>NC_141608.1:37336874-37640207 GCF_047967505.1 Dipteris shenzhenensis | reverse complement strand
CTGTTAAAATATAAGGGCCTAGATAAAGGAATATGGAATCCATCAAGGAGATTATGCCATGTGGACTTCTCCTTAACATAGGCTCCCCAATTCTAGAAGAAATTCGATTTTTTCCCCATATTACCCCAAAAAACATCATTGGTGCTTCATAATAAAATATTGTCCATGGCAAGTCTGGCCTGACCATGGCAGATCTAGGCCTAACCATGGCAAGTCTGGGCTTGACCAGGTCAGGCATCCTTGTTTTCCTCCCATCCAAACTAGCCCTAAACTAGAACTATGCTCATGTTTTTCTTCTAGTTCAACCAACTTTGACTTCTAAACCAAAACCCTCTTTGTTCTCTCTCTTCCAAATGTTTCGCCTCTTGGCAGGCACTCAAAAAACACGTTCTCACCATCTCTAAAACATTCTTTCAAACTATCTCTATTCTACTTTTGATTAGTCATTTTCCCTCTTCTTTGTCACGTTTTTTACACCTGCAAAAATCTCTCAGAGAAAACTTCCGTCTAGGCTCTATTCGTCCCTCTTCTTTCCTATTTCATTATTACTTTCAGTCATATGTACATTACTACTCGACCTAATTCTTCTCAAAAGAAGTACAAAATAGGGTGTTCTATCATTTTTGCATCTTTCTCTACCTTATTAGAGCATAGAGGATCAACTTTAAAAGAAAGAACACATAGTTTAAAGGTAATGAGCTGAGTTCGCTTTGAAAATTGTCTCTTTATTACATTTTTGTCTCACAATTCCTCTATATATTTGTTGCAAAAGAGTAGAGAGTAAGAGAACGTAGAGGCAGATGATATTTAGAGAGATAACAATACTTCAACATTTGTTTCTTCTCTAGTGGAAAGAGGGAGGGAGAGAGGGAGGGAGAGAGGGAGAAGGAGAGGGAGAGGGGGAGAGAGAGAGAGAGAGAGAGAGAGAGAGAGAGAGAGAGAGAGAGAGAGAGAGAGAGAGAGAGAGAGAGAGAAAGAGAGAGGGATGGAGAGAGAGAGAGAGAGAGAGAGAGAGAGAGAGAGAGAGAAACCAAAGGTGTGACCAGATTCTTCTCAGAAGAAGTACGAAGAAAGGGTGTTCTATCATTTTCCCCTCTTTCTCTGCCTTCTTGGAGCAGAAAGAATCAACTTCAGAAGAAAGAACACATAGTTTTAGGATAATGAAGTGATTTTGCTTTGAAAATTCTCCCATTATTACATTTTTGTCTCACAATTCATCTATATGTTTGTTGCAAGAACGTAGAGAGGAAGAGAAGATAGAGGTGGATGATATCTAGAGCCATAACATTATTTCAACATTTGTTTCTTCTCTGGTAGAGGAGGGACAGAGAGAAGGAGGGAGAGGGCTAGAGAGGGAGGGAGAGGGGGGGGAAGAGAGAGGGAGAGAGGGGGGGGGGAGGGGGGGGAGGGAGGGAGGGAGGGAGGAAGAAGGGGGGGAGAGAGAGAGAGAGGGAGAGAGAGAGACAGAGAGAGAGACAAATAGACACAGAGAGAGAGAGAGAGAGAGAGAGAGAGAGAGAGTTTTGAGGAATGATTATTATATTTATTTATGGTTGAACGGTTACTGGGGATCAACTATTTTTAACACCGGTCCTGAGACCACAGCTTGTTTTATGGTGTTGAAACTTTTCTGTTGATTCTATCCCCATATAAAAGATACTTTATCTGAGGTCAGATCAGTCAATGGCGATACTATTTCGGAATATCCTTTGATATGCCTTCGCTAAAATTGGACAAATCCCAAGAATGATCGCAAAAGCAGTCAAACTCTAAGGGATAGGCCAAGTCAGTATCGCAGCCACTTTCTTTGGATCCATTTCTATCCCATCAAGAGTAATAATGAATCCTAAATATTCAAGTCTTACCATACACAGTACAGTTTTCTTTTCATTTACATAAAGATCTACGAATATTTTCTGTAGAGCTGAGAAATCCATTCCCCATGCTCATCCTTCACAATCTTTAGTATAACAAATTGTAAACTACATCAATATCTATCAATCTACCTCTCCATATTCCCTACCCCAATTCCATATGAGTAATAACATCTAGCTTTTGAAAGCAAGAAGCTTTCTCCCTCTCAACGAAATTGGCCAACTCATGAATTAGAGTTGTATGTTGTTGTCCATGCTCTAAAAACATGGAGACATTATTTGTATGGATCAGAGTTTTATGTTGATGTTGAAAGAGTATTCCTTATCTACTATGTATATTGTTCATATGCAGCATACCAGTAGTGAGTGAGTTGCAAAAGCATGCATGGAGGAGCGCTCCTTCCAATAGACATGCCCAAGCTCATTCTAATAATATGGCATCATTCGGATGTAGATCATACTCAAGTAGGACTATGTAAGATCAACATTCACAAACAAAGACTCGGTAAAAATGTCTTTTGCAATAGTGTGGATGTAAACTAGACTCCAATCATGTGACCTCTTCTGTGGTGGAGACAAGGTTCTCCCATGTATACACGTTTCATGTAAGGATCAAATACTGCATCGTCCACAAAGCTATGTACCCAGTATATAGCACGATCCATCCGCAAGTGTCACTCAAGCAGCCTCCGAATTGTTGCAATGTGGTTTCATGCGAGGATGCAGATGCTCATCGGGTTGGAGAGGCCTTCCTCCTACCATGCCTTAGAGTCAGAACGTTTAGAAGAAGAGAGGAAGTGCTCAAGCATAATCTCATCATTACATGAGAGCAAAGTGTCCGAAGTCTGATAGAGTTGACAAAAGAGAAGGTGGTAGAAAAGGAAGCTATGGTGGGGCACAAGCCTCAGGAGTTGGGCATAAGTTCAAGTTGATAGTACTAAGTGGCTCCATAGTTTGCACTCGATAGGTTTCCATAGTCATTGGTACTAGCAGAGAAAATAGTGGATACTCAGACACCTTGAGCCCCAATTGAGCCTGGCTACTGTGGTGAATCCATTGGTGCTGCTCAATGGCATGTCTTCTAGGTCCCATTTGTCATGAAGTGCCTCGATATCTATAGTTGCAGATTATGCAATTACTTGTTTGTTCCTCAGTCTCAGCAACAACGGTGCTTCACATGGACCACACTAGAAGTCTCCAGTCAGATGTTTGGCACCCTGAGTTTTGTGCTAGCTTTGTCATGAAGGAGTATACAATGGTTTTCTTTGTCTATCCTTGATTCTAGTGTATGGACCTGGCTTTAGATACCCAATTCATTGACCAGTGTCTAATTTTGAGTGCACCATTTCACCTCACCATGTGGTACAAGGACCCTCATGTGGATCCATAAATGCTCTAAGTGGAACAATTTCCCATGCTCTACCAGTGTGGTAGTGTGAACTGTAGCATTCGAAGAGGATGCTACATTCTAAATCATTCCAGGGGATGCTATTTAAACGACTCCATGTTTAACTCATGCCCAACTTAATCCTCCATTAGGCCAATAACAATTACAATAACCATTCCTATTTGTTATGGGTTACTACCAAGTGTTCTAATTAATAAATGTCTTATTGTGATGCAAGTGATATACTAGCACTCTCGATGGCACCTTGGACGCATTACAAGTTTCCATTGCGGAGTGTCCATATATGCTTCAACCACTGGTGTTCGAGTCACAATTATTGTACCTATTAGCCCTCGATTCTCTAATACCAATCCATGTGTTGATGACAAGGCTTACAACCCTCCACATGCTACTGCTTAGTTCTCGTATTCAGCTCAAAATAATGGGCATGTGTAGTAAGTCATTATACAGATCCTGATTAATTGCACCATATGGTATTAAATCACAAAGATACAACCATGGTTAAGTACATTCAAGTCCCAAGAGATCCATAGTAGTTACATAACCATGCATCCAATCCGTTTGTGTCAACATATCATAGTGGTTCCTAAGTCGACATATGTGTTCGCTATTCATGAGTAGTTTTCTTAAAAGGATATTTCCTAGGAGTATAGTATATCATTGTCAATTACTAGGTTCTATCTTGCCCCATTGATACTCAAAGTGAATAATCCTATAGGATAATGCCATCATATTAATTTGTTTCATTACCCATCAATCTTACTTGAGGCCTAAACAAGGGGAAGTTTTAATTACTAGGTTTTATTTTGCCCCATGGGTACTCAAAGTGAATAATCCTATAGGATGATGCCATCATATTAATTCATTTCATTCCTCATCAAGCTTGCTTGAGGCCGAAGCAAGGGGTAGTGTGTGTGTGTGTAGATTTAATAATCTCATCAATAAATGAACCATACAATTAATCCAATCATTAGGATAAAAAAGCACTAGTTAGAAAATATAAATAAATAAAACTAAATTGAATTACCTTTTGACAATATTGCAATCCAAAACTTTTATAAAAAAGAAAATAGGAAATTTTCTTTCTATTGAGTTTGCTGACTAGAATTAGTACAAAAATGTCGAATCCGTCAGGTAGTCCAAGCTCCAAGGTCAGGGTCCACTTACTTGCCACCATTCAAACCAACCAGTTGTTAGAACAATGAGATGAATTTGGGTAGACAGGTAATGCCTATATCCCCTAGCTTGTTATCGCTTTACCAAAGAACATGCACAAACCTTTTAGAATTCTTTTTTTTTTAAGCCTAAGGTATTTTAAGAACATAATGGGGGTTTTCACCATAAAGCATTCTAATAAAGTGAAAAACACTTAAGGGGGGTAATCCACATCCAAGAGTGAAGAAATGCATGAATATATTAGTTAAAGAAGGGGGGTAATCCACGTCCCAAACAAATAAAATGGATTAAAGATGGGGGGTACTCCACTCCCATGAAAGATAATTAAGGAATATAAGCAATTGAAGAAAATATAAGCAATGTTTTGTAGGAATAAATCAAGTAATTACACAATGAATAACTTTTAAATGAATACAAAAATGATAAAATTTTGCAAAATATTATGAAGTATGAAGGATAGAGAAAAAATTAGGATGGGACTAAAAGGGATCCTTATAATTTTTTACTAACGAAAAAATGTCAGATAATTATAAATAGAGAAACTTTGAGAAGTAAAAGCCTATAGAGGAACTAGAAATACCTAGAAACAGGTTAACTAAAATGAGGTAAAAAGTATCAATTTAATCAAACAATAAAAATTAATGAAGAATGACCTTACAAAACAATAAAAAAGTCTCAAAATTTTTTATATACCTAAGAAACATGTAAGCAAGCAAATATGCAAATATATATATATAAGGTAAGGGGCTTGTGAAAGGTCTAGAAAAATTACTACTTTTAGAAGTATATAAGAAAAAACTTTGTATGTAACACTTTAAATAGGCAAACCAAAGTAAGCCATTACTCAAGAAAGCCATATCAATTTTATATATAATTGGGGAGATATATGGTGTTGCATATATATTTAAAACCAGAAAAGAAGAAGAGTAAATTAGTGGAGAGTAAACAAGGAAAATAAAAATAACTTGAAATTTATAGAGCGAGAAGAATTTCATAAAGGGCCACTTTATACATAAAGAGTGTAAAATTATAAAGAGAGAAATTTAATACATAAATATTAATACAAAAGAGATAAAATTTATACAGAGAAACTACATAAGAGAATACACTAAATGAGAATGCATGAATGCCATTTAAAAGTACAAATTTTCTTTGAGAGCATATCATACTATTCCAATTCTATCTAAACGTGAAAAGGGGATCAACCATCTAGCAAACGTGTCAATGCCTCCAAGTTTGAAGCAAAGCAAACATTTTCGTGAGCATCCTTCAATGAGGAAAAAAATCAATGCAAAGAGGAGAGCTTGTCTACCTAAAATCAGTCTACAAAATAACCACGTAAGGTCCACCGAGAAGGAGCTACGCATGAAAAGAAATTGTATTTTATGGGATATGATGTAACCCGTGCCCTCTACTCTAGATCTTGATTTGGGATTTGCCCATCCGATGCGCATCACGCTGCATTTTGCCTCTTTTCCTACAACATGTTATCGGTGTCGGCAGGTTGGTCATTTTGCACGTGCTTGCCCTTCTACTTCCATGCCAACTCCTCCTGCTCCTTCTTCAACTGTGAAGGTTACTCTTCCTTCTCCTCTGGTTTTTGCTAAGGCTTTACTAGGGATAAGCCTTATTTTACTGCTCTGAAGCATTACTGGAAGAAGGTTGAAAAATCACAGGCCAATCTTTCTCTTGGTGAAGAACTTCAGGATCCGACTCCTGTTGAGCATCATCAGCCTCCTTCTCCTCAAGATATGGATGTGCCCCTTGCAGAGGGGATCATACAAGATGTTGCACATCTCCTTCTCAGGTTAATCCTCGAAGTGAAGCTGAAATGCTAAGTCCTGCTTTATCATATGCAGCTCTTTCGTCGGAGGATACAGATGTTGATCTAGCTCCTTTGCCTCTGATGCCTATGCTAGATAGAGTCTTCTTCTATTCAAAATGCAAATGTGCCATTTTCACTAGATTCTTTTCATCCCATGTTACAATAGGTTTTTGACCCTATGATTCAAAAATTTTGGGTGCCGAGCTATATTAAGAAGAACCACAAGGGCAAAAAACAGCTTGTTTTTATTGATGGTGTGGTTTCTACACTGCATCAATTTTTATAAAGCAATAATCTGAAGCTGGATGATGTTGTGTTTGATCCTCCTCCACCTTGATATGTAACTTTTTGCTTGGCTGCCTCATGACTTTTGCTCTGAGGCTTTACTTGTAAATATTTTCTTTATACTTATTGGTGGGTTTTTACCTCTTTTGGGGTTTCCCACGCAGAAATATAAGATTTCACCCAAAAAAATGTGTGTGTGTGTGTGTATCTCTTCAAGTGAAGCAAAATACAAAATAGCAACAACTACTGTATGTGAAGAAATTTGGCATATAATGATTCTTGAAAACATCCAAATCCACAAAATAATGAAAATACTATTTCACTATAGCAATATATCCAATTTTGCATGCAAGAGAAAATCATACAACTTTCATATCTAGGAACAAATCAAGAGGGCTTAATCATGCTATAGTAATATCTTAGATTGTAACCCCATAAATATCTTCACAAAGACATTGGCTTACAACAACGAATTTATATAATTTTGACAAAACTGATGTCTTCAACTCTAGAAATTTCATTAAGAGGGGATAATGATCGTAATGAAAATTCTCTTCTATGAAATTTTTCTTGAGGAGGGATATATGTCATGACAAATCTTCATTGAGTGTTTGAGTAACTACGTAGTGAGGATCTTTGTTAATATGAGTGAAATACTATTGTGAGGAAATATGTAATAGAGTGGCGAAAAGGAAGAGAGTAGAAATGCCTACAAAATATGAGTGAACTAAAAAGACTACTTTAGACAATGACCTCTAACTTCTAGAAAGGAGGTCACTTATGAGTGTATATAAGATCCTTGAGGGGTTCACTATTTAAAAACCCTAGATAACATACATGTTCAAGGGTCCATTTTAATAACCTTACCATACATATGATTTAAAAAACCCTAAATAATAGCATACGTGTTCAAAGGGTCCATTTTAATATGTTTGCAATTTCATCAAATGGGTTTATCTATGTGTTGAAGGGTCCACTTTAATAACCTTACCATACATATGATTTTAAAAACCCTAGATAGCATACGTGTTCAAAGGGTCCATTTTAATATGTTCGCAATTTCATTGAATGGGTTTATCTATTGATGCATCCCATAATCATAGTAACTTTGGTAAACAAGTAGTTGCATAACAACTATATTGTCATTCAAAACTTTTGACAAAAATTTCCTAAACACAATGTCATGATCCGCATTGCTATCATCAGAACTACCTTCTACCTATTCAAGAACATGATTATCATGCAATGGACTGGACCTAGAAGGTTAGATTTTACCCACATAGCAAGATCGCCATCAATGGGCTCTCCCCTCTCCCATTTGCATACACATGCACAATCTTCTTGCCCTATTTGTTTGCAAGCAATTCTCATGATCGAGTGCACAAATTGTAGCTACTCCAATTCACCACACAGGCATGTTGTTTGCCACTTTTTGGAATTTTATGTTTGCAACCAACTCGTGCATATTTCAGAAAGTTGAGAGCCCTCAAACAACCAAAGCATTTTTTAGTTATCTCTTATAAAACTTGCCTAGAAACCCATGCTATTCTTGTGTTAGATTATGAGTAGTTTGGTGTGAACCCTCCTTCAATTGCTTGTTGATTTTGAATTTCTAAGGAAGTTTGATTTTATTTGCTCAAGTACATGCTTGGTCTATTTGATTCTAACTTAAGCTTGACCTAGTTTTAAGACACACCATCACACAGTGCAAGCCTCACAGCATGATCCCAAGGAGTTCACTAAGAAATATGTAAGATAGCATGCATTCAATAGAAAAATTTTATTTTATTAGGGAGTTACAAAAATCATACATACATCAAGGCATTTTAATTCAAGAAGTGAACATTTCCATACAAAATCGGTATATTTATCATCTCAATTTACAATATGGTGTATACAATTAGAAAAATTAATAAGTAGGGGTTTTCTTAAATACCCCTTGAAAGAAGGGGTTTTTAACAAAAATTATACATACATCAAGGCTTTTTTAATTCAAGAAGTGAACATTTGCATACAAAATGGGTACTTCTATCAACTCAAAATTACAAGATGGTGTATATAGTCAGAAAAATTAATAGGTATGGGTTTTCTTAAATACCCCTTGAATGTAGGGGGTTTTTACAAAGTGAACACCTTGGCGTCATTACATAGAGAGAGAAGACTCCTATATTTAACAATATGCTCTAAATTCTACACAAGTTGCACCTCAAAAATTGCATAGAGGACCAAATCTTTTCAAACTTGGCTTCCCAAATTTTTCCTTGGTTCCTAATTTTGGATCTACCTAGATTTTCATTTATGATTTGACAAATTTTCCTTCAGGTTCCTTCCTAGATTTTGGTCTAGATTCACCTATAAATTTGCCCAAATTCTACATCCAGGTTCTAAGCTAGCTTAACTTGGATTTTGCACTATGCCTAAGCTCTTTGATCCATCCCCCTCCCTAGATCCATCCACCTCTTGGATTTTCTTGCATTCAGATTGATCTTACTCTCAAATCCCCCTACCCTAAATCATCCTGCACCTAGATCCTCTTGCCCAAGATCCTCCTACCTTGGACGAGATAGAGAAATTCTGAGATTATTGAACTTGACTTAATGAAAGAGGTACACAAATTTCTAAATTTGGGTATGGTTCTTGTACTCTACCATCTTGAGCTACCACCCACCTCTGACAAAGGTTATCATTCATCGTGTCTAAGATAATTCTATCATTGTTATAGATTATTTATATTCCATTATGAAAATATCAGTGGCGCATTGGTAACCATTCATGTTGCACATATGATGTTAATGCCACCCAAGGATACCACTTCTTCGAGAGCCCCCACCATCGATTCTACAAGTCTTGAGTGCTTTTGCTTCAAGAGCATCAGACATATATCCCTAGGATACATTCTCTCTCTCTAAGTATTTTTATTTCCATGCGAACCATTCATATTCATCTTATTTTGCAAATGCCACCTAAGGACACCACTTCACCATCTTGTTATGCTCAATATGTCAGAAAACTCTTAAAGGCACTCCACCTATTGGATAGAAATCCCTCTGACACTCTAATCGAATGCAATCTCAAGGTGTCACACTAATTGAATGCATCCTCAAGTTGGCACTCCAATTGAATGCAACCTCAAGTTCTCACTTCAATCGAATATAGCCTCAAGTTCTCACTTCAATCCAATGTAGCCTCAAGTTGCCACTTTCTCAAACACAAATCCAAGGCAATATTGTCAACTTATTAGTAGTCTCATCTACGCAATTATGACAAAACCCAACCTTAGTCGTGACCTTGTTGTACTCAACCAATATATGTAATATTTGAGGAGGGTTCATCTTCATAAAGCATGTAAATTGATCACATATGTGAAAGGGACAATTGAATTTGGTATGAAGTATAACAATTATTCAACACTTCAACTATCAGCTTTCATATATACAAATTGGGTTGGGTTGGTAGCATTCATAGATATACCAATGATTTCAACTCTCTTCTTAGTTTCATAGCTATCTCATGGCAAAGTAAGAAGTAGCCCATAGGTACCTTGTCCTCTATAGAAGTCAAATTATTGTGTTGCAATGTACACATCTTTTGAAGCTATATTGTTCTAAAGTCTTTGATGGAAATCCAGCTCCCATATATGTAGGAATATGAGTAGTACTTACTTGAAAGAATCCTAGTTTTTCATGCCCGCACCTAGCACATTGAGGTGCATCAATACTACATCTAAGACAATAAACTTTTTGAGGAAGTTGAGTTGGTGTGCTACTACACCAATTGGTAAGTGGTACATACATTCACTGAGCCCTTCAGCTTTGACAAGTTGTCCTACTTCCAAACTCAACTCAATATTTGTCCAAACCTCTTGCAACTTAAGAGGGGTAGTAACGTTACAATTTTGTTCCAATAAATTTTGTATCTAAGCTCTGAATAACATCAAAGTTTACAAGTTTTTGTTCTTGACACAATTTTTCTTTCAGGCTCCATCCTCATCTTTAAGAGGGGGTGTTGAGGATGTAAATTGCATATAGTACGTGAAAAAGTGGTATGAAAGGAAATGGTCCTACAGGCATAGACTATATATCTAAAGAGAACTTAGAAACTAGGGTTCTCCTAGTTAGGGTTGTTTATATAACGTTTTAAAGGTTGTAACCTCATCATGTGCAATAGCATGAGTGTACAATTGTATGGAGATATTTGGCTTGTGGTGGCTACTTCCTCCTCCTCTTTCTCACACAAATTCTCCCACTTCTCTTATCAAATTCTCCCACACATCTCCCACTTGTCTCAACACCATGTAGTTATTAAATCATTATCTTTGTCAGCATTAGATTCATTTGGAACTAAGACAAACTATCTAGCTTCCTTCTTCTTCTCTTTCTCTAATATTTTCTTGCATTAATTGATATGAGGGCATGTATTCTTATAGTATTGGCATCTTCCCTTCTTCGTTTCTTTTCTTGCATCGATGGCTATCTACAAGTAGCCTTAAATTGAGAACCACCTTTAGGTTGCGGAGCCTTAAATTGAGAACCACATTTAGGCTTGCCTTGACTTCTCTCATGAACAGCAAGCGCTTGATCACTTCTACAGGAAGAGGAAGACATATTCTTCCTTGTCTATTCCTCTTGCAATAACTAACCACTAAGCTCCTCAAACTTTCAAAGCTGAGCATTGCCTCTCAAAGACAATGTGAGAGACATGTGGAAGTGCAAGTAGGACTTCAACAGTGATCGGAATGTCCTAGAGATTATCTTTTAAAAAGATGAGCTCATCAATATTGGGACTCGCTCTCTAAGATCTTAAATCCTTAGTCAAATGTTGTACATGCTGCCACCCTATAAGCTGGAGAGCATTTTTGAAGATTTCTTATTTAGAGCTATGATTGAGACATTTTCATGAAAAAATAGTCATGAGAGGTTCATCCAAGTATCTCATGTCATACTAAGGGTTTCAGTTGTTTGTTTATTCAGTTTAAATTTTGTGAACTTTTGTTTATTCAATGAGCCATGCACATTTATAATATATGCCTTATTTAGATGAGTTTGCATTAGAATAGCTATCTATTCTTATGCAGACCGTACGAGGTAATCTACAAAGGACGTGATTGAATCAAGTAGATAACTTAAGGCACAAATTGCTGCAATTAGTAGCTGAACTTCGTTGATTATGCATATGCAATAATTGTGCATGTGGAAATTTCATATAGCTTTCTATGTCATGTGAGCTGACTGCATGTTGTGTGGCCTTCTTTGCTGCTCCAGACTGCTATGCGTTCTTTGGCCCACCAACAATCGATGCTAGCCTCCTTGTTGCTCTCCAAGACAACCTATTGTGAGGCACAACTGATTGATACAAATGACAAGGGCTTTGCCCTTGCCCTTTATGTAGGGTTGGAGCCCTCAAAAACTTGCCCGATTGTCTGCAGTCTAGCCGAAAGGGGTGGTGGATTACACCACAAAAAAGCATTGAGGTGGCATCCCCTTTGATGCCATCAAAATCCCCACTCTAATCAAGGCAGCTCGTGCTCTCCAATTCCTTACCGAAGTGGAGATGATAGATCATCCCAACAATATTACTCCCAATCTGCTGGCTTGCTTCCATCAACCCCAGCCCACCAACAATTTGTACATGTTCTTCACAAAAGATTCTACGTACACCACGACTTTAAAATTGGCAATTTAATGATCCTCATGCCAATCATATATCACATGATGGGGGAATGCGACTTCCCATGCAGAGCTTTGGGATTGGACGCTAAGGAATTCATTCCAAGATCCCTTGATGTCCCGTTACAAGACAAAGCGCCAGTTGCAATTCAACAAGGGCAATGCCAAAATAGAGAACGATGCAACCAAGGGCAGGGCAGCAAAAGAGGCCAAAGAAAGAAGGCCTACAGATCCCATCAAGAACAACAATGAAGGGAAACAGCAAAAAAAGAGGCTGCAAGACTGTATGTAGCACAAGCATAGCAACACCCTCATGCATATTCAAATTCTCATGTTCTTTCTTAAGAAATGAGAACCTTGCCTCATCTTCATTGCTTGCAAGACACCAAGAATGCAAAGAAGTCTCTACAAGACCTAAAGTGAGGAAAAATGAATCTCTTGACAGATAAAGAAATCAAGACAAGAGATTGTGCATCATGAGCATCCCATCTTCTTTATTATGGCAGGTAGCCTAGGGAGATGTTCAGGTTTTCTCACACCCTCTTGAGCCACGTGTCATGAATCTAAGCCCTTGATTTGGTTTCATCTTATGCCCTTGATTTCGTTTGATGCAAAAGCTAATCATTTGACCAAAGTACTAAAGGCATATAGGTGCTTTTCATAGTAAAAAGACTATATAAACGTTTCAAACCTATTCGATTTGAAGAGATGGTCTACTTGATTTGCAAGTTTGGGCTTATTGGCATGTGAAGCTTTGGAGAGCCTTGCGATGACCTTATGGTCTACTCTCATAATCCTAAAGGCTCGACTTACTACAATGATAAAACTCCCAATTTCTCGAGGTTGGAGAGGCACGTAACGATGGCTAAGTGGAGAGTGAGAATGCTACGTCCTCTACTTCGGACTTCCTCTAATGATAATTGTATTTTTTGTGCTGTCTAGAGTCTACTAATGAACAATCTAAGAATGTTGAAATCATCCTGCTCAAGGACACACGTAGATCCTCTCAGGGTCACATTGGCAAGTTTTTTAGACATTGTCTCGACTACGATTACGATTATTGACATTCAGGTAATATGCCAATTTCTTATATATTCATGAGACTTATCCTTGGCACTAATATTCTCAGCATTATCTCGGCACCTAGGGAAGGGCCCATTCCCTTAAATCATAACTCTTTGGGGAAGGAAGTGCACTGCCTCCCCACCCACACTATGTGTGGTTATAATAATTATATATATCATAATATAAATACTTTCAATTACTAGTCCATTCAAAATTTCTTGCTTTCAATATGAATTCTTGCAACATTCCTCTCGTTTAATGCATGTTATCGATGCGAGGGAGCAAGGAAATCCAAGATGGATGCAAGATTGAAGGATGACTACACCTTTATTCATATGGTTGTAGTTCGTGTGACAATATTGTAAACACTACAACGAGGATCAGTTATTGTGAAGGCTTATTCATGTATTTGTTGGACTTCAGCTTCCAAAATATGGACATCACAAAATCAATAATAAACCACCACCCCTGACATTTATAGGGAGGATTGAGTGGACCCTATGTCGTGTCTCATGTCCACTATTTTACTCATTCTCTTTTTTCCTTAAAATAGTACGATTCAACTTCAATTTCGAGTTAGTAGTTACTTGCTCCATGATGGAAAGACTGCCTGCCACCGCAAATCTAGTTTTAGCTATAGAAGTTGCTACTACAAATGTTGCAAGTGTAGGTCCAACCACTAGCATAAATTGGTTTCTACCAAGTGTGGTGGAGAATTGGGAGAAACATCTTACGGATGGGGATTATCCCCATTTACAAGTCCCCATAATTCTTTGTCAACCAATAGAATTTCGACCATGAAACTCCATAAGGAGTAATTGTTGCCATCAAACTTGTCTTCTTGAGACAAAGCTCCACCACATAAGCTAGCATTCTTAGCCATTACACAAAATTGCCATAAAAGTCACTTACTGTGAATGGTTTTTACACCAAATAAAACATTGACATAGCAGGACAAGATTAACTAGATAAATGCAATTTGATAGTCCTTGCAAACAAATTTCCACCTGGCACAAGGGCCAAAAATGCAAGCAAAAGCCCCAAATTTCATAGGGCAACTTAATACAACTCTTTATGAGTTCCTAAACCTACAAAAAGTATGGAAGAACAAAATCAAGGATCTATGCAAAGTTTAGACTACTAAGAAATAGGTGAAAATCCAAGGAAGGATACACATAACAAAGATCTTACTTTGTTAAATGGCCGTTATGGTGATTATTACATTGTTGAAAAGGTTTGTTGATTTATTAGTTCACTAGTCTATTACTTACTAATACGTTAGCTTATTACTTTTTAATAGGTTGGTTTATAATAGCCTTGGTTGGCTAGTTATTAATGGGTTGAATTAATATTAGTTTTTAGCAGCTTGTTAATTTTTAATAGGTGAACTTTTTGGATTTAGTTTTACTAAACGTAAGGTAAAAGTCTATAGTGCCAACTTAACGTTATACAAAGCCAATACTTATAATATTCAAAATCATCCCCTTGATTTGGTAGGTGGAACATTGGCGAATCTATGCAACCTACATTTCAATATGGATGGCGAATCGAAGTCAAGGTTGAAAACAAATCTTCATACTTGAGCCCATAATTAATTGTATTTTTTATATATATGAAAATTACTCCATTGTTTGGTTCCCACTCCTCGATCCTATATGGCTCATAGATTTTGACCTCAACTCAAACCCTATGGACTCTTGAGATTCATGTGCTATCTCGGATGTTCATTGGATTTCTCCAAATCTTTTAGGATATGCATATGCATATTGGGTATGTGATACCAACAATAAAGATTCCACAACAAGGTTTTTTTCTACTTGACCTATTATTAATTCATGGAGTAGAAAAAAGTAGGCAACCATTATATATATGTGTGTGTGCGTGCGTGTGTGTGTGTAGAAACACACACACACACACATTTATTTATTTATTTATTTATACATTTATTTATATTTACATTTATATTATATATATATATATATATATATATAGAGAGAGAGAGAGAGAGAGAGAGAGAAGAGTTGTGGTTTTTTAATGATCTTGAGAATATAATGGTTTTTTAAATATCAAAACAATCTTATGTTAGAGCCATGTGATTCTCAATAATATTGATCTTTTGTATACTGGATTTACTTGCAATGACTACCTTGGTTGGTTGCATGATGGTGTGTCCTCTGCCATTGCACCTTGTTTAGTTGCATAATTTTGTGTTTTACCATTGCACCTCGTGTAGAAGGACAATCACTTCTCAACCTCTAAGTATCCCTCCCACCCCAAGGGGTTAGACAATGAACATAATGAAATATTTGTTATCTATTGAAGTTTTCGTTTATTTTATTTCTAATATAACAAGAACCTAAATATGGCCAATTATAAAGGCTTGTCACCCATTGTATTGCTGTTGCAATTGTATATTGGATGTATATCAAAGAAATGTAACATTGTTGGATGTGTTTAGTACTATTATATAAAATTTAGGTGACAAAATTTATATTCAACTTTAAATCATATTCATGATTAAAAAGAATTGTTACAAGCAATTTTATTTAATAATACCATACATATGATTTTATCCTAATCCTTTACAAACTTTTAACTTTTTCCTAAAGTTCAACTTTAAAATCCCTTCTACAAGTAAATGTATTTCTATATTCCTTTATTTTACAAATTCTTTAGCGAGCCCCTCGAGATAAGCACAACTGTGCTCTCTTTCATGGAGTTTTGTTTTGTGATTTTTTGCTATGCTATATTGTCTTCAACTTATGTATTGACACATTGAATGGACGATTAGATCACAGTACCAGCAACTCGAAGGTAGTGCCAACAAATGTGTTATGCTTGGACTATTAATTCAAGAAAAGCATTTAAAACTTTGAAATCTACTCTCTTGACTTATTGGGAGGCCCTACCTTTCTCTTGATAAAAAACATCTTGACTAATCATGATGTTTCTACTTATGAGGTTCCAAAGCTTATAGCCCTTAGCTACTCCCCATTTCTACCCAGGCAAGTCATTCTTCTCCATAGCCTCCCACCCCTATCGTCCATCACCTTCTACCTCTCCATCACCTTAAGAGACTGATGCTATAGCCATTTCTCTCCTTGTCATACCCCTCAACCCCTCCATATATCCACTTTTCTCATCCTTGCAACCCCCCTCCATTCCCGCAGCCCCTCATGCAAGAATGTATATCCTTTCATATAAGCTTTATAGCCTCTGTCCATCCCCTCCCCATGGCTCCCTTTCTTATAAAACAAGACTTTATGGTCCTTTGTAGAGATTTCCATCCTAGGATTGGTAGAAAAAGGAGTCTCAAGTCATCCTTACATACAAGGATTGGTGAATGATGGCCTCATATTTAACTAGCCATGCTTCCACCCCTCTATCTCATGAGAACATGTATTTTCTTTGAAGGTGAGTTAAAGTAACTCAAGATTTATGTTCAAGTAAAGAATGCAACCACTCTCTTTGCTTGCATTCTTAATTCTCATCCTAAGGAAAAGGTTGGTTGAGCTCTCCCTCTAGACCTTTTAGAAAATTTGACACGTGTTCTTCATTTGGGAAGACACTTTTGCCAAATAATATTATATTCTCCCAAGTCCATGCCAAAAGTGTTAGGAACTAATCCCCTTAGCTCCTAGTTTTTTGTTTTCCTTTTTATTTGATATTTCACCATGTAAAAAAAGAAAGATCTGTTATTTCTCTCTTTCATCTAGCTTCTAGGACTTCCATAGGCCTATCATCACCTTCTCCCTAGGGTGCTTGCTTCCTAGTCCACCTACTTCACTAGCATAGGAAATCAAGATTGATTGGGGGGCCTTGTGTTAGGGTTATTCTCTCTAACTCTAAATTTGGGATGTCCACAGTCGAAAGATTGATATTTCGATTGATATTTTGAGAGAGATTGATATTTTGAGACGCAAGGACGTATGTCATATTTTGTAGAAACTTTGAGCACCTTGGCTTCCTAGAGAAAAAGAAAAAACACAGAGAACGTGGAACAACTCTTTTATAGTTTGATAGGATGCTACTTATACCTAAGCTACCATGATCAATTAGTCATCATAATGACTCGAACATGCACTTTACATTTCTACATATGCGGTGCCTCAAAACATTATGCTTCACTTCACCATTTGCTAGGCTCATTCTAGAAAATCCTCAAATTTGGTTAAATGTCCATTTACATTGAGATATTGTTATATATTCAATATTGCACTAAGACGTGGGTCAGTATTAAAGTAGGATCTCCTTTCAAGCATGATTTCTCTTTTTAAACATAACGTGTTTCCTTGCAAGCATGGCATATCTCTTTCCAAACTTGGGAATGCCCCCATACATTGCAACTATACAAGTAATCAAGTCTTGCACTTATACATGAAATTTCTAGTTTTACAAGAATATACATGAGATTACCATTATTTAACTTTGTCCATAAGCACTATATACTTGTGCCGCATGAAAACCCATCCCTTCCAAGAACTATAGCCTATGTTTTGTGTGGCTCAACATCTTATATGCTTAGTTAGCAACTCGCTTTTGACATCTAAAGGACTTGTTTTTTGCTTATGGGATGGTGATGTGAGGGGGATGGGATTTTATGCAAGATGAGAATACACATATGAGATAACACGCATGGACGTACTCGAATATTGGCAATCTCGTGTATTTTCTTGTAATAATTACAATCTCGTGTACTTGTGTAATGCGTAGATTGCCATGTGCATCGTCTTTGGCTAGTTATAGTAGCATAAAAGAGGATGATTTGTCACAAAATACTCGAAAAACCTTCCATGGAGGCTTAATGCATGCTAGTCGGTCCTTAACTAAAGCTCCTTTTCCCAAATCCCAAACAAGCAATTCTTATAACAAGCATCTATATTTCAACAAGAGTAATGAAGTATTGAGTCACTTCTTTGTGTTTTCACATTTCTGACAGTAAAGTAAATAGGCGCGCCTTGCTATTGGAATTCATGAACTACCTTCACAACAAATGCTAAACCTTTTTCCCTAACATGAAGCATTTAGTAAGATTCTAGCCTCTAAATTCTTCCATAATTATGAGATAAGGTAAGCTGGTATCAACAATGTGATAGAACTAAAAACAGCCTCTGTACATCAACTATTAGCAATACATTGTCAATGGTGATGCCATTGTGTCACAAGCTCCTTATCGGAGTGATTATGATGCCAAGGGGCACCAACCGGCATCTGTTGTATCAATATGCTTTTGACATGACTGTCATCCATAGCTTTGAGTGCCACGCTATAGCAATAGTTTACATTTATACATTCAAGATATACTTGAAAGAATGTCATGTACAAAGAAGAAATTGAAATGAAAATATCACGCTTTCATGGGAACACATATGATTGATCAAAATGTCCACTCCTGCCACATCATCACAGCAACTATAAAGTGAATACAGCATCAAGAAAGGTCTTCTAAAAATAACATACAAATTTCCAAAAAGTATGTGCAATTGTGAAATGCTCTCTCTGCCAGAGAAGCCACATGCAGAGACAGTAAAGCTCTAGCACAATTGAAACAATTGGCTTCCTCACGTGCATGCACGCACACACGGGCCCACAGACAGTTGGAATAAACTATACTCTAAATCATTGTCCTTGTGCATAAAGCTGTGCAAGGCAAGATTTTAATGGCATCATCAAGTGTTGCAACTGCTTTCTGGACCCTGGTATCAAACAAACTGACAGAAAGATGCAAATTTGATTATTATTGAAGGTTAGATGTTTTTTAGAGGCATGTCTCGCTAGGCCCTTGTAAAATACATTTGCTTCTGGCTTCTTCTTTACTAGGTGTAGAAACCTTCTCCCTACATTAGTCACAGCTTAACCCTCTTTTCTTCACATCTGATTCTTCTATACGTAAGAAATAGTTTCCAAAATTTTGGTCAAAAAAAATGTCTTAGCCCTTCTTGATTTTCTGAAAGTACAGATGGATGACTACAACAGGCTGTCAACTAGCAGCCTGTTGGATGAAGTTGTCTCAATCACTGGATCCCACAGCGGATGGACAATGAGCAGCAGGCAACCTGCCAAGAAGATGATAAGGAACTAGTAAAGGAGCAGCTAGCTCGTTATATGAAGTTGATGGTGCCATGGAAGTCCCCCTTGAGGATAAAGCAGTGTCGGCAACAAGTTGCTAGTATACTTTCGTCTTTTGTTCCGATTCCTTGGAACTTTAGGACAGGTTGGAGGATTGGACTTTGACTTCACTAGGGTCCTCTGCTCGCCCTTTGAGGTTATCTGAGATTACGGTGCTTGCATTGTATAGAATCCTTTTGCCTCAACCCTGGGTTTCAGAGAAAGGCAATGCATCGCCTAGCCAAGTGGTGGAGAAAGAGATTACAGTAGATTTGGGCCTACAAAACTCCTCTTTGGCAACATGTTTTCTTTTGGCGAGTGCTTCTGGGCATTTTTCCATCTGGACAGAGGTTGGCTCGTAGACATATTGCTCCTGCTCGTTGCCACAGATGCTTGAGCTCTCAAGAGACTGTGCCAGTTTTGTCCATGTTCTCGTGAGTTCATTGATCTTCGGCAGCGCCTACGAGCAAGATTCCGGACTCTTCCTTTTGGGAAGTCATTGTGGCTCTTTGGTTTTCATCCACTCGGACCGGAGTTTCATCTTTTCTTTGTTTGGGTTCGCTATTGGGCACTCTAGACTTTATGGACAGACATGAACTGTAAAGTCTTTGGTGATCCCAAATTTTCTCTGTTTGGCTTTTTTAAGCGTTCTCTGCAGCAATCCTTCTTTGATTGCTTGCAAACGCATTGCATAGATCATGATGTATATCTAGCATACACTGGGAGTTTCAGTTGATGTACTTATGGCTGCCTCGTTTTTGAGGTCGCTACTCTTGTAATATAATCCATTCACCACAAAAAAAAAGAAAAAAAGTGAGAGAGAGAGGGGGGGGGGGGGGGGGGGGGTATGCATATGTATATATGTATGTTATGTGTAGGCAAGACTCTTGTTCGAAACTCTTGGAGCGTGTTTCTAAAAATGTTTCTGGTACAAAGCACGATAATGAGAGCCCAAGCCATACCGTGTAGCTGCCAGAGAAAAAGGTAACACAGAGCCATCATCCTGAATAACATCAACAACAGATGTGATGCCCTTAAAGGAAACAAAGTAGGAACGGCGAGGTTCTTGTTAAGCCAATGGAGATTGAAAAACTGTCGACCAGTGAATGCTTTCAGCTCGCAAGGAATTGCCTAGCAAAGATTGTCGACCATTGCATTTCAGATGAGAAAGGACGTGCTTCCAATCAAGAAGCAAACTGGAGACTAAAGGGCAGCCAGGCAAAGTGCCATCCATGCGACCAAATAAAAAATCCCAATAATTGATTTGTCAGTGACCAAAGGCAGAAATACTGATATATGTGACTAGAGACTTAATCATAAGAGCCCAAGGCTGATCACCTTGCAGAAATTGCAGCAACATTTTTCCCCTGTGAGCAAGGATGTGCACTTGGATATTCGTGATGTTCAAACCACCATCCATCTTAGGAGAACAAAGTTGATGCACTGAAAGTAGTCTGATATCCTTTCAGTCATGTTTGGAAAACGCCAGAAGATTTCCATAATGGTAGACATGAAAGAAGTAAGATCTGCCTTGGTGAATAGTATCAAAGACAAATAAAATTGAATATATGCCACAAGGATGGACTGCACTATCCGAAGCCGAACATGCTAAGGCCAAGTTGCCAATTTCCAATATTCTAGCTTTTTCCGAAGCTTGACCATCACCCAATCAGTTTGTTGACGACAAGTGAAACCCCATCCCAAAGGGTCACCAAGGTGACGAACAATCTGAGTGGGTGTAATGATTTCCCCGGGCCACAAAAGACTATGCCAGTCTTTAGAATGCAATGGGAGCAGCTTGGACTTTTAAAAATTTACATGAAGACCAGTTGCCAAACCATAAACAAAGAGAGCATGCATCAAAGCGAAGATCATTCTGCGTATTCTTCGGGGTAAAGAAGGAATCATTAGCATAGGCTTGAGCAACCATGCTGCGATTTGCATCCAATTCCAAACCATGAAGGAAGCCTGTAGCCACGAGATGATCAATATATTGCAGCATAGGATGAGTAGCAATGGCATACAATAAAGCACTAAGGGGACATCCCTGACGAACCGAACAACGAAGAGTCCATTCATTAGAGAGATCTCCAAAAAGAATGCAAGCTGCATTGCTGTCCCTATAAAGCCAGTAAATAATCTGCTGCTTTTTTGTTCCAAACCCCAAAGATCAAATTGTTTGCCAGATCAATTCCCATTGAACTGTATCAAAGGCTTTTGCAATATCCACCTGTAAGAGCAGAACATCCTCTTGCATGTATTTGGCATATTTAATCCCAATATAACCATTGGCAATATTATTGGTGATATGCCTACGGGGAATGAAGCCATATTGCGAAGGATGCAGCCCATCATGCAAATAACCTTTAATACGATCAACAACCATTTTGGCTATGATCTTGTAAATGACTGGCATGAGCATGATTGGTCACAAGTCACGACCTTCGCCACCCCCTACAGCTCCTGCACTCCTGCCTACTGCCTTCCACCCCTCCTTGTAGCTCCCTGCCCCATTTGAGCTCCCCCACACCACCTTGGCTGCCCCTTGCAAATCCGCCGCCCACTCCCTGTTGTCTCTGCCACTCCCTACAACTCCCTGATGTCACTCTGTAGTCTTTTCCTATGCTATTGAATCCACCCATCCGCAACCCATTGGAATGGTCCCATGCAATAGTTGGAGTGATGATGAGTGTAAGGCCTTGCACTGTCAACTCAGATTCGAGACCAAGCATCACCTTGTGAGAGAGATGGAGACCAAATGAGAATATCACCGTCTGGTCCATTTTAAAAAAAAGGGATTTCATTCACTAGAATGAGGAAGAATTATTACGCATTATGGTTCACAGGAACTCCAAGGACTTCTGGCAAAAATTTCTCGAACAGAGGTCCTTATCCCATTGACTGACCCAATCATCTAGCACACAGAGGTCCTTATCCCATTGACTGACCCAATCATCTAGCACGCATACCCAAGCATCCTCTACAACACCCCTTGACATCCAACACCAGATCTTTTACAGCTACTATGCCCTACCTTTGTTCACTCCACCACCTGTGATATCTCATACGCAACCCTCATGCTAGACCATGGCCAAGTCAAAGATCATGTGGAGCTATGACTAAGTATAATGCACATGGACTTAATACCCTAGCCCTGAGCTTAGCAAAGCTATTTAACAAAGCCAGATTGCATTGGTGTCCCTCACACCTGGACCCTTATTATCATTGTCTCAATCCATAAGACATGCCATCCCATAAGTCTAGAAAACTAAAGGCCCATTATGCCTTAGCATTTAACACAGGTTAGTCACTTTGCAGATCGTGGGGGGTTTCAGGGTGTTGGCCAGGAAGGCTTCCGAGTAGACCATACGACGGTGGACCACATTTTCACTTTGAGAGGGATTATAGAGGAGGCCAGGGCATGGAAGCAGAGGGCCTATCGTTGCTTTGTGAATTTTCGAAAGGCTTCTGACAGGGTGCCACGAGTCAGGCACTTGCATGATTTAGGGTAAAATCCTGACATCATTTTGGGCAGTCTAGACACTCTACAAGGGGGCATCAGCGGGACCACAACCGGGTGAATAGAGGAAATCATGAGCATGATTGGGGACAAACGGGTGGTCCTTTATCATAGATCCCACCATAGACATGCGCAGAGGACACTTGCTTCTTCATTGTATACTTGCCATCTTGAAGCATCATCAATAGCTAAGCTGCTGCTGCGTATTTAAGTCTGCATGAGCAAGTTGGCCGAAGATTAAGACATGGAATGTAAGAATTACCCCACATGTGTGGCTGCCAAAAAAACTTCCACGTTCTTTGGGATAACAAAGAATACAGAATCGCCTCAAGGAAGTTTCAAATGGTTGTGGCAGATTGCATGGGTTTATTCGCGTGTGAGGAGACACGTCAGACCTTGTTTGTGTATGTGTCCCTACTTAGAGAGGCAATTACAAAGAAGATCTCTAACTCCTACAAAGAGCAACTACAGTCTCTAACAAAAGGGGCACATTAATGGCGTAGTTCATAGGTGCACCCCTTATTATGGTTTGATATAACCAGCTTTTGCTTGAAAATGAGCCAGACCGTTTATAAAAATTGGGACCACCTTTTAGTTTTGCAGACTAATAGGCAAGCTTTTGCTTGCATACTGAACCACTTCGTTTGAAAAAACTGGGAGCACCTTTTCTTGCAGGCTCAACCGCACCCACAACAGCTGAGAGACTCATGCTAATATGAGTGCTCGCTAAACAAGCCTGCTGAAACCCCCCCCCACCCAAAAAAAAAAAAGCATAGGGATAACCATGCCCAGTTGAAAAAGAAAACCTTATGGTGTAAGAGTTGGGAGCTAGCATCGAAGACTGCGTTGGGAGAGTACCCCATCCCTAGACATTGTATTGATAATAAAGAAGATCCCTGTTCACTGTTTACTACCTTTCGTTTTCGGTATGCTTCTTAGCTACAAACTTTTACATTTCAACTGAAAAATAAATTAGACGAATAGTATTTCTTGCTACTTCCATTGACCCTTTCAGAAAGGTTCAATGGCTTACATTATTAGTACCAATAAATACAGAGCATACTCCATTTGAATGAAAAGAGTAGAATGAGGAGACCGTACCCATCTTTGCCTGTGTAAAAGGGATTGTAATTATAAATGAGAAACTCTTCCTCGTCTTGCTTGCTTGGCCTATGATGAGACTTCCTTGCTTCACTGCATTGTAGATAGCAGGTTAAAATCATTTCCCAATTATTTAGAGGACGATAGTTACATTTTATAAACAATCAAATGAAGAACATACCTCACTAGAAAGTTGGCAACACTCTGAGAAACTTGAATAGCTTCAGCAGAATGAGGAATATTTGAAACTCCCCATTCAAATGCATTTTTCTGCACCATAGGTTTTCAATCTCCATTCAAGAGTGAAAACAAAATAAACAAAACAAGGAGAACAAGCTCTATCCATTTGCTCCTATTTCGAGAGAACACTCTAAGCAACGCACAATACAATATACTTAAAAGGCCAGACATTCAGAAGTTCTCTTACATTTACATTTGACCCTTGATGGACTGGCTGACAAACTATAAAAAGAAAGGTATCATTTTATTATTAGTTGTGTTTGATACCAATACATTAATGAGGAGCAAAGAAAACAAAAATTTCCAAGTATCGCAGTCCTCTGTAACACCAGGAAATCTGCGCTAACAAAGTTCACCATAACATTCACACATAATAGAGAATACAAGGAAACCATACTGATCCAACACAGAATTCACACAGGTCCTCTGCCCCACACACATTTTCCTCAAAGAAAGGTGCTTTTATAATTTACATTTCTACACCATAATTGAGTTCTAAATACAAGCTTTGAAAATAATATTGAGGACTTTGATATGGTCACTTAAAACAAGCAGTTTATCTGTCAGTAACATGCTAGATACATCTTGTGGTGAGGAGCTTAGGTACCTCTGGATGCCATTGAGCAGCTGTAACAGGGTACTTGCGCCCTTCAACAGTCGAAACATAGACCTGCAATGAGACCAAAAAAAAACTTACCACCAAACTAAATTTCCGTTTTTTCCTGGTTATTTAGTCAAAAAGAAAAAAACATATCATCCAAAGAAAATATAGCTGCTTAGGAAACGTTTTTAAATATAGGATCGGTACAAAATGTATTATAGAAGATTATTGATCACACCCAGGTGCACCCAGCTACCATGGCCAGTATCTGGATAGATATTGTACACAGCTTGATGGCTTCGAGGATGCACGGATCTTCTAGGTATGCCTCAGCCAGGAGGACGGTTTTCTCAGAGTGGAGAGGTTATCCTTTCTTTTCTGAGACCATCACAGGCATTGCATTTTCCAGGCCCAGTCCTGGTTCTTATAAGGTTATCATTTGCTCTCTTTTTCAAGTGGTATATCACCTTCACGTTCTGCATGATGTATCTATGCCTTGAGTTTATTCTCTGGGCTCTTTCTTTCATACTGAACAGAAGTCTATGTCAAGGGAAAAAGAGGGGAGAGCGGGAAGCCAGCGGGCGGGGGGGATATTAGAGTGAGGAGGTCAGAAACATGGACCAGAAAATCATTTTGGAAGTCATGCAGTCGTACTGGATGGTAAAATAACCTTGAAGGTCATTGGAGTTCATGGGTTTACATGTTTTCAGTTGTAGACAGC
Organism: Dipteris shenzhenensis; assembly: GCF_047967505.1. NCBI lineage: Eukaryota > Viridiplantae > Streptophyta > Polypodiopsida > Gleicheniales > Dipteridaceae > Dipteris > Dipteris shenzhenensis. Next base: position 37,614,617 of record NC_141608.1, on the reverse strand, counting down.
TCTGTTGACTTGTTTAGAAAAAAGGATTTCAACAAGGATGACCTCTACAAGATAGAGATGGGCTGTACTTTACTTCATGCCATACAGTTGCTGAGCAGTTGATTACAAATTTAAGGGAGTTTCTCTCAAGTATGATAAGTTTCAACCCTATAAAAGAGGCTGCTTTGGAGAACACCTTGCAAATCAATCCTCACAACAAATTCCCTTTTTCAGTTGGATGTGCCTTGTATATGCTCGAAGAGCTTGAAGCAAGCAACGAGAGAGCCTACAGAGCATGCAAAGCGCACACACACACACAGAGATTTATTAATGTCTGCATAAGGCCAAGAAGGCAATCAGATTGCAACATATGGGGAAAATTACAACCCTATTGGGGATCTAAAGGTGTCTAGTACACCCTTAAGAGTCTAATGTGTAAACCAAAACTCGAATGCAACCTAGACAAAGGAATAGACTCCGTGTTCCATGATTCTTGTCATGTGTTCTAACTTCTCAAAGAGTAATCTGAGCTCCAAATGGGCCAACTTGGACCCAATAGAAGTTCTAGTGCATCCTAGTACCTATGAATCTCCCCCAAACCTGATATAATTTGGTGCATCTCATTCAATACAAGCATCCACAAGAGCAGAAAACCAAATGGCTATGAGACAAAGTACAACACAATGCATAAAATACTAGAGGAACAGCCTATGTCCCTCCCCAAGGCCAAATATAACTATGTGGTGTCAGTACACTACAACCTGCTCTCCCTACTTCAAGCTCCCCTCCTGCTAGCCCCCTCTTCCCTCCCCGCCCCCGTCACATCGCCCCCTTCCCCCTCCCTCCTGCTTCCCAGCTTGCACCTCACCTACTTGGCATTTCGCCCTGTATTTTGCAGACCCCCCCCCCCCCCCCCCCCCCCCCCGCTTTTTTTCCCCCTTTCCATCTTTATTCCTGCCCCTTTTTCCTTCCCTCCTTTTGTCGCTTCAGCTTACCTTTCCCCTTCAGGCTGCCTTAGCGGCCTAGTCTTCCTTCCGCCTTCCCTCCTTACCAGCCTAGTCTTCCCTCCCTCCTACCTTCCCCCTTTTTCCCTTTTTTCCTCACAAGAGCAGCTCTTGTTGCATTTGGGGATTATAATCTTGGTGCTGACTCCAATACCTAAGAAGCGGTCTTCTTCAATCTTCCAGCAACAAATACTCTCCTCCCAACATCTAAGGGTTCCAATCAGCAGATGAGACTACCCCGACGTCAATGCAAGAGAAGCGCACCTTGGTCAACCCCTTACCATCATTCATCCCACGCCTGCCTCCAGCCCCATTTTGTCTACCACCTCCTCCAATTTTATACATGGAAAAAACTAACATGCCACTCTCCAGTTTCATGTTTTTTGGTTAAAAGAAGTACTTTCCTGGAGGAGAGTGACCCAAAATCAGGCCAAGGGAGCCTGCTTTTGGGGCACTTTCTTGGCCTCTCAACTTTCCCACTTGCTGACGAAACAATTGCTTTTCCAACCATCTAGTAGGCAACAGGAGACATCCTACAGGATTCGAAGTATGGCCTATGGCCTGAGCTTGGGGTATATAAGGAAGAGCATCCAACCTAGTTGAACCTCTGGAGCCCTGTTTGGTGTCCCCTTGTGCCCCCACCCTCAATCACTCTGTCACCTTTAGTCTCTTCTTCTTCTCCCCCCCTTTCCTCCCCTCCCTCCCCCCCTTCCCTCTCCTAACAGTGCATTTGGTGATCACCCTCAACATCTGCCCCCAGTCATCCGTTCTTGTTTCCCTCCTCCCCCCCGTAGCCTTGACTTCCCACTTCTCCTACCTCACAACATCCATCCTTGTCGAAGGCACTCTCGCCAAAGATCAACTTGTCATAGCCCCATCCCGCCCCTTCATCAGGTCAAGGATGGCTCCCAAGGTGCCAGTACAAGAGACTCCTATTTTCTCTCGGTGCCCATGGTTGAAACCTTGCAGCCCCTCGAGAGAGAGTTCTGGCGGGTGGGACCCTCGAACTACTTTGATGTCCCATATCGTTACCCCATAGAACTAGAGATGTCGGCCTTGACCTTGGAGCCTCCTAAAGGGGGATCAATTAAAGCATTTGGGATCCCTTACCATCCTTTCTAGGGATTTAATTTCGCTACCACAAGGAAGGAACGATAAACCCTCCTTCAGCTCGACTTTATGATATGCGATCAAATGTTTCACATGATGGAGTGGTTGGGACAACAAGGGAAGAAGATTGTGGTCACCCATGGTCATATTGCTACTTTTCAGCTTGAGAGAGAGAGAGAGAGAGAGAGAGAGAGAGAGAGAGAGAGACGAGGCTTGGGTTTATTAGTCACCCCTATCCATTGGGGACCCCACGAGCAGCTTTGACACGTCCCATACTGGCTACTAAACTAGTGCGCCAACAGGCTAGGAGTGGAGACCTCTTTCGTGATGCAATGAACCCTGAAGGTAGGCATTGAGCTAGCCATGCCTTTGGCGTGCCATTGCATGAACATGAACTACTTTCCATCCAAACCCCACAGATGTCCTAGACTCCATGACTGTCACACAGGCTTCGACTGAGAGTTGGGACATGCATGGTCTACATGATCGTGCACGTTAGGAACCGCACCAGCTGAAGCCTGATACTTCGCCAAGAGTTGCAGCACGTTTTAGTTGGACATCTAATTGACATTCTCATGATTCAAGAGCGTATGTTTTCAACTTTCGGATGTCAGATGACGGAGCCGTGTCCTCCCAAGGAGAAGTCCAGAGATTTGGTCTCCAATAGTGAGCAGGAGAGCGGGGGCATTTGCATTTTAGTAGCCTAGACTCTAGCCCAAAAGGTGTTTGATCAAGGAGAGCTCCTAGGAGAACAGGTGGTGTGGATTGGCTTGAGGACGGGAGACTCCAAGATCAGAATCTTGAATCTAGGCCAGTGTGGATTAGCTCTTGGTACGGGAGCTAGAAAGTAGCAATAACGAAGCTATAAGAGCTTTCGGACCTTGGTTTTGCTTTTGTAATAATCACGAGTTTCCCTAATTGCTCACGGCCACCCACGGATAACTGGCATACTCATAGACTTCTGATGGTGATCTTGGGAAACTGGCAGATAAGTGCCTGTAATGAGGACAATGGAGATTGAGGAAAGTACTGAGAGATGAGAGCACTCAACTAGAGTCTTTATGACAAATGTAGTGGTTGCATGGTTACTGGAAGTTTGCATGAGCAGCCAACAGTTTAGGGTCAGCAGTCTACATGTGATCCTGTGGTTTACTTGGAGACATCTTTAGCAAAACCTGAAAAAGCAGAGGTTGTATGGGTGCATATAAGCTAAAAATAGATCTGAGGTCTTTTTGGATAACGAGATACCTTTGGAGGGATTTGTAGTGTCAAAAAGCTAAGGAGGCCATGGTTTTTCACAAATGGACGAGCTGATTTTGGAGGTCCATGAGCTGTTTTTGGAAGAGATTCTGGCACAAGAGACCCATGGGAGCTGCTTCATACATGCAGTTTTCACAGATAGGCGAGCAATGCATAGACCATATCTTGAGCTGCATATCGAATTTCAATGTGCTTTCTAAAGTAAAGTTGTAGAGCGGCTCAAGAGCTACAATTTTCGATTTTAAAGTGCATCAATCTGGACAGGTAAAGTCATCGCTTCTACAAGGATCGGCAAGTGGTTGAGAGATATTGCGTCAGTTTTTGGCACTAGTTTCCAAGTGTTGTTGTGGGCTTGTGTGTGCACATGCAGCAAGAGAGTTGGCACTGTTTTGTGGTGTAAGGTTCCTCTTCTTGCGCTGAGTCTGAAATTGGAAGGAGTGTCTTGGTGTTGCCAAGAGCTTTCCGTAGGTTCCCGCCGCAGGCTCTTGACTTGCAAGATTGTTGCCGGGTTCATGCCAGAGATTTTAAACGTTGAGAAGCACGTATTTGGGAAGTTTTGTAAAGAGTTGAGGAAACAGATCTGTGAGCACCGGTTGTCCAAATTGAGTGGAAAAGAGCTTCCTATCTGATCCTGTGGGAGTTTTCCTACAACTTTACGGTTTTTCTTCAGTGATGTTGTATGATTTGCTGAGTAGATTGTGTTTTTTCTTTGGAGTTCTCGGATTTTTTTGTTCATGAAAGGTTAATGTGTGCATATGCTCAAGTTTATAAAGGTAGTTTCCTTGTTACTCTACCCATCCTATCACATTTTTTGTGCCTCCACAGAGGATTGGTCTCTGGCTAGGCGTACCAATAGTTCTAGCTGCTATTGTAAGGGTCAAACATGACATCAGATCTGCCTTTGTTTTGTGAAAGGCCAACTGAAGATGCGAAAAAGTTTGTGGATTTGTTTGAGATCAAATGTCTTCTGAAGGATATTGAAGATCCAGGAAAGCTTTTGCAAGTGTTTGTGTTTTGCTTACAAGATGAGACAAAGAGGTGATGGCACGATTATGAAGCTGCTCACCAAGCAACAAAGGAGTATAATGCTACAAAGCATGCATTTTTAGAGTTTTTTAAGGAAGTGGAAGATCCCTCTATTCTTAGGTATAATATTTTGGGCTTAATCCAATATGAATAACAACCTGTCGAAGATTATACCAAGCTCTTCAACAACTTATGGTGGCTCTTCAAGAGGAGAAACCCCTAAAAATGCTTAAAGTAAACCAGTATGTTGCAAGGATAAGAGAAGTGTTAAGGGTCAAGATAGAGTTGAAGTATCCAAGAACCTTTGATAGGGCACTAGAAATTGCAAGAATAAAAGAATGGAAGTTACATAACTAGGGCTCATGACTATGCCAGCTTTAGAAGGAAGTCTTTACTGCGTGTGTCTGTGTGGTCCAGTCCTTTTTTAATGTACCAAATGGTGAAAAAGTGCAGGGTGAGGCTCTTCTGTTAACACAACTTGTGCGTGAGGTTGATGTATTGCCAAAGAATCAAGAGGTTCATGATCACATGTTAAAGCGTACAAAAGTGGACCATGAGGCATGTCTAATTGGTGATGATGAAAAAGTTTGCAATGTGTTTGACCGAAAGGATGGAGAGAGAGAAGTGAGCCCTTATGAGCCAACTCTTCAATGTGTAGAGATTCCATATGAGCCAGCTTGTGTCTTTAAAGAAGATGGTGTTTCTCCTATTCCATTTGCTGATCGTCTTGCAGATTTTATATGTGAAGATGAAGTTCCAAGCCATAGTGATATTGCAAGAGACAAGGACATCATCAAGAAAGAAGAAAACAAGCAACTAGATAACGAAGCACTCATTGTGAATGCTAACCAAGAACCAGAAAGTGAGAACCATCTAGAAGAGAAAGAGTGTTGTACTTTCCTATCGACTATAGGTACAAGATAGTGTTGCGTCCAATAGTGTGTGGGATACATTTATGGCACAAGTATGTGAAGCTGAAATTGAATTGGCAAACTCAAACGAGGGGAGGATGTGGATTCAGACATTTGATAAACCGAGGTTGTGTTTGACAATTGACTGAGCCAAAGCATCCAGCACGGAAGCAAAGTGCTACTAGACATGAATGCCCTAGCCATGGGGAGAGGGCAAAATATGATGGGCCTATTTTTGGAGCCCAGGACATCACTATAAACATGGCACATGATATACATATCACACATAGGAGCACCAATAGGTAGGTAGGATTAGAACTGCTAGGCGCAAATCTAGGCTAGTGTGGATTAGCTCTAGGTATGAGAGCTAGGAAGTAGCAATAGAGAACCTATAAGAGTTTTCTGTTTTGCTTTCGTAAATAATCATGATTTTCCTAATATGATATTGTGGGGACACCCTCATTACAAGAAGTAATGATGAAGTGCTCATGCCCACTCACGAATAACTAGCACAATCACAGACTTCTAAGTGTGGATCTTAGGAAACTAGCAACTAAGTGCATATGATGAGAACAATGGAGACTAGGAAAAGTACTGAGAGATGAGCGCACTCTACTGGAGTCTTAATGACGAAGGTCACTTTGCTACATGTGGTCCTGTGGTTTACTTGGGAAAATTTCAGCAAAAACCAAAAAGGAAGAGGTTGTGTTTGACTGAGCGGGCCTATTTTTGGAGTCCAAGAAATCATTGTAAATATGGTATATGATGTATACATCACACATAGGAGCACCAGTAGGTAGGTAGGATTAGCACTGCTAGGAGCAAATCTAGGTTATTGTGGATTAGCTCTAGGTACGAGAGCTAGGAAGTAGCAATAAAGAACCTATAAGAGTTTTTTGTTTTGCTTTTGTATATAATCATGATTTTCCTAATATTATTTTTTGGGGAGACCCTGATTACAGGAAGTGATGATGAACTGCTCATGGCCACTCACGGATAACTGGCACACTCACAGACTTCTAATTGTGGATCTTGGGAAACTAGTAGCTAAATGCATATGATGAGGACGATGGAGACTAAGGGAAGTACTGAGAGATGAGCACACTCTACTGGAGTACTTATGACGAGGGTCACTTAGCTACATGTGGTCTTGTGGTTTACTTGGAGACATCTTTAGCAAAAACTGAAAAAGAAGATATTGCATGGGTGCATGTCAGCTAAAAATAGATCTAAGGTTGTTTTTTGCACTGGAGGGATTTGTAGTGACAAAAAGCTGAGGAGGTCGTGGTTTTTCACAGATAGACAAGCTGATTTGGGTCACAGAGCCGTTTTTGGAAGAGATTCTCATACAAGAGTGCAGTTTTCACAAATAGGCAAGCAATGCATAGACTATATCTTGAGCTACACATCGAGTTTCAACATGCTTTCTAAAGGAAAGTTGTAGGGCAGCTTGAGGGTACAATTTTTGTTTTTACAGTGCATCAATCCGACCTCGTATCAAAAGTTATCGCTTTTGCAAGGATTGGCGGGTGGTTAAGAGATCTTGTGACAGTTTTTCGCACTGATTTCCAGGTGGTGTTGTGGGCTTGTGTGCACACATGCAAGAAGAGAGTTGGCGGTATGTTGTGGCCTAAGGTTTCCTGTTCTTGCACTGAGTGTGGCGTTGGAATTCCGGAGTTTGTTGGAAGAAGTGTATTGGTGTTGCCAAAAGCTTTCCATAGGTTGCTTCAGGCTGCTAGCTTGCAAGATTGTTGCCAAGTTCATCCTAGAGATTTCATGTGTTGAGAAACAGGTTTTTGGGGAGTTTTGTAAAGAGTTGACGAAAAGAATTGTGGAGAAGCAGTAACAAAATCGATTTGCAGGATTGACAAGTGTACCAGAGAAACTTTCAAAGGTTCCGTGGGCACCAGTTGTCCAATTTGAGTGGAAGAGAGCTTCCTATCTGATCCTGTGGGGGTCTCCCTATAAGTTTACGGTTTTTCTTTGGTCTTATATGCTTTGCTGAATAGATTGAAACAAAACTCTCTCTCTCTCAGACACAACATTAGATCCAAGGGCAACTCGCTCTCCCGGATCCCCCTTTCGGGCTTATATTTATTTCTCAATAAAAGGTTACAGAAACCTCAGTACAAAAACTGTGTAAAAATGTGAATAGAGTAGAATTTACAAGGAGACTAGCTCCCTTTCTCGGCAACATGCCACATGTCACTATTCCAGCCTATTTCTAGATTACAAGCCTCAAAGGGCCTCTTTTTCGGGGTCACATGGACCATTTTCCGTTTCTTTACCATGCTCCTCGATCTCGGGGTATTTTAAACCCATCTTTGGTACCTGAAACATTTTCTAAATGCATTTCGACTAGGCACCCATTAATCGTTAGTCTTTGCACGCAAATAAATAAAATAAACTCTGAGTAATCCTAGTCACTTGGGGTGTCCCCCTCTAATCACATGTGCCCAAAACATATAAACAAATTCTTGGGTTAACCGAGATTAACCCCTCTAGATAAATAATTAAAGGCTTGATTATTCATCAAAGCACTTTAATTAATGCCGAGTCTCTCGAACCGAAGTTGGCACATCTTGGTTAATGAAACCAAGTCTTCCCAACCCAAGTTAGGTTATTTGACCGAAGTCTATTCTTTGACCAACAAATATTTCTCTTTGAACACAATTAAATATATTGAGAACATTTAATCATGATCAAATAATCTTTTTTCTTTGGAGTATTTACATCCCCTCGGCTTCTATTCAGTTGACCTCAACTGAAAAGCCTCTTTGTAAATACCCAAGAGCTGTGGATGATCTGATAGCATATCCTCATCCATCCACTTGGCATTGCTCAAGTCCCTGAAATTTCTTAAGAAGACTTATATAAAAAGCATTGTGAATTTTCCAATGCTCTGGTAAGTCCAATCTGAAAGCCACCTCATTTCTCTCTTTTGTAACCTGAAAAGATTCATAATACCTTAGAGATAGCTTAACATAAACTTTTTCTTTACCCTTGAGCTTCCTGAGCCTTGCTTTCTCAAACTTTAGGAGTACCCAGTCTCCTTCTTTGAGATCCATCTGCCTTCTGTGCTTATCTTCAGCCTTCTTGTGCTTTTCCTGAGATCTTTCAATGACTGTCCGAACCTGGCTGAAAGTTGTTTCAAGGTCTCTTACATACTCATCAACTGTAAATATCTCATCTTTGGTCTTGAGTATGGGTGGAAGAACCACCTTCCCATAAATGACCTCAAATGGAGTTTTTCCAATAGAGCTGTGAACTCTATTATTATAAGCAAACTCCACCAGTGGGACATACTTTACCCAATCTGATTTCTACTCAGCCACGTAGTATTTTAGCAAATCCAAAACTATTGAATTTGCCACTTTACTCTGACCATCTGTTTGGGGATGAAAAGAAGAGGAAAATTTCAGTTTTGTCCCCATATTATCAAATAAAGCTCTCCAGAATAAACTAGTCATCTTGGGGTCTCGATCACTGACAATGGATTTAGGCATACCATGATGCTTGAAAATCTGTGCTAAAAAAAGCTTGGCCATGTGATCAGCCTTTATAGTTTTGCGCACTAGAATAAAATGGGCTTGCTTACTGAATCTATCAATGATAGTCCATAATCCATCATTTCTAGACTTTGGCCGTGGCAAGTCAAAGATAAAATCCATTGCAATACTTTCCCATGGTGCTTGAGGCACGAGAAGAGGCATCAATAAACTAGGTGCCTTATGTCTGTCATACTTGCCTTTCTGACAAGTAAGGCATTCTGTGACAAACTGATGTATGTCCTTGCGCATACCTGGCCAATAAAAATACCTCTCAATAGCTTGGGTTGTGGCTGCAATCCCTCGGTGTCCTGCATACAAAGGTGCATGGCATTAATCCAAAATCTTTCGCCTCATCTCTTGGGTGATGCATCAATAGTCATCTTTCATCAAGTACCCATCTTTCATTGAATATTGACTAGATGACTGTCCCTCTTGTATTTGCTAAAATATTTTACCAAAATCAACATCATTGGCATATTGCTCCCTCATTTCCATCCCTGTGATGTGCAATTGTCACATTATGTGCCTAAGGTCTTCGAGACAAAGCATCAGCCACTCTATTTCTTGCTCCTGGAGTATGGACAATCTGAAAATAATACATTCACAGCATGTTTGCCCATTTCATATGCATTTCAGGGAGCTTAGTCTGTAATAAGAAATAACTTAGACTTTGGTGATCAGTTTTGACAATAAAATCTGCACCCAAAAGATAATGCTTCCATGTATTCACAGCATGAACTATAGCCAACAATTCTTTTTCATAGATTCCCAAGTATCTCTCAGCATCACGCAATCTTCGGCTTTCATATGCTACTACATGTCCATTCTGATGCAATGCAGCCCCAACACACTCTCCACAAGCATCACAATCAACATCAAAAGATTGATAGAGATCCGAGACTACAAGAATAGGCTCTGTAGTCAACTTCTCCTTGAGTGTATTGAATGCTTTCTTCTATGACATTCCCCATGTGAAGGCTGCATTTTTCTTGGTAAGACATGTAGTGGAGCTGCAATATTAGCAAAATGCCTGATGAATCTCCTATAATAGAAACAAAGTCCCAACAAGCTACGGACTTCATGCACATTTTTCAGCTCTGGCCATTCTTGGATGGCTTGGATCTTTGCAGGATCCATCTGTGTCCCATTCTTGGATATTATGTACCCCAGATAACGGATCTCTTCCAAAAAGAATTCACTTTTCTTGCTGTTGGCAAAAAGCTGATGATTTTGAAGTTCTTGAAACACCAAAGTAAGATGTTCTCTGTGCTCTTCTTCTATCTTTGAGAAAACTAAGATATCATCAAAGAAAGTACCAATGAAGTGCCTGTACTTCCAAAAGATGCGATCCATCATTCTATTGAATGTGGCTGGAGCATTTGTTAACCCAAAAGGCATCACTAAGTATTCATACAATCCAAATGTGGTGCAAAAAGCTGTCTTATGCACATCTTGTGGTTGTATTCTGACTTGATGATAACCACTCTTCAAATCTATCATGTTGAAAACGGTTGCTCCTCTGAGCTGGTCAAGCACATCATCTATGTGTGGTATCGGAAATCTGTTCTTGATGGTCATCTTATTTAATGCGCGATAATCAACACACATTCGAAAAGAACCATCTTTCTTCTGTACTAAAAGTACCGATGAGCAAAAAGGAGATGAGCTGGGCTGAATCAACCCTGTGGACAGCAAGTCTTGCACCTGAGCCATAATCTCCTCTCTCTGAGTCGCACTCACTCTATAAGGTGGTCTATTTGGTGGCTCACTACCAGGCATTAACTCTATCTGATGATCTTCTGGGCTCTCTGGGGGTAACTCCCCTGGCAAAGCATCTAAAAAACAATCTTTAAAGTTCACAAGAAACTGAAATTTATCATTGTTTGCATCATTCATTTAAGCATGCATATCATTTTCTTTTTCTTTTACAAAAACCATGTACGCGGAAATTGCAGACTTTATTGCTTTACCACATGTAATAGCAGATACAATGGGAATAGTTTCCCCTTTATTCCTAGTAACTAAACGCTGGTTGCCCCTCTTTCCCACATCTTAAGCATTTCCCATCTCTGGGGAATTGAGCTATCTGTTCAGGAGTGAATTGGGATTTGCCTTTACATGTCTTTGAAAACTGAGTACCCCTCGACTTCTGAGGCTGAAACCCTTTCTTCTCAACCTTGGGATACTCTTTCTTTTCTAATTTTGAAAAATCAGGTTTCTTCCTTTCAGTACCTCCTACTTGCAAGGATGGCATTGTGGCTGGATCTTGCATATGCATGAGAATGGCTACTGAAGCTGAATGCATAATGTCTTGAATGCTCTTCAACCTCTGAGTATTCACCACTCCCTGAATTTTTGAATTGACACATGCCCTGTACTTTCTCAGTTGGGTTCTTTTGGAGATCTTTTTGAAAGGTGCAACCTGCAAATAAGCATCCCAAAACTTTTGATTGTACACCTCCACTGTATCTCCTACATCCATATGTAAACTGTCCCAACCATGAAGGACATGATCTCTGAACTGTTTAGGCATGAACTCGTTATAAAAGGCTTTCTTGAAGCTCTTCCACCTCTTTGGGGCTGACCCATCTGTGGTTTGTGCACTCCACCATGCACTAGCTGTCCCTGTCAAGTGCAAGCTAACCATTCTCAACTTGGAGGATTCTGAAAAGTTTTATGTACCAAATGCAGCATCAAACTACCTAATGAACTGCACTGCCTTCTCTGTATGACCATACTGACCATTAAAGGTAATAAACCTAACAAATTTACCTCCATCTTTGAACTCCTTGGTCCTGGAAGACTTGCTCTTCCTAGACCTCTTGTGTTTCCTTCTTTTCCTGGATGGTTTATCTGACGAAGTAGAAGATACAGAAGTTGAGCTTGAAGTAGATGGTGAAGGGCTTGGAGATCGGTGATGATGCCTCGATCTCTTCCTGCTATGAGACCGTCCCCTATGAGATCCCTCTTTCTCGGGCTGTGCACAAGAGTGTGCCTCTAGCATTGGCCCATCATAAGCTGCACTAGGCATAGTTTCTGCTTGAAACAGATGCTAAGCTCTTGGATCCTTTCTGCTGAGTTTGCTGCACAATTCTTTGTCTTGGATGTGCATCCCTATTTTGTGAATCCCATTGGATAGGTGATTGAGCCATATTTCTACAACTTATCTGAGATTTGCAAGCTCTCACACACACTGTGTATGCAACTGATGCACTCAACCTTTTCTTTTCAAAGAGAAAATACCTCAACTAGAGGAGTATTGCATTCACACACCTATGCCAGTGCCGGGCTGTCAACTCAAAGCATAAACCCACAAGGTTGCTAAAGCATCGACAACTGTGTTGCCCCTTTCTTGGCTGTTGCAAAAAGCACTCATAGTGCATCTATTTTCTCTATGCACTCTATGCACAAAGGCATGCGTTTCTTTACTTATGCAAATCTCTGATTTTACTGATTTTTCTGCTGTTTTTCTGACAGGAAAAAGTCTGACAGGTAGGTGGAAACTGATGGCAGAAACTGTCTCTGCAACTGTCTTTTCTTTTTTTTTCCCGGACAGTAACTGGCTGGTTACACTAACCAGACTGACTGGTTCTGGTTTGGTTAGTCTGTAACTGGATGGTTACACTCTGGTCAGTCTGACCAGACTGGTTCTGTTCTGGTCTGGTTGGCTCCCCAACTGTGCCTTCCCACTATGTGGTCAAATTAACTGGCCTTGGTCCGATTAACTACACCCAAGGGTTCACTAGCCAAATGTGGTCAAACTAACCTTGGCACTGGCCTGCCACATCAGCTGACACGTGTGAAAGCGACATCACCAAGGCTGCCTACATGGACTGCCACGTCACCTCCATGTAACAACACGTGCGAATGCCACATCTACCTGCCACGTGTCAAACCTGTTGGATGCCACGACGGTCCACGTCAGGTCGCCTAGCTGGCGGGACCAAAACTCCGCCATAGACCTTTGCTTCAAGCTTCGCTATGAGCTTCCGAGATGCTGGTGCATGACCACAATGTAGTCCGCCTGTTTGCAAGACGGAGCACCTGAGAAGGACTTGACTGGAGAATCTTCAATTATTGCTCACGATGCCTTTTAACGATCTGTTCATCATACGTATGGTGTAGGATGCTCTCTCTTCAATTCAATAAATTTCTGCTCTCAATGGCAAACGCCAAAAGCATCGTCGACAGTGCTCACAGAACCATCCATTGGCAGATACGCTCCTTAGGTTGCCGCATGTGACGTAGATCTCCAGAAATCATCTGCGCCTGACCAATGACTCCCCGACAGAACTCTGTTTGGCATAGGCATCTACTACGAGTCCCTGCACTGCTTTCGCCAGTCCTTCCCTCAGGCAAGGATTTGTCTTTACAGAGCGATATCAATTTCGGCCATACTCCACTCAACCAATGTAGTATCTTCGTCAGCGCCAACTCTCGCAACCTGGATCGTCACTGCCAAGGAAAGCAGTATTTCGAGGCTCTGATACCAATTGAAGCAAAACTCACGATGTAGGCTCTGATACCAATTGAAGCAAAACTCACGATGTAACAAAACTCTCTCTCTCACACATAGCATTAGACCCAAGGGCAACTTGCTCTCCTAGATCCCCCTTTCGGGCTTATATATATTTCTCCGTAAAAGGTTACAGAAACCTCAGTACAAAAACTGTGTAAAAACATGAATAGAGTAAATTCTACAAGGAGACTAGCTCCCTTTCTTGGCAACATGCCACATGTCACTATTCTAGCCTATTTCTAGAATACAAGCCTCAAAGGGCCTCTTTTTTGGGGTCACATAAACCATTTTTCGTTTCTTTACTAGGCTCCTCAATCTTGGAGTATTTTAAACCCATCTTTGGTAACTGAAACATTTTCTAAATACATTTCAACTAGGCACCCATTAATCGTTAGTCTTTGCATGCAAATAAATAAAATAAACTCTGACTAATCCTAGTCACTTGGGGCATCCCCCTCTAATCACATGTGCCCAAAACATATAAACAGATTCTTGGGTTAACCGAGATTAACCCCTCTAGATAAATAATTAAAGGCATCAAAGCACTTTAATTAATGCCGAGTCTCTCCAACCGAAGTTGGCACATCTTGGTTAATTGAACCAAGTCTTCCTAACTCGAAGTTAGGTTCTTTGACCGAAGTCAATTCTTTGACCAATAAATATTCCTCTTTGAACACAATTAAATATATTGAGAACATTTAATCATGATCAAATAATTGGTCATCTAAATCTTTTTCTTTGGAGTATTTACATCTTGGTGACAAGATTGCCTTCTTGTTTTAGAGCTCTAGGATTTTATGGTTTATGGGAGGTTGATGTGCGCATAGCTTCCTATCTGATCCTGTGGGGGTTTCCCTATAAGTTTGCAGTTTTTCTTCAGTGTTGTATGATTTGCTGAGTAGATCTCCTTCTTGTTTTAGAGCTCTCGGATTTTGTGGTTTATGAGAGGTTGATGTGCGCATATGCTCAAGTTCTCTATGAAACATGACATATCTTTGATACTATAAAGGCAGTTTCTCTACCTGTCCTATCAACAGCTTCAAAGTTTGAGAAGTACAAGCAAGGGGAGCCGCCTTCTCGGCAATGTCATCGTCAGAGCACAGCACATGGGATCAGTTAATCTTCGTGATTAGTGACCGTGATCCCTAGTGAGAGACAAAGTTCTCTAAGCCTCCATTGCTCCTTCGACCAACGAAGACATGATGGATTGCTCAAGAGACTGGACAGATTTTACGTGACCTACAACCTTCCCTTCCGCTGAGGGCTGTACCTCCCTTAAGGTGGAAGCCATCTTACTAAAAATGATTGGCTTTGAGTCTTTGTACTCTACTTGTACAGGGCTGGACTCACAAACAAATTGTGCTACAATGTTCTCCACCAGTGCTGGTCCCAATTTCAAATTTATCTGCTGCCCCTATCTAATTATGGCCTCCTGTTGGACTCTTCCTAGCTAGGAGCATTTGACTGCCCCACTGTTGAAGAATCTCTTGCTTCTTCCCACTAACGGAGCTACTATCTCCACAAAAGGTGGACTCACAAACAAATGTTGCTACAGTGTTCTCCACCAGTGCTGGTCCCCACTTCAAAATAATCTGCTACCCCTATCCAATTATGGCCTCCTGTTGGACTCTTCCTAGCTAGAAGCCTTTGACTGCCCCCTTGTTGAAGAATCCCCTTGCTTCTTCCCACTCATGGTGCTACTATCTCCAGAAAAGCTGGAGTCCTAGTAATTCTGCTGAGGGCCAACTCAGGTCCTTGACCCTTGCTCTAGAGTTCAAAACTATGAGCAAGCCCATCAACACTGTCGTACTCTTTGAGACAGAAGCTGCAAACGTACCACTGGATGTCTGAACGCAGGCCATGAAGGAATTTCATGGTCATATCTTTCTCTTTTGTTAGCTGGATGGCTACCTGTGTGAATTGGTTGGCGTGATGGTTGACCGATTCGCTGGGACCATGGGAAAGCTTGAAGAATTGTCTCCAACTGGTCCAGGTATTGTCGTGGACGGAAGCATGCCCTGATGTCCTTCAGGAACTCTGCCACATATAGCTGAGATTGAGCTTCCTTTGGAACAACTATTTGCCCAATTGCTGAGAAAAGGACACTACAGATGAAGCGGGATCCCTTCCTGTAGCTGGAGATGGAGAGTCTGACTGCTCCTCCTCTCCCTCTCTGTCTCCATTGTTCAGGACCTGCTGGTCCTTCCCAGAACTGCTAGATCCTACGGCTTGCTCAGGCCGCCCTGGAGCGGCAGAGGCCCTCGTCCACAGACTGAGCCTTAAATCTGCAGGCTGGCTGAGCCTGTTAATCCACAGACGGGCTGAGAAGGCCTAGTAAAAGCAGCCCTGGTACTGACAGGCTTCTGTTTTTGTGTTGTCTGCATATCTACATAGCAGCCTCTGGTTGGCTGCCGCCTGCTCTGCCGGCATGTATGTCTGCTGACTTGCTGATTTGCACAGGCCTATCTTGCACCTGTACTTGCTGTGTACCTGCTATTGCAGAACTGCTGTCTGCTGCTATGGGCTGCATGATGCAGGGTTGCTATGTA
Source organism: Dipteris shenzhenensis (assembly GCF_047967505.1). NCBI lineage: Eukaryota > Viridiplantae > Streptophyta > Polypodiopsida > Gleicheniales > Dipteridaceae > Dipteris > Dipteris shenzhenensis. The sequence continues at coordinate 37,598,708 of NC_141608.1, read as the reverse complement.
GGAAGTCATACCATTGGCTGCAGATGCCCATGACAATAACGCATAGTGATAGTCTTACATACAGATTACGTAAAAAATACACCTATGTCATACAAATATGCTTAAGATATAACGTGGTGGTTGATCCCACTATGAGCATCTTTCTTAGCCTTGCCAGGTGCTCTAGGGCTGGCACGCGGCTAGATGATGGCAATTTCAAGACACCAAGATGTGACCTGCTCTTCAGCTCGTGTGTGCCCAATCTGACAAATCTGCACCTGGCAAGCTCCAATAAGTATGTTATGCAGAGATCTGACTCAGGTGACTAACCCATGTTACTCTACACTCATTTCAAGGACAGTTCAGTGAGAGCCAAGTCTCTTTTGGAATACCCAAAACTTTATATTGCTTGCTTGAACAGTCCCTGCACGCATACATTATCTTTCTGATCAAGAACTGCAGTAAGAAATTGAAAACATCTTTATTATGATTTCTCTTGCTACAACACGTCATTGTACAGATAAAGGCATGAAATAAGCTCGGATCCTCATCCTAGCATCTTCAACTTTAGGAAACAATGTTACCTTGTTGTTTTTATCTGGACTGGTTGTTAGCACTCGGAAAAAACTTGAAAGTGGCCCATTTGCTGCCATTTTTTGAGGGGAAATACCAAACTGCAAACACCAGTCCAAGAGATCTGAGAAACATATTCAAGAGCAGGCTCAAGAATAACTAAGAATATCCAACAATCCACTTACTGAATTTCCACCAATTTTACAATATCACGCATTTCAAACATATTCAAAAAAGTTCACAAGTGTTTACTATATTCGCAGAAAACAGGAAGAGTGAGAGTTATAAGACAAGGCATAATGGCATCGTCTCCCTTAGTCATCAAGGTCATTCAAGTGCACGAGAGGCAACATTCATTATCTTCCAAACAATCCCAGGTACTCAATACAGCTGCATTCTCTTCTAGTGATTAACAAAGCATGACAAATGGAGGGGCTTGCAGTTTAAGGCAGGTTAAATAAATCAGACGGTACTGATTATAATGACATGGTCAAATGGCTTAAATCTCCAGCATTTCACAGTGTTATCCACCAAAATCTAAGCATATTTTGATGTAAAAAACGATACCCCGGTTTCTCTCAGTTTACTCAGAACTGTGGCAAGGTCAGTCAAGAGGGTCTAAAAGACTTTTCACAAGTTTATGGATGACTAAAGAACATAAATTAATCATCTCCAAAGATATCAGATACTTCCATTGCCCTAATCATTGTTAAGCTACATCCACTCCGGGATTCATGAATGACACTTGATAGTAGTGAAAAACTTAGGATTTAAGAAAGAAAATAATCAAAGCATGGTTGAATGAAAATAATGCAGCTGAGCTTTAGCAGGTCAATTCCAGATATCACCTACAACAAATACCTTCCTTGCATATATAGAATATCTATCAAGTAAACAAAGATTTATAAAATTCCAAATGAAGGGCTCTCCCTTGACAAGAAGGGCTAAAGTGGTTTTACCCACGACCTGTGACAAAATCATCAAGATCCTTTGCATACATAGAATATCTATCAAGTAAAGATGTATAAAATTCCAAATGAAGGGCTCGTCCTTGACAAGAAGGGCTAGAGAAGTTTTATCTGCGACCTATGATGAAATCATCAAGATCCTCTTACCCACCATAATATATTGCTTCGGTTCATTCTTAGTAGTCTTTCTGTCAGATGCAAAATCTTCAGGCAACCCATTGGGGGAACAAAGATAGTGGGAACAAAGGAGGAAAGAAAGGTCAAGACTTCTTCAGCTCTCTAGAAGCACACTGAGTTTTGGAGAAGGAGTTGCAGCAGCGGTATCAACACACACACAGAGAGAGAGAGAGGGAGAGAGAGAGTACACACACACGCACGCACATATGAATATTTTGTGTGTGAGTGCACGCGCAACTGTGCGCGCATATCTCATGATGTAAATCTATCTTATATTGAGGTTTTCTCTTGATGTATTCCTCATCATCCTATTCTAGGATAATGATTTTGTAATATAAGCAACTCAATTTTTCAACCCCCCCCCCCCAAAAAAAAAAAAGTGTGTGTGGTGTGTGTAGGTGGGTGGGTGTGTGTGTGTGTGTGCCTGTGTGTGATGTTTGTGTGTGTGTGTGTGTGTGTAGAGGTCCTTTGAAGCTGTCACATATCATAGTGCCTTCTCTGTATAAAGTGTTGTTACCTCCGTCTTGGGTTTCTGACAGAGCCAATTCTGTTTGGCATATGGATCGCCCATCACAGTGGTGGAGAAAGCGGCTGCATCTTCTTTGGCATTATAAAGTCCCTCTTCGGCAACATCTGGGCAGTTACTCGCGCATAGACATATCGCCTCGGTTGTTTGCCACCAATGTCTACATTCTGATGAATCTGTGCCTCACATTTTCTGGCACTGTCCACATACTTGTGAAGATGCGATGGAGTGTTTCCATCTGGACAGCTATTAGCTCATCGACACATTGCTCCTACACTTTGCCACAGATGTTCTGCTTCTTCGGAGACTGTGCCTCACTTGTTTTGGCATTGTCCGTGCTCTCGTGAGTTTTTTGATCTCTTCGACAGCGCCTGCGAGCAAGATTCCCATCTGTTCCGTTTGGGAAGTTCTTCTCGCTATTTGGGTTTCATCCATCGAGACCGGAGTTTCATCTTTTCTTCGTTTGGGTTCGCTACTGAGCACTAGGGACTTTATGGACATATAGGAATTGTAAAGTCTTTGGTGATCCTACTTTCTCTCTATTTGGCTTTTTTAGGCGTTCTTTGCAGCAATCTCTAATTGCTTGCAGACCCGCTGCATAGATCATGAGGTCTTTTTGGCATATACTGAAATTTTCAGTTGATGTAATTCTAGCACCTTATTTTGAGGTTGCTACTCATATAATATAATCAATCAAAGATTTCACCCCAAAAAAAATGTGTGTAGAGAGGTGAGCGATGGCGAACTCAGCCTTAGCCTCTCCCTCGCCTGTCTCTGTACCTTGCCCGCAGCCTGCTCTTGCTGCTCCGCCTGCATCCGTACCCCCTCTGTCAGCCCCCGTACACCCTCTGTCTGCATCTGTACTAGGCCTGCTGCTACCCATACCTTCTGCACAGGCCGCCTCCTTCCCTACCATTCTTCCCTATCCCCTTAGCGTTCTCGTTTGCTTCTACCCCTTCCTTTGTCCCTACGCAAGCCGTACCTGCTGTACGGTCGTCCGTACATGCCCCCCCATCCATGCAGCTTTTTGCTCCTCTCATGCCGATGTCTCTTCCTCCCCTCTTCTATCTCCTCCGACAGACGGCTCTTTCGTTTTCTCTACTTCAGCCCCCCCTTCTGCCTCTGCTCCTCCTGCACGTGTCTTCTTTTGGCAGAAGCGTAGTGGTTTGTCTCCCTCCACTTTGGTTAAATCGACAAAGCTGGATATCGCAGATGGTCCTTCGTCTTCCCTCCAGCTGGACCTTCTTCGCCAGATGTGTCTTGCTTCTATCACAAATGTTCCTTCATCGGGCTCACCGCTTGTTTGTTCTTTGGAGTCTGACCTACTGGTTTCCGGTCTTTGACAGGCTCAACAATTTAAGGTCTGTCAATACTTTATGGACAGGGTTTTATCTGCAGCTCAACTTCGTCGTTGGGCTGAAGTTGCAGTGGGTCAGGATTGCCTTTCCTCGTTTGTCTTTCTGGGCAAAGGTTTTTATTATGCCCACTGCTCTTCGACTGATGTAGTGGAGCAACTTGTCAGTCGTGCTAGTATTCATGGGGCTGGTTTCTTTGCTTATGTGATGCCTTGGGATCCGCTTTTTGATATGTCTGTCTCTCTTCTGACTCACTCTCCGATCTGGATTACCCTCAAAGCGTTGCCTCTGCCTCTTCTTCAGCATCTTCCTACTCTTGCAGTGCTTTTAGGGAGGCCTCTACATGTTTCGAGACGAGTTTTTGCAGCCCACCCAGGATGTTCGCCTTTGTATTCTATGGGATATGATGCAGCCTGTGCCCTCTACTCTGGATCTTGATTTGGGATTTGCCCATCCAATGCGCATCAGGCTGCATTTTGACTCTTTTCCTACAGCATGTTATCGGTGCCGGCAGGTTAGTCATTTTGCTCGTGCTTGCCCTTCTGCTTCCATGACCGCTCCTCCTGCTCCTTCTTCAACTATGAAGGTTACTCTTCCTTCTCCTCCGGTTTCTGCTAAGGCTTTACTGGATAAGCCTTCTTTTACTGCTCCGAAGCATTACTTGAGGAATGTAGAAAAATCACAGGCCAATCTTTCTCTTGCTGAAGAACTTCAGGATCCGACTCTTGTTGCGCATCATCAGCCTCTCCTCCTCACGATATGGATGTGCCCCTTGCAAAGGGGATCATATAGGATGTTACACATGCTTTTTCTCAGGTTGATCCTCAGAATGAAGCTGAAATGCTGAGTCCTGCTTTATCAGATGCAGCTCTTTCGTCAGAGGATACAGATGTTGATCTAGCTCCTTTACCTCTGATGCATGTGCCAAAGTCTTCTTCTGTTCGGGATGCAGATGTTCCCTTTTCACTAGATTCTTTTCATCCCATGTTACAACATGTTTTTGACCCTGTGATTCAGAAATTTCGGGTGCCGGGCTATATTAAGAAAAACCACAAGGGCAAAAAACAGCTTGTTTTTATTGATGGTGTGGTTTCTACACTGCATCAGTTTTTACAAAGTATAATCTGAAGCTAGAGGATGTTGTGTTTGATCCTCCTCCAACTTGATATGTAACTTTTTAATTGGCTTCCTCATGTCTTCACTTTTGCACTGGATAAGTACCATGCTTCCCTTTTTCCCCGGGTTCTACTGTAACCCAAAGACGGTGATAGGATAAAATCTCTATATATTTTTCTCCACATAGATTGTGCATGAGGGTAGACACTGAACACATGATAGTGTTAATTTGCGAGTTGTGTGTGAATAAGCCAATGTAACTGGCTGCACATGTAAAAGACCTTTTTATTTTGAACTTGAGAGACTAAAACTTTTTTTGCAGGGACTTACTTGGGAAATGATGATAGATAGTGTGGGAACACCGAGATTTCCAGAGCAAAAGGGTATCCATGTGATGTCAATGTGGGAATATCAATGTGTCAATCAATGTTCCTTTGTCATGTCATTATGTTGTTACTTGTGGTTTCCGTTCTATGGTGGGCAATGTGACTACCCATGTGTTGGATTTGTTTTTTATATGCCATGTGATAGGGCATTTAATGTGGTCACTTGTGTGTCCATGCAACTAAGGTTGTGTATGGAAAGCTTGTGAAAGGTTTGAGTGGTGATCTAAAAGTTCAATGTGCATTAAAATGTGCCTTGGTGTTATTTCATGTGGATTGGAAGAGTGGTAAAATGCTTATGGTGAGGTGGCTGGAAGAAGCACCTAGAGGGTGAAGGTGTCAATTACCATATGAAGAATCGCGTATGGAATAAAATGGACATTTTTTTCTGAAAATACCACGCATGCACGTGGCAGCTGAGGGGTGTTAGGAAGGTAGGAGGTGGCAGCTTGGCCATGCACGTAGAGGTTGCTGAATAAGGGAGACGAAGGCGGTGCAAAGGAACGTGATGGGGGATTGCATTCACGGTGCGACTGGGAGAGAAAAAAAGACGACGCACTGTCCACGGTTGACATACCCAGGTGCGTAAGGGAAAAGAAGAAGATATGCTGAAGGAAAACCACAATGGACTGAAGGCGGCCTATCAACGGAATCGATTTTGGAGGAGCTGCCGGCTGATTACGTGGGCTATTGGGAAGAGCGGCCTACGTAAGTGATATATGTTGTGGTGGGTCTTCTGTGAAAGGAGAGCTGATAGCATACAAAGAGTCTTGGAAAGGGACGACGGGTACTGAGTACGTCGCTGAGCATAGAGAGCGTGTTGAGCTTACATGCAAGCAACAACAAAGGGACGTCGCAATAAGTCAAGGAATTTGTCAAATTGTTGCCTGGGAACAAGAGGATCAATAATCGTCAAAGATCTCTACGTGTGGTGTTTTCTGCTCATGAAATATGCGTTAGTTTTCTTAAGTGGCGGGCTGCTTTGATCTTGTGGACAAAAGGAACTTGGTCCATGTTTGATATTAAGCTTGGGAAGCTGACTAATAGCCGGACAGAAACCTGGTGTGCATGCTCAGTGAAGAAGTTGCTGAATTGAGAGCTGATCATTACAGAATTGACATGTTGCATGGGCATCGTTTTGTTTGAGAAATGTCAGAAGGGGAAAAGTGCAGTTGTTCTTGTGTCTGTGCTTATCCTGGAGCTTGGCTTTGCTTGATGGTTGTGTTGATGTGAGAGTGTTCACTGTACCGTTTATACTTGAGATTTGTGTGGAGTCCTGTGGTCGGTTGGATACCTGCTCTGGAAGTCGGTACATAAGCTCTACCTTGAGAGCTACCACATTACAGTACTGATCCCAGGGAAATCCTGAAGATATGATTTTGTCTCTAGAGTTGGATTCTGAAGAAGTGGATATGATACTGTTTGTAGGCTTTCATGTAGAAATTTACTGTCTGAAGAGTATTTTGATGGTCAGTGGACAATTTTAGTACAGTTGAGGGATGAAGAGGGATGAAGAGTGGGAGGGATTGACAGTAGATGAAAGTAGCTTAGCAGATCTTGTTTTACACTTTGAGTTTTGTGAAGAGGAAGACACATTGTAAAAGTTGTGTTCTGGTCTTTGAATAAAGCGGGATGTTAGGCTTGATTTTGTGTACTTGTTTGTTTGCCTTAGAGAGTTTGTTCAAAAAACATTCAGGGAGAAAAATGTATGACTGTATGGGGTCAGCAGTAAAGCACTGAGTCATTTTGTGTTTGTCTAAGGATAGTCCTGTGTTTCCTTTTTTTTTCACATCATTGTTTTGGCGATCCTGCTTGGGACAGAGCCCTTGTTTTGGTGAGTGAAAGTCCACCCAAGTCAAGGAGTACTCAGTGATCTTGGAAAATGGCTCAAGATTTTGCAAGATTTTATGGTTTACCCAATGAAGACCCCGAAAAGTTTATTGAGAGTATGGAGTTCACAGCTCTCATAAAAGACAGGAATGCACCCGAAGTGATGCTGCAAGTTTTATTTTTTTGCTTGATGGGAGAAGCCCGTACATGGTTGCAGGAATTTCAGGCCAGTTTTCAAAATGAGCAACGAGAACGCAGGAATCTCACTTATGGAGAGGTAAGAAGTGGTTTTTTAGCACCGTTTGCATGTACCAGGGATGCACATGGAGTATGGAGGGAGTTACGTGCTTTGCATCAAAGGAAAGACCAAACTGTGGATGATTATGTGAGTAGATTTATGGTCATGTGGAATAAATGGCAGTCAATTCTTTTGCCAGAAGTACCACCTCGTGTCATAAAGAAGGACAGATTTATTGCAGGATTAAAGCCTGAGATACGGATGAAGGTTGAGGTGAAGGACCTGCCAACCTTTGAGAAAGCCCTGAGAGTAGCTAAGGAGAAAGAGAGGAAGCAAAGAAGGATAATTCAGTTGGAGTATGGCGTGCCTGTTGTTCCTTCTGTTATGGAGATGCCTGTGCAGAATCTAATTGAGCCAGTGAGGCCAGAACAAAAGAAAGAGGGATCAATGAAGGATGAAATTCATGAAATGGCTGAATTAATGAAGAATCTTAGCTTAAACCTTATGGCAGGAAGAGGACGAGGTCGGACTCTAGGTGGTAGAGGAGCAGGTAATGCATCCAATTCAAGTGTTCAAGCACCTTTGCAAGCCGGGAGAGGACGGGGAGTGTATGCTCCGTATGTGCAATGCTTCAATTGTCTAGATTGGGGACATTATAGTACACAATGTGATAAGCCTCCCAGAGTTGGCGGTGATGTGTATCCACTTCCTTCAAATTTAAATGACAGGTCAACTGATCATGGAGTGGAGATAAAAGAGCCTGGACCTTCAAGTAGTAACGGAGTAAAGAAGATTTCTTTTGAAGATAAGAGGAAAGGTAAGTTTGTCAGTGTGCTTGGATTGGAAGAGAGTGATTTGAATGTTTTGCCTCTTGGGAAGAGAGACAGGGATGAAGAAGGAGAGCCAAGTGTAAAAAAGAGTAAGCACGCTGAAGATGTTGTTACTTACCAGAGGAAAAAGGTAAGGAAGCCTAGGCAGAAGTACAGAACAGCTAATTATCCCTTGGGGAAGGAGCAGGCTGAATATGACTTGATTGCTGATTTGTCTAACAGAAAGGTGGATATTACTTTTGCACAGATGGTTGGGCTCTGTCCAAGGCTGAAGAAAGAATGGAGGAAAGCTGTAAATCCAGGTAAGAAGAGAGTTGTGCATAAAGTAGCAAAAAATATTATGTCTATTTCGGAGCTTCCTGATATTTGTCCTTCAGTGGAGGCATGGCATAAAGGATATGAGCTTGGAGAGGCATACATTGATGGAGGTGCCCAGATATGTGTGATGACTCAATCTTGTGTTGAGAGGTTGGGTTTGGAGGTTACTGATCCTTCTCACTTCCGAATAAGAATGGCCAACCATGCCAGAGTGAAGAGTTTGGGGATAGTGAAGGATTTGGATGTAGAAGTCTTCAATGTGCATTGCAGAATAGATTGTCATGTTATGCCGGCAGGTATGGGTGCTTACCCTCTCATTTTAGGCAGACCTTGGTTGAGAAAAGTGGGAGCTATTCAAAATTGGGGGAAGGGAATAATCTCAATATATACATCTAATGGTAAAAAGTTCAGTTTTGATATGGTAAGTCATGCTGAGATATCAAGCCCAATCGAAGAAGAAGAAAAGCAGAGTGAGACCACGAGTGAAAAAGAAAGTAGTACTACTTCTGACAGTGATGAAGCTCAGGTTGCTTTCATTGAGGGAGTGAACTTTTTGGGTACAAGTGAGCAGGCTGAAACTGTACATCAGTTAGAAGAGGACAGATTTGAAGCAATGGAGGAGTTTATGCAATCTAAAGAGGCACCTGTCTCAACACAGGAATTAGTACAGCAAATGATTAATCCAGATCTTACCCTGAAAGAAAAGGAAGAGCATTCAGCCATGCTGCGCAGGTATCCCCATTTATTTATCACTTCGTATGAAGAGATTAGAGGGTTTAAAGGGAAGCCTTTGAAGATTGAATTAAAAGAAGATGCAAGGCCGGTATTTCAGAAAATGAAAAGATTGAGTCCTGAGCAAGTGAGGATACTTCGAGAGGAGGTAGTCAAATTGCTTAAGGCTGATATAATTTTTTCCATTGTTCACTCTGACTAGGCCAGCCCTATGGTTATCATACCAAAGAAAGATGGACGATGGAGAGTATGTGTTAATTACAAACCGTTGAATGCTATGACGAAGAGTAATCACTATCCTCTCCCACATGTGGATGATATACTGGATAAGATAGCCGGTCATGAGTTGTATAGTTTATGTGATGGGTATTCGGGCTATTTTCAGATTGCAATTGCTCCTGAAGACCAGACAAAGACAACTTTCATTACTCCCTGGGGCTGCTTTTCTTATAAGAAGATGCCTTTTGGTTTGAAGAATGCTCCCTCGCATTGTCAGGAGAACACAAATGAGGTACTTGCCCCTTTTCTTGATAAATTTTGCAAGGCTTTTATTGATGATATTTGTATTTTTAGTGATCGGAAGGATCATTGTTCCAAGTTGGATCAAGTACTTGGGAGAATTGATGATAGTGGAGGACAACTTAATCCCAAAAAATGTAAGTTGGCACGGCCAAGTATTAAAGTATTGGGTCATGTTGTTTCTGAGAATGGAATAGAGCCAGACCCTCAGAAGATCAAAGCATTGGTTACTCTAGCACCTCCAATAGAGACAAGGCAGTTGCATACTTTCTTGCAAAAGGTTAAGTATCTTTCAAGATTCATTTCTATGCTTTCTCAAGTTTTGTATCCATTACAACAAGCAGTGAAGAAGGTGCCCTTGCAATGGACAAATGAATGTGGAGAGGTTTTTAAAGCAGTTAAAGAGATTGTTGGAAGAGTGTCAAGTGTTAAAGCTCCTGATTTCGATAAGACTTTCTATGTCAATCCCTCAGTGGGGCTGGATGCATTGGGAGCCATTTTATTGCAGCAGGGAGAGCAATCAAGGTATATGAGACCTATGTTTTTTGCTAGTAGGATAAAAAGTGAAGCAGAGAAGAAGTATTCAGCTGCTGAATTGGTATTAGCCAGCTTTGTATTTGCATGTAGAAGATTTCGGAATTATTTATTGCCTCATTCTTTTGTGGAACTTACCAGTTGTACTCTTTTGCCACAACTTGTGCATGGTATTAATTTTTCACAAAGTATGGTGAGATGGGTAACAGAATTGCACGAGTATACTTTTACTTTCCTGGTAGAGAACTCAACCAAAGCAACCCTGGCTGATTTGCTTACTTACAAAGATACTCCTATTTTGGTCAAAGAAGTGGAAGAACATACTGAAAGAGAGCAGGAAAAAAATTTAGAAGACAGCTATACCTTGTTTTTTGATGGTTCTTACAAGAAGAGTATTGACAAAGCAACCGGTGGAATGGTTGTCTATGATCTTGATGGTAAGATAATTCGGAAATCAGGTTTTCCCTTGAAGGTAAGCAGTAATAATGAAGCTGAATATGCTGCTTTAGTTGAAGGCTTGCAATTATGTTTGAAGATGGGAATAAAAAGACTGACCATAAAAGGTGATTCAATGCTGGTTGTAAAACAGATTTTGGGGGTGTGGAAGACAAAGCATGAACATTTAAAGAATTGGGTTAGCATTATTAAAAAGTTACTCAGACATTTTGATGCATGGTTGTTACAGCATGTGGACAGAAACTTGAATCATGAAGCACATGATGCTGCTTGTGGAGAGGAAAATGTTCAGGTGTGTGTAGTAAAAGTTCAAGAACCTTTGTACAGAGGGAGAGAGTATCTTTCGAATGTGGAGGCTTTCTTGCTCACAGGAAAAGTGCCAGAAGAGGTTCCGAAAGAAAAGAGATATAGATTTGTTAAGACGTCTGAGCCTTATTGTCTTATTGACAATGTTTTGTATATGAAGGGTGCAGATTTAGTCTTGAGAAGAATCCCATGGCAAGCTGAGATCATGCATGTGCTTGAGGCAAATCATGAGGGGATTTGTGGCGGACATTTCGCATTCAAGACAATGCTGAGAAAGATACTAATGGAAGGGTATATCTGGCCCTCTCTACAGAGAGATATAAAGCATTGGTGCAGATCCTGTTTACAATGCCAACAGATGGGAAGAAGAGTATTACATCCAGAGTTGAGAAATCTCATCATAGCATACAACATATTCGAAAAGTGGGGGATTGATGCAATCGGTCCACTTCCCATGACTTCAGGAGGTAAGTGTTACATTCTCACTGCGGTAGAGTATCTTTCGAGATGGGCAGAAGCACGAGCAGTTGCTTCAGTCAATTCTAAACAAGTGAGCAAGTTCATGTATGAAGATATATGTTGTAGATTTGGAATGCCTCTGGAATTGGTAAGTGATAAAGGGCCTGGATTTAGGAGTGAGGTAGTTGACTTGTTGTGTGAGAAGCTCAGGATTAAGCATAGATATGCTACTCCTTATTATCCTCAGTGTAACAGTAAGACTGAATATTTCAACGGAGAGTTGATTAATATGATGAGTAAGATCATGAAGATGCATGGGAAAAGCTGGGATCAAGTTGTGCCACAAGCACTGTGGGCTTACCGAATAGCAGTCAAGGAAGGTACACAGTTTTCTCCTTTTCATCTTGTATATGGAAAAGAAGCTATGTTGCCATTGGAAGTAGAAATTCCAGCTTTGAAGTTGCTCATGAAAATGGATGAAGAACCTAACACCGAGTATGAAAGAAGGTTGGTTGAACTACAGGAAGCTCAGCTTGATAGAATGAAAGCAGTTGAACACTATGCTCAGACTCAGGAAAAGAATCAAATGAAAGCTAATTTGAAGTATAAGGATAAGAACATCAAAGAAGGAGACCTTGTGTTAAGATATGACAGTAAACTGGATAGTACTTTCAAGACTAAATTTGTGACAAAGTGGGTGGGTCCTTTCAGTGTGTTTAAGAAGTATTCAAATGGATCATATCAGTTGAATGATTTGGATGGAAGTTTGCACACCAATCGAGTGAATGGGTACCGGTTGAAGAAGTATGTGATAAGAATAATGCAAGTGTCGACATGTGGGCCAGTTGTGATGGAGGAAGATGCATCCAGTGAAGTTTTGACTGAAGATATACTTGTTGCCGTGCAGCTTATGTTGGCTTCAAGCTGTCAAACATGAATGTTTGCAGCTTTTTGGTTGGGCTAATATGATAGGATAAAATCTATATATATTTTTCTCCACGTAGATTGTGCATGAGGGTAGACACTGAACACATGATAGTGTTAATTTGCGAGTTGTGTGTGAATAAGCCAATGTAACTAGCTGCACATGTAAAAGACCTTTTTATTTTGAACTTGAGAGACTAAAAGTTTTTTTGCAGGTACTTACTTGGGAAATGATGATAGATAGTGTGGGAACACCGAGATTTCCAGAGCAAAAGGGTATCCATGTGATGTCAATGTGGGAATATCAGTGTCAATCAATGTTCCTTTGTCATGTCATTATGTTGTTACTTGTGGTTTCCGTTCTATGGTGGGCAATGTGACTACCCATGTGTTGGATTTGTTTTTTATATGCCATGTGATAGAGCATTTAATGTGGTCACTTGTGTGTTCATGCAACTAAGGTTGTGTATGGAAAGCTTGTGAAAGGTTTGAGTGGTGATCTAAAAGTTCAATGTGCATTGAAATGTGCCTTGCTGTTATTTCATGTGGATTGGAAGAGTGGTAAAATGCTTATGGTGAGGTGGCTGGAAGAAGCACCTAGAGGGTGAAGCTGTCAATTACCATATGAAGAATAGCGTATGGAATAAAATGGACATTTTTTTCTGAAAATACCATGCATGCACGTGGCAGCTGAGGGGTGTTAGGAAGGTAGGAGGTGGCAGCCTGGCCATGCACGTAGAGGTTGCTGAATAAGGGAGACGGAGGTGGTGCAAAGGAACGTGATGGGGAATTGCATTCGCAGTGCGACTGGGAGAGAAAAAAAGACGACGGACTGTCCACGGTTCACATACCCAGGTGCGTAAGGGAAAAGAAGAAGATACACTGAAGAAAACCACGATGGACTGAAGGCGGCCTGTCAACGGAATCGATTTTGGAGGAGCTGCCGACTGATTACGTGGGCTATTGGGAAGAGCGGCCTACGTACGTTGTGGTGGGTCTTCTGTGAAAGGAGAGCTGATAGCATACAAAGAGTCTTGGAAAGGGACGACGGGTACTGAGTACGTCGCTGAGCATAGAGAGCGTGTTGAGCTTACGTGCAAGCAACAGGAAAGGGACGTCGCAATAAGTCAAGGAATTTGTCAAATTGTTTCCTGGGAACAAGAGGATCAATAATCGTCAAAGATCTCTACGTGTGGTGTTTTCTGCTCATGAAATCTGCGTTAGTTTTCTTAAGTGGCGGGCTGCTTTGATCTTGTGGACAAAAGGAACTTGGTCCATGCTTGATATTAAGCTTGGGAAGTTGACTAATAGCCGGACAGAAATCTGGTGTGCATGCTCAGTGAAGAAGTTGCTGAATTGAGAGCTGATCATTACAGAATTGACAAGTTGCATGGGCATCATTTTGTTTGAGAAATGTCAGAAGGGGAAAAGTGAAGTTGTTCTTGTGTCTTTGCTTATCCTGGAACTTGGCTTTGCTTGATGGTTGTGTTGATGTGAGAGTGTTCAGTGTACCGTTTATACTTTAGATTTGTGTGGAGTCCTGTGGTCGGTTGGATACCTGCTCTGGAAGTCGGTGCATAAGCTCTACCTTGAGAGCTACCACATTACAGTACTGATCCCGGGGAAGTCCTGAAGATATGATTTTGTCTCTAGAGTTGGATTCTGAAGAAGTGGATATGATACTGTTTGTAGGCTTTCATGTAGAAATTTACTGTCTGAAGAGTATTTTGATGGTCAGTGGACAATTTTAGTGCAGTTGAGGGATGAAGAGTGGGAGGGATTGACAGTAGATGAAAGTAGCTTACCAGTTTTGTGAAGAGGAAGACACATTGTAAAAGTTGTGTTCTGGTCTTTGAATAAAGCGGGATGTTAGGCATGATTTTGTGTACTTGTTTGTTTGCCTTAGAGAGTTTGTTCAAAAAACATTCAGGGAGAAAAATGTATGACTGTATGGGGTCAGAAAAGCACTGAGTCATTTTGTGTTTCTCTGAGGACAATCCTGTGTTTCCTTTTTTTTTCACATCAACGGGTAGATCATCGTTCCCGAGTCTGATGCGGAGGGCGCGGATAGGGGCGGGGGGGCCCCCGTTCCGGGCCTGATGGAGATGATCGACTGTAAATGGGACTCGGGATATCAATTTTCCGGATAGAAATCTCTATTGACGGTTCCATCTTCTGATTCAGGCTCTTCATGCTTGTGGCTTAACTCGACGCTCCAACCCATTGTCACCAACTCAGCAGCTCCGCCTTGGCAACTTGACTTTTGCTCTGAGGCTTTACTTGTAAATTTTTTCCTTGTACTTATTGGTGGGTTTTTACCTCTCTTGGGGTTTCCCACACAAAAATATAAGATTTCACCCACACAAAAAAAAGTGTGTGTGTGTGTGTGTGTGTGTGTGTGTGTGTTTTCAGCAATTATGTACATAAAATGCAGCCAGATATTGTTTGTTTGCAAGAGCATAATCAACACTCTAAGGCTGGTCATCATGATTACTTAGGCGGCTATGATATATATTATGCTGGTACCACTACCTACTCAGGTGTATGCATAATGGTTAGACATGAGCTGGAGCCTCAGTTAGCCTTCAATGACAGCAGTGGCAGATGGATGGTTATACAATGTAATGTCAATGGTGATATTCTTGAGTTTGCATCAGTCTATGCCTCCCAGACCTCTGCCATGATGGCTTCTTTATGGGATTCTTTAAGCAAATATCCATGGAGATCTAATGCATTTATATGTGGAGATTTTAATAATTCCCCTCTGCCGAGAGATAACACCACTTCAAGATCTCATATGCTATCATCCGAAAGGCAGAAATGGGATAGCATGCTTCTTTCTGTGCAATAGCATCCGAAAGGCAGAAATGGGATAGCATGCTTCTTTCTGTGCAGGCTGAAGATTTATGGCTGCTTCTCCAAGGGTCAGTGCCTGGATATACTTTTCATCATAATGCATTTACTACATACTGGGCAAGACTTGACAGATGGTATTTGTTTTACCCACAACAATATGCAGATTTTAGCCCTCATCTCCTCATAGATTTCTCATTGGGCTTGTCAGATCATGCCCCATTATGGATAAATCTGCAACTTGGTATGCCACTGGATGATTTGCCACCTCTTTCCAGTAGATTACTGCTTAATCAGGCTTATCTCCGACATCAATATTTCCAGCAAATGATCAGACTTGCAATTCATCCCGCATGCCCAAGAGGACATGGATTATGCTTGGAACAGTTTTGTCTCTCGTATACAGAATGTCATTAGGGAGTATGGAAACTGGCATATGACTAAATGGAGCAATGAGGTTAAATGGGCAAAAAGGACAGCACAACAATTGACTGAATTTTCACATTTAAGGCCTCTCTCTGAATCAGAAAATGATTCCCTTTCACATGCTCGGATCAAACTAACTGATAATGATAAGAGGAAATTGCACAAATGGCAAATTAGAGCAAGAATGAAGCCCCTCATGGACAAGGGCTGCTCATCAAAAGCCTTCTTCCAGGGCCTGCATGCTACTCGAAAGAAAAACTCATGTCTAAGGGTAAGGAAGCTAGATGGCTCTTGGACGCACTCTTTCTCTGATCTCCAAGATGAATGCCAAAATTATTTTCAGAAATTGTTCTCTGCTCCTGGTTCCCCATCAACTCAAATGACTGATGCGAGGACTGAATTTCTTCAATATGTTTCTGAGATAGTGGAAATGGATGATGCACTTACATTGGAGAGACCTTTTACTGACACAGAACTTGATAATGCATTGTCCCACCTCAGCAAATACAAGTCCCCTGGCTGGGATGGCCTTACGGTGGGATTTTATATTTCTTTTTGGGATGATTTGAAAGATGTCCTTTTGCAAATGATCAATGTTGCCTGGCAAGAAAATCACTTGCCGCACCTTTGGAAGCATGGCATAATCAAACTTGTGCCCAAAAAACATCTGTGTGACCATATGTCAGATTGGAGGCCTATTACTTTGATGCCTGTAGTTTACAAACTCATTGCCAAAATGATTGTGTATAGGCTTCACGGGATACTGAATGCGGGCCTTCATCCTCATCAGTATGGGTTTGTGCCACGAAGACAAATCCATGACAATATCTCCAATGCATTGACTGCAATTGAATATGCTAAGTACTCGCATCAAGATGTGCTCATATTGCAGGTAGATATTGCTAAGGCATTTGACACTGTTCAATGGGATTTTATCTCTCAAATCATGACAAAGTTAGGCTTTGGTCCCAAGATAGCAAATGCAATTTATTGGCTTTATTCTGGCTCTACTTCTCAATGCATTCTTAGGGGTCATCTATCTTGGTCATGGACATTGGCTAGATCAGTTAGACAGGGCTGCCCTCTTAGTGCTCTCTTCTATGCCATTGCGACCCATCCCCTCTTGATGTATCTTGATCATCTTACTAACCCAGGACAGATGACTGGTCTTAAAATCCCTGGGGCTGCATCTTTTTTGGCACAAGCATATGCTGATGATTCCTTCTTTATGCCACAAAACTCTCCTCGGGAAGTTCACATGCTTATGACCACACTATCATTGTATGGATTAGCAGCGGGATTGCATGTCAATTTTGACAAATCTAAATTGCTTCCCCTGAAACAATGTGACTGGCATTCTATTCTCTCGCCAGGTCAGGTAGTGCATTCCAAAGATGTAGTCAGGCATTTGGGATATCCTATAGGATGGCATATCACCAGGAAGCAGCAGTTAAAATGGATCTTCCAAAGACTTCAACATAAACTGGAATATTGGAAAATCTCTACTTGGCCACTTCATGTCAGGCTCAGAATAGTACAGTCCATTGTAATGTCCTATGTTCAATTCTTTTTGCCTTTGCTACATTGGTCCTCCAGAGATATTTCAGCCTTTATGTCTCAAGCTATGGAGCTGTTATGGAGGACAAAAACTGCTGCGAAAGCATTGAGACTGATGAAGATGGAAATGGTGTGCTCTCCTAGGATGCATGGTGGACTTAATGTTCTCAATATAAGATATCATGTACTTGCAAGGAAGGCGACTATGCTCCATACTTTTTCCCGTCAACAACAGCCATGGACTTGTATGATAGCATCCATGTGTGTCAACATGAGGACATCTGCTTATGGCCATTGGACTACTGATCATTGGGAGGTTGTCATTGGGAGATTTGTAGGGAAGATACTTGGCTGTCCTTTCTCTACTGCTCTAATACTTGATTGGAAACAGGTACTTTCTAAGGTCAAATGGGCTCCCGATAATCGCTCGGGGACAAACTCAATGAGGAAAAAAAGTATTCATTGGAGTGCCATCTTTGACATTCCACTTGCTTTACAGCAACCTGTTCGGGCATATAATCTCATGAAATTGGGAATTAGATACATCAATGATGTGGTAGATGATCAGGGCTATGTCTTATCTTTTCCTCAGGCCACTGCTTCCTATGCATTGGGAATGCATCATAGGTCGATATGGGAAAAAATTGCTGATTTGTTACTTCCTTTTCTACCTGTTCCTCCTATGGCTGGCACAGACAGGCTTATGGATTGGCAATTGCAACCCTCTGCTACATGCTCTCATCCTGTTCCTCTGCCTGCCTTGACCTCCATCAAAGCCTACACGCTTCTTCAGCCTGCTCCATGGATTCAGCAATATGCTAATACTCTGTGGCATATCAGGAAGCCCCTCTCATGGTGGCGGAAGAATCTCCAGATATTATGGAAGTGTAAAATGCCTTTGAAACAAAGACTTTTTCTTTGGAGATGCATGACAGGCACATTGTTAGTGGGAATCACACTTGCCAAACGTCACATTGCACCATCCACATGTTTACGATGTCAAGCTCCTTCAGAGACTCTCCCTCATTTGCTTTGGCACTGCCCGGGTTCTAGGAACCTTCTTGGGAGAATTTCAGATCATCTTCGGCTCCGTTTCCCGAGTCACAGATTTAGGAAACACTTTTGGTTATTTGGCAGATTTATGAGGTCTTTGTCTCAATACTCACTATTTCTCTCATGGGTGAGATATTGGGCTCTTTGGACAATCTCGAGTGAGCATGATTTCGCATACTTGGGTCGGCAGATTCACAAGTCATATGAATCTTTCCGAGCCTCATTGCGGCAATCCTTATATGATGCCTGCCATGAGGGTGATATACATGCTTCTTGCATAGAGCTTTTCTTTCTACAAAGGGCTTTTTTGGATAAAGGTTGCTCTTCGAAGCAATTTTTCAAAAGTTTGCATTACAAACGACAAGGTGCAAATATTCGTTGGGTCCGGATGCCTCATGGTTCTTGGTCATCATCTCGCTCTGAACTTGCTGATTTTGCGTGCAGCACTTCTCTTCCCATTTTGGGCATGTGGACTTTCCTTCTCTTGAGATTTTGTCTGCACGTCAGCTCCTTTTACAACATGTCCATCCAATTCTTTCTCAAGCTCAGGCCTTGGAGCTGGAACTTCCCTTCACTGAACAGGAATTGTCAGATACAGTTAAATCCTGTGGTAGATGGAAATCTCCAGGATGGAATGACCTCACTATTGAATTCTTTCTTGCTTTTTGGGATAGCCTCAAATCCCCCCTCCTTTAAATGGCTAATTCAGCTTGGGAAAATCAGCAAATGCCCCTCTCATGGAAAAAGGGACTGGTAAAGCTCCTTCCTAAGAAGCAAATTTCTGATTTTATCACTGATTGGAGACCAATCACGCTTTTGGCAGTCATTTACAAGGTCATAGCTAAACTACTTGTTAACCGTATCAAAGGCTATCTGCATGATGAGCTGCATCCTTCTCAATATGGCTTCGTTCCTCGTAGGCACATCATAGACAATATTGCCAATGCTTATGTTGGGATTGAATATGCCAAGTACACACAACAGGATGTTTTACTCTTACAGATTGGCATTGCCAAAGCTTTTGACACAGTTCAATGGGAGTTCATCTCGCAAACAATGCGATCCTTGGGCTTTGGATTTAAAATGCAGCAGGTCATTTATTGGCTCTACACGGATAGCAACGTTGCTTGTATTCTTTCTAGAGACATCTCGGAAGAATGGGCTCTTCGTAGTTCAGTTCATCAAGGATGTCCCCTTAGTGCCTTACTGTATGCTATCTCATTTGGGCCGACCCGTTGGTGTGCATCCAGTTAGTGCTGCTTTCACCGCACCAGCGAGTATACCTGGAGCTGGCTTGGGTTCATATGGCAACCCACACCTCTGGGAGAGAGATCAGTCCTCTTCTCAGCCCTTTGGTATGCCATCATTTCAAAAAGATACATTTGGCAAAGAGACCCAGGCCGAGGTCCATGCACCTATCGCTCCGCCAACGAGCACATGTAGCCAGACGCAACCAATGCATCAGATGGCAACAGCTACTACACAACAGGGGGGTGGTGGTGGGCAACAAGCCACTTTTGATGAAATGCTGGCGGATTCTTTGCGTTCATATAAGACCCAACCTGAGGCCATCAAACTTGAGATGTCCTCCGATTATGTGAACCTCAAGCGTGATGATGCCCGCACTTCTGGAGGTTACACACACAAGAATTATGCAACCAAGGATATCAAAGGGGACACTTGCACACCTAATGAGTTGGAGGAATGGCTTACGAAGTTGGAAGATAATTTTCCCCTCTACCCAAAACAGGATGAGGATCGCATAAACTTTGCAGGTATGCACATGCAGGACTATGCACATAACTTGGTGGCGTTATATGAGGGACTCCCCTCAGAGGCCAGCCACATGGAAAGAATTCAAGGAGTTGATGATCACCACATTTGTATCCCCACTCATGATGGAGCAATATCTGGCTGAATTCTATGCATTATCGCAAATATCCAAGAGTACTTGCAGCGTTTTTTGAGACTTTCATTGAAAGTACAAGACGTCTCTGAGAGAGGGAAGTTGTTGCGTTTCATCTAGGGATTGAGTCCTTCTCTTGCTGCAGATGTGAAGGCACATAACCCTCAAACAATTGAGCGTGCAGCCCAATTGGCAAAAGTATTTGAGCCTAAATATACCAGCAAGTCTAAGATGACAGCGGGCAGCGCATATGGGAATGCAAATGAGGCTGAGAAGAAGCCTAAGGTGACTGATTGGCATGATAAAAAATTTACAGCAGCGCCCTTTCCAAGGTTTCTTACTATTTCAGGTAGTAAAATGCCCTATGCCAGGCCATACAGGCCATCAGATGCCAAGCCCGGAACTAAGCCTATTTCTGAAAATGAACAATCAGAAATTAAGCAGTATACCAGGGCCATAATGGACAGCAAAAAAAAAGGCAAACTTGTGCTTTTAAGTGTGGGGAGAAATGGACCCCTGAGCATCGAGATGTTTGCAAGATGCGGAATGCTGGGTCAGCCAAGCTCAATATGATCGTTGAAATCTCTGATGATGAGGATTTGGTTGATGCCACAGATTCATTCGATGCCTCTCATGATGAGACAACAAGACACATGATGCGGATGAGGCTCCTGACAATGAGCCATGAAGGGGATTGATTTCCCCTTTGATCCGGCTGGTGCAACTGGTCATGATATGATATGTCATCACTGGACATTTAGCCCACTGGTGGCATGCGAGTTCGTAGACCTACGTCTTTTCTTGTGGAGCATCAGGTTGCTATGTCTTTTCTTGCACGAGAAGATGCAAATGGAAATGCTCCTGTGGACGAGGAGGAGATCTATTGGGATGTGCAGCAAACAATTTATGCTATCTCTTTTCATGCCTTGATGGGTGCTAAAAGTGCTGACACTATCAGATTGAAAGGGAAAATTAATGGCATGATTGTTCACATGCTTGTGAACAGCGGTAGCACTCATAGTTTCATCAATTCTAAGACCTTACACAAGGTGGGACTGATTGCTACTGAGATTGACCATGATCCTGTCCTGGGCTGTGATTGGCTGAAATCCTTGGGCAAAATCAGCATGGACTTAAATGCCTTGTCACTCAGCTTTGTTCACAGGCGAAGATCCATAACATTGCATGGTATTGCAACCCCCAAATTGCAGGTCATTTCAGCGAAGCAGCTGGCAAGAGGGAGTGTGCCATCTATGCATTGAATGTGTCAGTTTCTCAGGAGGGTAGCATTTCCCATGTGGAGGATTGTGATAGGTAGAAATTGCTCTCAGAATTTACAGATGTGTTTGTTGATATGCCTTCACAGTTGTCTCCATGAAGAGATGTTGATCATGCCATATTTCTTGAGCCTGGTAGCAAGCCAATTAATAAGGCTCTGTACCGTCTCTCGAAGGTAGAACGAGAAGAAGTGTCCACCCAGGTGCGAGAATTGCTTGAGAAGAACTTTATCTCTCATAGCACTTCTCCTTTTGCATCCCCAGTGCTCCTGGTGAAAGAAAGACGGTTCATACTGCATGTGCATTGACTACAGAGACTTGAATAAGGCTACTATCAAGAACAGGTTTATGATCCCTAGGATAGATGACCTATTGGATGAACTCAAGGGTGCTCGATTTTTCACTAAGATTGATTTGAGGTCAGGCTACCACCAAATCAGAATGAGAGAAGGAGATGAGCACCTTTCGCACAGAAAGAGGTTTATATAAGTTCAAAGTTATGCCTTTTGGATTGACCAATGCACCGGCTACTTTCCAAGCACTCATGAATAAGATTTTGCAGCCTCTTCTTTACAAATATGTGCTGGTTTTTTTTATGACATCCTCATTACAGCAAGGACAAGCAGGAACATATCAGACATGTCAAACAAGTCCTGGAGATCTTGAGATTGCATCGGCTTTATGCTAAAGCCAGCAAATGCACTTTCATGGTGGAAGAGGTTGAATATCTTGGCCACATTGTGCGCAAGGATGGAATTCGGGTGGATCCAGCCAAGGTAAAATGCATAAGGGACTGGCCACAGCCGCAAAATCCCACCAAAATCAGAGGCTTTTTGGGTCTGACTTCTTTCTACAGGAGATTTATTGCCAAGAGGACAGCAGCCCCTCTCACTGACTTGTTGAAAAGGATGCTTTCAAATGGTTAGGAGAAGCACAACTCAGTTTTGAGGACCTCAAACATGCCTTGAGTAATGCACCTGTATTAGTGTGCCCTGATTTTTCATGCCCTTTCATTGTAGAGACGGATGCAAGTGGCACAGGCCTGGGGTCTGTTCTGAGAAAGCAGCATGGAGTTATAGCTTTCGAGAGCAGAAAATTACAGCCAAGGAATTGAACTGTCATATTTATGATCAGGAAATGCTGACCATTCTGCATGCTTTCGAGAAATGGCACCACTACCTATATGGTAGCAGGATTAACATTAGGATAGGCAAGTTAAGCAACACATTCAGCCATAACAATTGCAAAGAGACTTGCAATCATCATAAAAGCCAAAGAACCAATGTAAACCAGACTTCAGACTCCAACAATCATCTCAAAGGAAGAAACTGCATCTGTATGACAATAGCAGTTGACCACTCTGGTGGTTCACCCCAAATTTCTCTTACACGATCCAATCTTTGCATACAAATGTAATACATACTATGAGATCCTATCACAGAGCCCAAAAGTAGGTTCACTCTCAACCAAACAGTCTAGGTGTTTTCTCATTGTCCCTCTATGTACTTCTAAAAGCACAGTGTGAAACTTGGCAATATACGCTTTTGCTTACTTGATGGTTCTCCATAGCAAGGCATTCTGAGCTAAGCTTCTCAATTATCCTTGTAGGAAACCTGCAGAATGACACAGCATCTACAAAAACTCATTTTGTATCCTTTTCTTGAGATCTCACTGAGAATGCAGAACACATTCAAAGGTTGAAATTATTTGAACATCTATAATTTGATTAATGTATGATACTATTGAGTGTTATCGTGCATATCACCGTCGATAATTTTCAGAGAAATTTTAAAAAATCAATCCTGTAACCAATGCAAAGGATGTCGTTGAAACTGCCCCATACATGAGCATGTAGAAGTAATAGCCTAGACTATTCTAATCAAAACGTCCTACTTAGGATCCGACAACTTCGTAGGAGACAAAAGTTCCTTCCAATCCTTTCTCTGTTTTAGTGAAATACACAGGAGGCATACCAAATACTGAATCAATCTAATCATTGCATGAAAAAATAACTATTTCTTTTTTTAGTATAATCTTGACACAGAAACAGAAAGTCTGCATGGCCTGTGACAAATTCATGCATGCAAGAAAGAATCTCACACCATATGAAACAAAGGCTAGCATTGCAGCTTGGCATATTTGGAGGGCCAGATGCACGGAGACGATGGAGGGTTCGCTAGTTCACCCTTCCGTCTATGCCCAGTATATGGACTGATACTATACACACATTGATGGCCATCTGGGCGAGCATGCAGGTATCCTCTAGGAGCAAATACAGCCAGGAGAGAGACTTTTTTCAGAGTTTGGAGAAGATCTCCTTTCTTCTCTGAGTCTCCTTCAGGGTTGAGGTGGCATTTTCAGCCTCCACCTTGGATTTTTGTTAGCTCTTTTTGAGCTGGTTTTTTTTTTCTCATGCATGGCATGATGTACTCCTGCATTAGAGCTTGCTCTTGCGGTTTTCATTCATACTTAATGAAGTAATATTTTTTATGAAAAAAAAAAGCAGCAGCCTCCTAGGTCAAAGAGATTGTCACTTTTTTGGATTGCATAGGCCATATCTCTGGGAAAGATTTTTAAAATCATCATCAACCTCTCCCTCTGCTGCCCTTCTCCATCCCTTAACCAGCTGAAATCTTTCTCTGGTGCCCTTTCCATTAACAATTGATTTCCCCATCTTCCCCTTTGATGCAATTTTATCCCCCCTTTTTCCTTATACCTAAATGCTGAAATCTTACTCCCCCTCACTTGCTTCTCACACCATCTCTCGTGCCCCTGTTTTAGCTCAAGCCCAGATGCTACCTTTCATCAACACACTGTACCACCCCTCTTCATCCGGAACCCCGCCCCCCCCCCCCCCCCCAAAAAAAAGCATGCAATTTTGCCACATCCCCTTCCCTTACTAAAATCTTCTTCCTGTCAGCCCTCCAATTCCCACTTTTCCTTTTTCCTCCACCATCC
Organism: Dipteris shenzhenensis; assembly: GCF_047967505.1. Taxonomy (NCBI): domain Eukaryota; kingdom Viridiplantae; phylum Streptophyta; class Polypodiopsida; order Gleicheniales; family Dipteridaceae; genus Dipteris; species Dipteris shenzhenensis. The sequence goes on along the minus strand of NC_141608.1, from coordinate 37,574,455 downwards.
TAGCACCTTCATCTCCTTTGCTGCTCCCTCTGCCCCCCGCCCACCAAAAAAACAGCCACTCACTACCCTTCCAACCTCTGTCTTCTTGGTGAGGTGAATGAATCGTCTGCTAGGTAGAGGAACTGTCCGCTGTTCTCTCCTACCTTTCTGGGTTTGCTTCAATCGACTAGCACTTGCGCATCTGTACACAGCATATTCCATCGGCTAGCTCATGGACGCCAGCTCATCCCTGGCAAGTCATGGGCTCTTCATCCCATTGCAACAGATAGAGCAGGACAGGTCTCATTGTCAGCATTATCTGTCAACATTTGTTGCACTCTAAAAGCAAAGGGCAGCAGACCAGGGTGTGGGTTTGGTTCAATCGACTAGCACTTGCGCATCTGTACACAGCATATTCCATCGGCTAGCTCATGGACGCCATCTCTCCTACCTTTCTGGGTTTGGTTCAATCGACTAGCACTTGCGCATCTGTACACAGCATCTTCCATCTGCTAGCTCATGGATGCCAGCTCATCCCTGGCAAGTCATGGGCTCTTAATCCCATTGCAACAGATAGAGCAGGACAGGTCTCATTGTCAGCATTATCTGTCAACATTTGTTGCACTCTAAAAGCAAAGGGCAGCAGACCAGGGTGTGGATAAATGCGAGGGCAGATGAAGACAGCAAGGGGATGAAGAAGAAGAACAATAGGACTTGCTGTAAGAAAAGAGAGGGAAAGGGACCAAGGTTGAGCAGGAAGGAGCAGTGATCCCACATTCCTATTTCATTTTTAAGCCCTGTCGTATTTGAGAATGGTAATATGGTTGCAAATGCGTTGTCTAGCATGTGGGCTCACACATTGTCTGTAGTCTCACATTATAAACCAAGCAAGGTTGTGTGCATGGCATTCAGGAGAGCACATGCAGAATGAGGGAAGAAGCCATATTTTCAGATTTGCAGGACCACTCATGTGAGAATCATGCTGAAATCACTGTGCAAATGGCCTATTGTGGCTCCGCAACAGGATTTAGCTGGTTCCAAACTCACAATATAAAACATTGGCTTTCAGAGAAATGCATTCATGTCCGATGGCAGGGCATACGGGCATCCACAAAGACTTATGGTGTATGGTAGTTGACATGCTTAATAAACAGGCCCATTTCATCCCCACCAGACACATTATTCAGCATCTCAAGTTGGCTATCAATGTGTTTAAACACCAAGTATTTGCACAGATGTTTATCAGTGTGAAACTCATAGCCTACTTTGGCAGGAGCTATTTACTGCTTTGGGTGATATACTCACTCCCAAGTACAATATACCATCCTAAGACAAATGGTCAGTCAGAGAGGGTCATAAATGGGTGCAGTAATGTCTGAGGCATTTCTGCCAGACCGTCTATAAGAATTAGGGTACAGTCTGGATATTATTTGGGCAGTCATAACAATCTACGAGCAGGTATCAAGCAGAGTTTGGAGAGTGGCTGGGTGAACGGAGGAGGACATGAGTACAATTGGGGTCAAGCAAGGATTTCCTTTACCACCGACCTCGTTTTGGACTGTACATCAATGAGCTTGAGTCATTGATTGTGACACTGGGCGGCCCAACCTTAGCTGGATCTCTTGTCTCGATTCTCCTACATGCAAATGATGTGACCTCACTCTCCTCTTCTACCAAGGGACTCCAGTGACATTTGGACACACTTCAGACTTTCTGGCAGTTCACTTTCAATGGGGCACTATGGAGATAGTCATGTCTTATACATACTTGGGAATTGTCTTTTCAGGCCCGATCTTCACCATGAGACCAGCCATGCAAGCCCAAGTGAGCAGAATGTATGCCGCACTCACCAAACTTGAGCGATATTGTTTCCAACCTACTTTCAGGATCCCAGCACCAAGTCTCTGCTCTTCGATTCTCTTGTCCCCCACCTGGGATGTATGGCAGCCCCTTCAGGGCCCAGACCTATTAGAGGTACACACATCCAGAGAGAGAGGGTGCAGGCTTTATTGTTTGTACAGGTAATCCGCTGGTCTCATATCCGATCCTTCTGCTAGAGTTTAAAGACATCCCCCTACTGCTTGATGCAACCTTTCAGGTAGCCACATATCTCCATAGAGTTAAAATTTGGTACCATGACATCAAGACGGAGCAAGCTACCTTGCTGGGCCTTGACCTTGTCTATGGCACTAGTGGCAGAGGGAAACCACAGGAGTTGGTATAGCAGATTGTTTGCAAGCCTACAGCTCCACATGGAAAATTTTCCACCGTTTCAATATAGCTTGGAGACCCCATATATCCTGCTCACCTATCATGAGACAAACCAGGTCATTAGGAAGGCTCTCCTACAACTCCACACATAAAGGACCCGGTTAGCACCCCACAAACTTCCGGTATAACTCAACTTCTACAAAGATCATTGTCTGTAGATCTCAAAGGGGGGTTTCATCAATCCTCTCGCTATACTTGAATCCATCTTCCACATCTCAAGTGAGCAGTTTCGCCTGCCCTCTACCAACGGCGTGTTAAGATAAAAACACATAGAAGGCCTCTCCTATGAAGGACGGCTCTGCACCTAATGCGACACGTAGGAGGTTGAGTCAGAGGAGCACTTTGCCTTTAGATGCCCTGAATATTATGGGATCCGAGGACAAGACCGCCACTGCCTATTCAAGAGCAGATTAGGGCCACTCTTAACATTCCTGGTCCACCCAAATTAGAGACGTGTGGCAACTTTTCTACAAAAGGACCAATGACACAGATCGATTGCTCAGAGTGCACAAATGAGATCTAGAGTTCCTAATGGAGCCCAACCAGAGCACGATCTCAGACTTCTTGCACTCGGGAGACACTAACTAGAGGTCATTGGGCACAAGGCTTATGAGCCCCAAAGAGCACACCACAAAACACATGTCAGCCTATTGACCCATAGATATCCCCTCCTTACGGAGACACGTGACAGGAGAGATGGTTACGCTTGCTAGACGGCAAGCTCTCTCTCAAAGACCACAAAGGAGAAGAGGGGCACGAGTACCCTACAGGTTGATCACCAACAACGGCCTAGCATTGACTTCATTCCTCAACAATGCCAACCTTCCCCAGAGCTATTGCCAATCGAGATTATTTCCTCTATCTTCCACCAAGTGATGGCCCTGGTCTCCCAAACATCATAGAGAGGATCTAACACCTAGTGCGACAATTCAGTTTCTCAGTGATCTTCTATGGCTCTCTTTCATATCGAAACGATATTCTAAGTACACCCTCTTGTAGAGACATCACAGTATATCTCTCTACCTCTTCTTTTTTGGGTTTTTGATACCAATTGTAGGTGTGAGAGACCACTTCAGGGCTCCACCCTTTGGTTATTTATTGTATCTAGTTTTCTTCAATCTTAAAGACCCTTTGGTCTTATGAAACCTATAATAAGCCACATGACGGTGTCAGGACTATGGGACAGGGGTATCGAACAGATTACACATGGCTGTGAGGAGTTAAAACGGTACGTTATCGTCTAATCCAAGGGGGTTCTCAGAGACGTACAATGATAGACATGTTATCTTTTATACTGAGACACAAAAGAGTCGAGAGGCTTGAGAGAGGGATACCCATAGTGACCATACATGTGGGAGTCTAGAAGAAGATGAGAAGAGGTAGTGGGTACGAGGTTCTAGAGATATAGCAGTTCTTTTCATAGCACAACTGAGACCGCTCATACCTGTGGTGCGAAAGGAGAAGCATGTGTGGCACATCATGCATCTTGGATACGAGTTCAAACATCTAACGTGATTGCACACCCTATCTTCATCGAAGTGTGTTACTTTCGGATACATCGTCCAATGTGCATGAGGTCACTGCAGAGAACCATAGACCAAATGAGACAATACGCAATGACATCCCGAAGTTCTCTAGGCAAGGGGAGAACCTCCTCCTAGGGGACTTCAATGCACACATGGGGAGCAAGCAGGTTGGCCTGCTAGATTTTGTACATGACCCCCTCAAAGTACCAGAAGTGGATCAAGTAGAGCTAGGGGTGAGGCACTCAGATGACGCACCACAGGTGACAGGGTATGGCGTTACTTGTATGAGATAGGGGCGGTACGCGACTTCATCATCTATAATGGCCTTCATTGATGGCCGTTATCTAGAGACCTTACTTGTTGGCCACATCGTAAGGGGACAAGCACAATAGCCTATTTTATGGGGTCCCTAGACTTTGTAGCACGTTATACGACTTTATAGTCCCCCTCCTGCTCGACACCAACCATTCCTATCTAGCATTCGCCATCTCATCTATTAAACTTGACATAGGTTCCGATCCCCCTACCACCACCATGTCTAGATACACTTTGATCATGCCTTTCATGTTATCTATGAGAGCCACTTGTCTCATAAGCTATCGACCTTCCTTGGAGATGATGTAGATCTTGCCCATACCTTGGACACCCTAGTATCAACGGTTCTAGATGCTGCCTTCAAATCATTCTCATGCACATGCCAATCTACAACATGTCCTCTTGCCAAGAAGATGCACCAAAACTCGTAGTTTGATGTTGAGTATCAAGAGATGAGACCTACCTCACAGGCGAGCAAGCTCTGGGACATTCGATAGCATCCGAGGCCAAGGTCTATGGTCTCTATACAAATTAGCACTTTCAAAAAAACTCGAGCAACAGGTTTTGGGAACAGACTCGGCTCTAGAGACAAGACTTTAGATCACATCTTCACTTTGTGGTCCATCATCCAGGAGGCAAAATCAAGATCTTAGAAAGTCTCGCTTGTTATGTAGACATTAGTATATCCACCTAGCTTACCAGGCACATTATCCTGAACAACATGGACGCTTCTCCTGAACCGATCCCACGAGATGAGATCAGCCGTATCATACGGTTAGATCTTCTCCAGCTCGACACATCTCAGACTTGGGGAGGGGACCAAGAGTTCCCCACCAAGATCTAGCTCTTTCGCGACCACTTCCTGACAGTATCGAAGGAGGGATTCATCATCAGACCCCAGTATCTCGAGGATAGAGGAGACTCGCATGCACTAAGGATTGCCATTGGACAAATGTGGGTTTCGTCCCATCAGCTGAGGATTGAGGCGGGGAGAGCTGCAGCTATACCCAGAGAGCAGAGGATTTGCATGCTATGTATGTTGGGGGCCGAATGAGACAGGGGAGCATTTTCTATGTATTTTCCCAACCTATTATGAGATACCAGGACACCACACTGTCTCTACCTGGAGGGGAGTGGCTTTGGTCCACTATCACAATTGATCCATTTCCAAGATCATGTCGATATTGGGCTCTATTTGATGGAGATGCGCTGGCACAACGAGACACTACTGCGATAGATCAGAGAGCAACAAGAGGCGGCTAGACCACAGGACGTAGAGGTTGACTGGGCATAGCGTCGTGACTAAGCCAAAGCATCCAACAGCGAGGTACTTTGTTGCTGGACATGAATGCCCTAGCTGTGGGGAGAGGGCAAAATATGATGGACCTATTTTTGGAGCCCACGAAATCACTGTAACATGGCACATGATGTATATATCACACATAGGAGCACCAGTAGGTAGGTAGGATTAGCACTGCTAGGCGCAAATCTAGGCTAAATTAGATTAGATCTAGGTATGAGAGCTAGGTAGTAGCAATAGAGGGCCTATAAGAGTTTTTTGTTTTGCTTTCGTAAATAATCATGATTTTCCTAATATGATATTGTGGGGAGATCCTCATTACAAGAAGTGATGATGAAGTGCTCATGGCCACTCACACATAACTAGCACACTCACAGACTTCTAATTGTGGATCTTAGGAAACTAGCAACTAAGTACATATGATGAGGACGATGGAGACTAAGGAAAGTACTGAGAGAGGAGTGCACTCTACTAGTGTCTTTATGACGAGGCCGGTTACCTACATGTGGTCTTGTGGTTTACTTGGAGACATTTTTAGCAAAAACAAAAAAGGCAGAGGTTGTGTTTGACTGAGCCAAAGCATCCAACAAGGAAGCAAAGTGCTATTGACATGAATGTCCTAGCAGTACGGAGAGGGGAAAGTATGATGGGCCTATTTTTGGAGCCCAAGAAATCACTGCAAATATGCTATATGATGTATATATGACATATAGGAGCACCAGCAGGTAGGTAGGATTAGCACTCGTAGGCGCAAAACTAGGCTAGTGTGGATTAGCTCTAGGTACGAGAGCTAGGAAGTAGCAATAGAGAGCCTATAAGAGTTTTTTGTTTTGCTTTGTATGTAATCATGATTTTCCTATTATGAGATTTTGGGGAGACCCTGATTACAGGAACTGATAATGAAGTGCTCATGGCCACTCACGGATAACTGGCACACTCACAAACTTCTAATTGTGGATCTTGGGAAACTAGCAACTAAATGCATATGATGAGGACGATAGAGACTAAGGGAAGTACTGAGAGATGAGCACACTCTACTAGAGTATTTATGACGAGGGTCGGTTAGCTACATGTGGTCATGTGGTTTACTTGGAGACATCTTTAGCAAAAACTGAAAAAGCAGATAGTACATGGGTGCATGTCAGCTAAAAATAGATCTAAGGTTGTTTTTTGCATGATAAGCTGCTTTTGGAGGGATTTGTAGTGCCAAAAAGCTAAGGAGGTCATGGTTTTTCACAAACAAACGAGCTGATTTGGGTCACAGAGCTGTTTTTGGAAGAGATTCTCAGGCAAAAGAGACCGTGGGAGCTGGTTTATACATGCAGTTTTCACAGATAGGCGAGCAATGCAGACACTATATCTTGAGCTACACATCGAATTTCAACATGCTTTCTAAAAAAAAGTAGTAGGACAGCTTGAGGGTACAATTTTCGTTTTTACAGTGCATCAATCTGACTTCTGTATCAAAAGTTATTGCTTCTGCAAGGATTGGCAGGTGGTTGAGAGATATTGTGACAGTTTTTGGCACTGGTTTCCAAGTGTTGTTGTGGGCTTGTGTGTGCACATGCAAGAAGAGAGTTGGCACTACGTTGTGGCATAAGATTTCCTGTTCTTGCACTGAGTGTGGCATTGGGATTCCATAGTTTGTTGGAAGGAGTGTCTTGGTGTTGCCAAAAGCTTTCCGTAGGTTGCTTCAGGCTGCTGGCTTGCAAGATTGTTGCCAAGTTCATCCTAGGGATTTCATGCATTGAGAAACCGCGGCTCGCGCCACAATGAGAGACAGCTCCACAGACGCACATACGAGATATTTTCACAGCTCACCAGAGAGTCATCACTGTGCCAGGCATCGGTTTCTAAGTCCCAGCTCCGAGATTGACTTGATTCAGCTTGTGCTGGACTGATTATGATTTTGTTAGCATAGATTACTCAGCAAGGGCCCTAGCGCGAACTTTGCTCCAGCCCACTGATGCTTGTATGAGTCTACTTTTTTGCGCACTTTGTCCCATAGGCCCACTAGGCCTTCCACGGACGTTCTCTCTCTCTCTCTCTCTCTCTCTCTCTCTCTTGGGAAGGCCCGAGACACACAAGGACTAGTGGGTAAGATGTTGACATGGGAGGGACGCAAGACAAAGGGAATGCTCACCATGCTCATGAATACACCTCTCTCTCTCTCTCTCTCTCTCTCTCTCTCTCTCTCTCGGAGGTGAGGGCACAGAAACACAGGGTTTACAGTTGCTTTGTGGATTCCGCAAGGCATTTGACATGGTTCCAAGAGCCCGCCTCCTACAGCACCTACAGGATTTGGGTTATGACCAGGAGATCATTTGGGCTGTCATGGCACTTTACGAGAGAGTCTCAAGTAGAGTCCGGACAGGATCTGGGTGGACAGAGGAGACCATGAGCACTATTGGGGTCAAACAAGAGTCTATTTTATCACCTACCCTGTTTGGCCTCTACATAGACGAGCTCAAGACAGTAATGCAGACACAAGAGGGGGATTATTGCTCTCTTGTTGGGACGCTGATCCGGATATTGCTTTGTGCAGATGACGTGGCTCTTTTGTCTTCCTCAGTAGAGGGGCTCCAAAGACACCTTGACCCACTACAGTCCTTTTGTGAGTCTCATGATTTGAAGGTCAACCTGGGTAAAACCAAGGTTATGATCTTCAATACATCTCGAGCCGTCATGCGCCAGGAGCAGTTCACGTTTGATGGGTCACCTGTTGAGATAGTTTCATCACACGTATCTTGGGGTTGTCCTCTCCGGACCCATCTTCACTATCAGACCCGCAATGCAAGCACGCCTATGCAGAGGATACGCTTCATTGGCCAGACTAGAGAGGCAGTGCTTACGCTCGCACTTTCAAGATCCACGAACCAAGGGGCTGCTTTTTCACTCCTTGGTCCGTCCAACGGGGATGTATGGCAGCCCTTGCCGGGGGCCAGACTTGTCGGATATAGAGTGGGCTCGTGTGAAGCAGCTACAGGTTCTCATGCTATGGATAATTCGTGGTAAGTCATCTGTTCCTCACCAGATCATTCAGGCTGAGTTTGGGTCATTCCCATTACAACTAGATGTTGCATTACAGATCATCACGTATCTGTACCGAGTCAAAAAGTATGGGGATTACACTTCTGGGCGCAGCAAGCTACGATGGCTAGCATTGTCCTCCTCTATGGCACTTACAGCAGGAGGTGACCAGAGATGCTTGTATGCACGCACAAAGAGATGGTTTGAGCAATTGGGGCTCCACATGGATAGACTCCCTCCCTTCCAGTACAGTATGGACACTCCGTTTTCTCCCCTCCTGTCACACAAGGTTAACTAGGTAATCCATGAGGATCTCTTACAACTACACATTTTCCGGACTTGGTTGGGACCGAGCAAACTCCCAATGAAGCTTAGCTTCTACAGAGATCACTGCTAAAACCAAAAGGTAATTCTTATCACACAAATTCACCACCTAATCAATTGGAGGAGAAGAACACAATCACACCATGGAAGCGACAGCAGAATGGGTACAATCTCCCCCCCCTAGATGAGTGGCTCACGCTTCCTCATCTAGAGTATTTATGATTTTTCATAAAAGCACCAAGGAGCCAAAATTATCCCTCTCATCCAAAAATGAGGGATTTGCTTTACATAGCCATCTTAGGGCCCAAAAATGAATTATGTCCACTAAAATATATTGCTCAAACTTGCAATAATAAAACAAATACAAATTTGGCCCATGGCCATAAATAATGCGCTGTGCGACACCTCGATCGCTACCCTCGTACTAACTCCAATCCTCGCTATGAGTTTCATCACCTGTACTCAAGCCGCCAATTACATCAGTTATTAACAATCGATTGAACGAATCACCGAATCAACCGATCCCAACATAACCGCGCTCAAAGCACAATAATCAAGCACAACACCAATAACACTAGCGACATCAGTATTAACATGGAATCACCCACAATACCGACCATCTAGCATGGCAAAACACAAGCTAGTCAGGCGTCCCCAACTAACCACACAAAGTATCCACTAGGACTCCCGCCGCGTCCGGTGCGCTCCTATGGAGTACTTTGCCATAGTCACACTCAACTAAAAATAATAATGTCCAAAGCAAGATATATCATAAATATAATTTCCGTAACATCCATCTTGCTTGGATTGCAACTGACCTCAGTTGCGTGTTTGATTATAGGAACTAAGGAGGTATGGAAAAGTTCGAAAGAACCGCTCAGGCATCCACTAAGCATCGTCTCTTGGATGGTTCTTAAATTTGAGCAAGTATTTAGTATAGACATTTCCTTTTCGGGTCGAGGTCTGTTGATGATTAACAATGAATTCGGGTTCTAGAATTTCTTCTTCATCAACAATCAATGGGGCCTCTTCATAGATAGGATGAATAGGTAAAGGTCCTTTGAAGGGGTTTAAGAGGCTGATATGGAAAGCATTATGTATTTTTCAATTATCAGGTAATTCAAGCCTATAAGCTAGATCATTGATTTTCTGAATCACCTTGAATGCTCCATAAAAACGTGGTGACATCTTGATTACTAGCCATTTCTCAACACTCTTCAATCTTCTTTTCTCAATCCAAAGAAGTACATAATCGTCTTCTTTGAAAAGCATGTTTTTCTGTTTCTTATTAGCTTGTTTAGTATACTTCTCTTGAGCTATTGCAATCGCTTCTCGAACTTCTTTGAGAATATTTTGATAATCATGGGTAAATGCATCTACTGCTTCCACTCTATGGGTTAATCGTGTGATAGGAATAGGTAAAACCTTCCCATAGATAATCTCAAAGGGTGCTCTTCCAGTTGCAGAATGAGAAGTATTATTATAAGCAAACTGTAAGAGATGAATGTATTTATCCCAAGTCTTTGGTTGACTTCCTCCATAAGCTCTTATCATATCCAGAATAGTATTGTTTGTAACTTCAGTTTGTCCATTCGATTCTGGATGAAAAGCTGATGAAAAGTCTAATTTAGTGCCTAGATTATGAAATAATGACGTCCAAAAATTACTACAAAACTTCGAATCTCCACCAGACACTATAATCTTTAGCAAGCCATGATGAACAAAGATATGCTTGATGAATAAATGTGCAGCTTGCTGAGTTGTTAAAGTCTTCTTGCATGGGATGAAATAAGCTTGCTTACTAAAGCGATCTACTATCGTCCAAATCATATCATTTTGATTCGCTGTAGTGGGAAAACCTGTTATGAAATCCATAGATATTTGTTCCCAAGGTTGCGTAGGAATAGACAAAGGCATTAGCAATCCTGGGGTCTTGCCTTTGAACTCTTGATTTTCTGACAAGTGAGGCATTCGGCTACAAACTTAGCCACATCTTTTCTTATAGTAGGCCAATGAAATTCTCTTGCTATCACTAATAAAGTGGCAGTCACTCCCCTATGTCCCATATATGGTGGTTGGTGCATTTCCTCCATTACAATTTGTCTAAAGGGTCGAGTGATGCATAATTTCTTTTGATAAAAGAGGTATCCATCATTGCATGAATAGTCCAACATAGGATTCCAATTGTTATTCTCTAATTTGTTCCATATATCGGAAAAGTCTCGATCCCCTTGATAAGAATTCTTCATACCTTCAAAAGGCTGGGTCTCTACAGCAGTGATGTGATCAATACTTGGCTTTCTGCTAAGAGCATCAGCAACTACATTTTCCTTTCCAGGTTGATACTGAATCATGGGCTGAAAACTCTGTATAAATGATGCCCACTTGATGTGCCTATCGGATATTAGTGACTGAGTTAACAAATGCTTGATACTTTGCTGATCAGTTTTAATAAGAAACTCAGATCCCATCAAATAATGTTTCCACATTCGTAAGGCATGCACAACAACGGTTAATTCTTTATCATATGTGCTATAATTGCATTCTGCTAATGTTAATTTTTAGCTCTCATATGCTATTGTATGTCCATCTTACATAAGTACGGCTCCAATTCCATATCCACTAGCATCAGTTACAACTACAAAGAATGATCTAGAGAAATCAGGTAATTGCAACACAGGAGCTTGTGTGAGAGCTTCTTTCAAAGCTGTAAAAGATTTATCTTGACGCTCAGTCCATAAGAAATGCTTAGCTTTTCTAAGAAGGTCTGTCAATGGATCTGCAATGTATGCGAAATTCTTGACAAACTTTCTGTAAAAGCTACACAATCCCAGGAATGATCTTAATTCATGTATATCTCGGGGTTTAGGCCATGTGACTATGCACTCAATCTTCTTTGGATCTACTTGAATCCCATCGACGGATACAATGTGACCCAAATACTCTATCTACTCTTGAAAGAAACTGCTCTTTTCAGGATTTATGTACAATTGATTTTCTTTCAAGAGTGAAAAGACTAGCTTCAAATGTTCCTTATGCTCCTGAACATCTTTGCTAAACACCAGAATATCATCGAAAAATACTACCACACAATCTTGGTGTTTAATAAAGATTCGGTTCATCATTCTACTAAAAGTAGCTCGAGCATTAGTTAGCCCAAAGGCCATAACTAAGAACTCATAATGTCCCGTTTGAGTTCTAAAGGCAGTCTTGTATATATCCTCTTCTACGATACTTGTGATCATAGAGTTGGAATGCCATGCGTGTAATCCAGTGGTTGTGAAACTTGTGGTGTGCCAGTCGATCCTGCTGTAAAGCCTTGGCACCATACAATTTTTGCTCTATTTCCAGTAGCATGTATCCACCATTTGTTCGAACAGAGATATGTGGCATGCTTCTAAGAAGATGACTCTTTGATAGAGTCGGGTTGTAATCTGAGGATCGTGATCCATTCATTGGGATTGAAACTGAGTGGAGGCAAATGGCAGTCGATGTGGTTGGCGACCTCCAAAATGTATTCCAACGTTTTGCAAAAGATAGCACTTTGGCAAAGGATGCAGTCAATGTTGCCACACATTCTTTACTCATGCTGTTGAAGTGCTCGAATCCGTGTGCCTTGGATATTCCATTCTACACCAGAGTATGGATAGCCGGATTTGAGATCTATCTTACTGAAGACCTTGGCCCCTTTCAATTTGTCCAAAAGATCATCAATCCTAGGGATTGGATATCTGTTCTTCACTGTGATTTTGTTCAGTGCACGATAGTCTATGCACATTCGGTAGGTTCCATTTTTCTTTTTGACTAATAAGACAAGTGCTCCATAAGGAGAACTGCTGGGTCTTATCAATCCTCTCTATCAGTTCCTCCACTTGCTTTTGTATTTCCTTTTGCTCTAGCTGGTTGACTCTATAGGGAGCTTTGCAAGGTGGAGTGTCCGGTAGGATTTCTATCCTATGATCTTCAAGTCGAGAACATGGTAGTCCAGGCGGTAAATCCTCTAAGAAACAATCTGAAAATTGAGAAAGAAATTTTTGGTGCGTAGGCTTAGTGTTTGACTGAGTAGCCGTAACCGTGTTCACCAAAATAAGATATGTCTTCTTACGTTTTCTAATTGCTCTTTTTGCTTGTGTGGTTAAGTAAAAGACTGACCTTAGATTTCATTGAGCTTTTCATACATATTTCTTGTCTGTCCTACTCAATCCACATCTGATGTGAATCGTAATCTATCTTCGATTGTATTGATGCCTCCATGGCAATCCTAAGATGATGTCCACTCCCTGTAGGAGTGCCACTAGAAAGTCTCGTGTATCCTTGTAGGGTGGCTATGTGTCCCAGCTTGTTGCATTTGAAACACCTTATTTCTTTCTTTGGAAAAGTCCCACCGTTCGGCTTCAAAGAAGAATCTGTCTTCTATGGTACAAAACCATTTTTAGATTTAAAGAAGGGCTTTTTCTCAAATCTCTTTTTCTTATGGAAGGGTACATGCCGTTCCTGATCTTTTCCTTCTTTTGGGATCCCATTCTTCCTTTCACAATTCATTGCAAGAGAGATTATTGAGCTCAGTGAGCGAGGATGAAACATGTTAATCTCGGCTCTCAACTTAGACTTTAGACCTGCCACATACTTCCTGCGTTGATCTCGCTCATTAACTTTCTCTAAAGATTGTAATTGGATCAACGTTTGCCAAAATCTATTAGTATATATGGAGATCGTTTCCTTATCGAACTGCCTGAAAGTATCCCATTGTTGTCTCGCTTTTGCTTTGAAATGTGAGGGAAGGAAATCTCTCTTGATGAGCTTTTGAAAAGACTTCCAAGATTTTGGTCGCCTTTTACTGTGCTTAGTGATGTTCCACCAAAGTGCAGCACTTCTACTAAATGATTTGCAGCACATTTAATCTTATCTTTTTCAGAGAATTTATCCCCCGAAAAATAATCATCTAGCTGACTGATCCAAGACAAGACAGTGCGTGCTTCTTTCTTTCCATCAAAATTTTGAAATGAGAAAGCTTTTCTACTTATCTTACTCTTCTTCCTTGGATTTTGTGCTCTCAGTGTGGCTTTGACTGTCCTAATAATAGTATCATCGTCGGATGACTCATCATCAGATGAATGTCTCTTCCTTTTCTTACCATTGATTTTCTTTTCCAATCTCTCCCTATGCTCACGCTCATCGGCCAACTGTGCCTGAAGTGCGTCTAACTGCTCTTGGAGCGTGGGTGGTTGTGGCTCATGTGCCATGATATTGCGATAAGTACAAATAAAGCGGAGCGGAGAAAAAATAAAGATACTAAGTGTATGAGAATTAAACGGATGAAAAAGTGTGTTTCGAGTGTATGGCAAGAAATAGATGGCGGAAGATACTAAGTGTATGAAATATAAAGCAAAAGAAATCACTTATCTCACTCTCTTATCGGAAGTGAAAAGGACTAGAGTGGGAGATATGTGACCAATGATGCCGCTCGTAGTCATTTATGCGCTCGACTGATCTCCAATTAATTGCTCGGTGATTTCGTAGTTCCAATCGCCTTCTTGATTCAAGCTGCTTCAGATTTTGCTTTGCTTCTTTGCTGGTCGGTGGAGTGGCCTCGCACTTTGTGTAGAAGATCTCTGAAAGAAAAACTTGGGGTCCTTTATCCTTGCTTTGTAGGAAGTCAAAGAAGTCCTTTGACTTAAGAAGGTTGCACGAACACGTTAACTGTAGGAACTCTGAGAGACTGCTGATTCCTAACCATCTGCTTCTTGCAATGGCATAATCCATGAACTGAAATGGCGTGAGCAGGAGCTGCACGAGCCAGTAGGACTATAAAGATGATGGCGGTGGCGGCTTTGTAGAGACTGCTTCCCCAAGGGCGACGCTATGGAGTCTACCGCTCAGCGATGTCTGCGATGATAGAGGTCCAAGGACCAAAGATTGCCCACTTCGAAATTTGGAGTACAAGAGCATGGGAGCCGAAATATTGCAGGTGGCTGGCTGCACAGCGTCCTCGGGACTGCTTGAGTGCACGGCTGCACTGCGCGCAGCCGAGTCTGACTGCCAGTCCTCCGTGACTGTAGATGGGCGTGCGCAGAGATTTCTTTATAACCCAGCTACTTTTGACTGTGGGACTGGACTCTGCAGACGGGTGCGCAAACAAAGAGAAGACTCCCAGGTCTCGAGGTTACCAAAGGCAGCTGCTGCGCAAATTATGGAGGGCTGGAGGCGATGGGACCATAAGTTTCTCAATGCCCGAGGCAGAGAGGAGGGTAATTCATGACCCTCGTTGCAGTCTACAGGAGGCTACTGAGGTCCTGGCGGCAGATGAGTCTACGCGCATCAAACTCAAACGAGTAGGAACTGATGCGGCCGAGGAAGATTAATTATATATGGCAATTGTAGCCTATGCGTTGCTTGGTGCAGACTTCGAAGTGTATTCGCCCAAGACTAAGTGAGCCTTTAGTCTTTTATAAATCAAGGGATCTTTGGAGTCCCTTAGAACTACAGAGCTTTGAGAACGGCGTAGCCAACAACGTTCCATAACACATGCATGGATACGTTCCTCGGT
The DNA here is from genome assembly GCF_047967505.1 of Dipteris shenzhenensis. NCBI lineage: Eukaryota > Viridiplantae > Streptophyta > Polypodiopsida > Gleicheniales > Dipteridaceae > Dipteris > Dipteris shenzhenensis. The sequence continues at coordinate 37,559,163 of NC_141608.1, read as the reverse complement.
ACAAGCTTCCTCTCCCCATGAGCTCTGATTCTGCACACGAGTCAAGCTGTCCTCTTGAATTCCCCCACAAAACTTCTCTTTCCAAGGTGTCTTTTTCTTCTTGAATCCACATGAGGAAGCTTCAATTTTTTTTTTTTTTCTTTCTTCACAAGAGCGTCACCATGGCTCTAATACCACTGAAACCAAAAGGTAATTCTTTTCACACAAATTCACCACCTAATCAATTGGAGAAGAAGAACACAATCACACCATGGAAGCGACAGCAGAATGGGTACAATCTCCCCTCCCTAGATGAGTGGCTCATGCTTCCTCATCTAGAGTATTTATGATTTTTCATAAAAGCACCAAGGAGCCAAAATTATCCCTCTCATCCAAAAATGAGGGATTTGCTTTACATAGCCATCTTAGGGCCCAAAAATGAATTATGTCCACTAAAATATATTGCTCAAACTTGCAAATATAAAACAAATACAAAATTGGCCCATGGCCATAAATAATGCGCTGTGCAACACCTCGATCGCTACCCTCGCACTAACTCCAATCCTCGCTATGAGTTCCATCACCTGAATTACATTAGTTATTAACAATCGATTGAACGAATCACCGAATCAACCGATCCCAACATAACCGCGCTCAAAGCACAACACCAATAACACTAGCGACATCAGTATTAACATGGAATCACCCACAATACCGACCATCTAGCATGGCAAAACACAAGCTAGTCAGGAGTCCCCAACTAACCACACAAAGTATCCACTAGGACCCCCGCCGCGTCCGATGCGCTCCTATGGAGTACTTTGCCATAGTCACACTCGACTAAAAATAATAAATGTCCAAAGCAAGATATATCATAAATATAATTTCCGTAACAACTGCTTACATATCACAGAGGAGGGTTTCATTGACCCACCAAGATACACGTAGATCCACTTACCCCACTCACTAAGGATCTCTATTGGGCAGTTCCGGGTCTCTTCACATAGACTTCATATCGAGAGCGGCAGAGTAGAGCGCCTACCCAGGGAGAGGCACATATGCACATTATGTGACATGCAGGAGGTTGAGACGGAGGAGCACTTCATCTTCAGGTGTCATGCTTACTATGAGATTTTATACTGCCTCTTCAGAGATAGCTATGGGGTTTTGTCCCAATTCCTCTCCTATCCAGACCAAAGATGCTTGGTAGGCTTCATTCATGAGGTAGTCAGGGACCGCGAGAGGATACTTCGATCACAAAGACAGGAGCAGACTTCTTCCTTGGCAAATGCCTCTCAGAGCTCTATCACCGAGTTCTTTCAGCCATATCACATGGACCCCCACGAGACGACACCTCCACATGATCGTGACCCAGAGCCAGTGACTCAACAGCTCAAACAGAGGGTTGACGCGCAAATTACACTTGGGGATATCCCCTCCCTGTTTAGAGTCGGAGCCCAGCCGACAAGGGTTACTGTAGCCCTTGTTAGGCGAAGAGCTATGACCAGGAGACGTCACAGGGCCGCACCCGTGAGTGGCTGACAGCACTCTATCGCCGATTTCATGCCTCCATTGCCTCATCCACCCTGATGTCCTGATGATGATGATGATGAGATTGATATGTAGTCGACCACCGACATGACTATGTTGTACTTAGTACTTAGTACTACCATTCTGCATTTTTTGCATTCTGCATTGGTGGATGCTCCTTTAGTAGCTCCACTCTCACAGCTCGTCTGTACCAGGATTTTCACAGTCTCATAGATCCATCGGTCTTCCAAAGACTTTAATAAACTTTCTTTCATTCTTTCTTTCTTTCTCTCTCTAATGGGAAGGCCCGTGACACACAAGGACTAGTGGGTAAGATGTTGACATGGGAGGGACGCAAGACAAAGGGAATGCTCACCATGCTCATGAATGCAACCCCCCCCCCGTCTCTCTCTCTCTCTCTCTCTCTCTCTCTCTCTCTCTCTCTCTTTGAGCTTTCGCACTACCGACTGGAGTCTCTTAAGAGCCTCAAAGAGTGTATTCAAGATTTGAGTTTTTTAGATCATTAGCTTAGCTTAGCACTCAGCAAGGGCCTTAGCGAGCCCTTTGCTTCAATCCATGGCGGCTTGTATGAGTTATTCTGCTGATTGTACTTTGTCTCATAGGCCCGTGAGGCCTCCCGAAGATGGTTAATACAACTTTCTTTTTCCCTCCATCTCTCTCTCTCTCTCTCTCTCTCTCTCTCTCTCTCTCATGGGAGGGCCCCATGGGTGAGATGTTGACATGGGAGGGAGGCAAGACAAAGGGAATTCTCACCACGCTCATGAATCAAGCTTAAAAGAGGGATTCCCTGAGAATGAAATCTCAACAGGATTGTACCACCCCACAAAGGAGGGGACAGCAAGGTGGCAAAAAGCTACAGAACAATCATGGTAAGCAGCCTGATGGCGAAACTGTACAGCACCAACGTTGAGCAAAAAATCAGCAGATGAGTTTGGTGGAGGCACAAGGAGAGTAATGATTCTCACCACCAAAGGGATTACAATGAAACACAAGAAACTGAAAGCAGGAATCGATTACGAAGCATCAGGACTAATATGACGTACATTTCGTTAAGTTTAAGCAATATCCACTTCAGAATTAAAAATTTGTCAATCCAAAGCTACAAATTGATGCACCCATAAGGCCAAAAAATTGTTACCATTTAAACATGCTTCGTTGCTTTGACCACTCGTTGTTAAAGAAGAGGGGTGCTGGTTGTGATTTGGCAGAAAATCTCTCAAGTATATCATGGTCCTGCAGATTATACATTCATCAGATTTGGGCATAAAGGCGAAGCCATGTAAAACAAAACAATACAGCAGTCATTCCATTATCTACCCTCCAGCTTTGCCTGAGTTTGATTGTGTATGAATGGACATGGACACAGATACGCACAACTTCTGATTGAACATGGGAGCTTATAGAGAAACAAACAACTGTAAACAGCATCAAATACTGACATGCTGGTCTCAAGGATTGCATGCCTACTTGTCAATATTTACATGATGCAAACTATTGGGCAATGCTACACAGTAAATTCAAATTTCCAGAAGAAGATACATTCTTCGTTCACATATCAAAGAAAAGCATGCCTGGTGTAGGGGGAGCACATGCCTGGCTAATGATCACACTCAAGAGCTCAAATCCTAAGCAAGTTCCAAAAACTGGGAAGTATTCTCCTTTATCATTTTCCTCTAAAGCAATCTGCAACCATAAACACCAATCATAAGATTGAAGAGCATACAATCTGGACTTGTAATAGACACCAAGTTTAAATTATGTTGTAATAAAGGATTAAACTCTGTATCTCGTGATACATAGGCTTGGCAAGCTTGCGGTGTGGATCATAGAGGGTAATTAGGGACATTGAATTGCTACATAGATTGATATTGGGTGCTTAGAAGCAACTTCATAGGATACCAGATAATGTGATGTCAAACACACTCTGCCATCTACTTGTCCTCCTCCAACTCCACTGCTACAACTCACTTCCACAGATGTTTCCTCTCTCACATTCTTGCTTTCCCACTTCTCTCCACTTGCTTGGCTGTCCTACTCATTCCACAACAATCTCCAATATCCCTTCTCCAAATCTGCAGCCTCCCCATTTTGTGTATTAACAATAGTGAAGTGCATGCTCTCCAGACCATGAAACATTTAAAGAAAGACAAAGTGAAAGATATCATGTTATATGCCACACATTTAGCCATTTATAGAGAAATTAAATAACTGTCAAACATTTACAAGATCTTTTCTCTGCACTTGAGCTACATGGTTGTAGAAGTGACTACAATTCTACAGTTCTTATCATTTATCATTATACTTGCATCTACACTTGCTGTAATCAGCAACCAAGGTGGCAGTCTGCTGACCCATTTGCATTATCAGTTCTTTTTTGGACAAGACACTCTTTTGCTACATTTTTCCCAATTCATGGGAAATCATCTAGATCATGTGGCATTAAAAATGTTTCACGTGGAAGGAAGGTGGTGTGAGGGAAAAGGGGGAGTGGAACGATGGGAGCGACAGACACAAGGAAGTGTGGGTGTGTAAAAAGTGTTGAGCCACACCACAAACTCAAAGGTTTTATTAGGATTAGGGATTCACCCTATGACTGTCTTAAGACAGTCATAGGGGTCATAACTTTTAAAGGGTGGCAATGTGCCTTTACCCCAACAACCTCCCACCTAAAGGCCAATGTGCCTAAAGGGGAGAAAAGAATAAAAAATACAGCAATATACAGTTACTCTATACAAGACCATAAAATAAGAATGGTCTCATCCTAATCCCATGATGTGGCGACAATGTGCAAACCGCTCTGTAGGCAAGCTCTTAGTGAGCAAATCTGCAGGATTATCATCAGTATGCACCTTCACAAGCTCAAGCCGCTTGTCTTCCAGTACCTCCCTAATGAAATGGTATTTCACATCTATGTGCTTGGTCTTCTGATGAAAGACCGGATTCTTTGCCAACATGATAGCACTCTGACTATCACAATGCAAAACTGGCATATCTCCTGTAATGCCCAAATCTCCCACCAACCGAGTAAGCCATATTGCTTCCTTGCAAGCCTCAGTGGCTGCAACATATTCAGCTTCAGTGGTTGACAGTGCAATGCATTTCTGCAACCGAGACACCCATGATATAGCACCTCCTGCAAATGTGAAAATATAACCGGTAGTAGACTTCCGGTTATCTGCATTCCCTGCATAGTCTGAATCTGTAAAACCATGCACCAATGCATCCTGCCTACCATAGCATATGCACAAGTCTTAGGTACCCTTGAGATACCTCAAGACGCCTTTCACTGCTTCCCAGTGCCGCTTGCCTGGATTTGCCATATACCTGCTGATGACTCCCACCGCAAAAGCAATATCCGGACGAGTGGCAACCATGGCATACATCAAAGAACCAACTGCAGATGCATACGGAACCTTGGCCATCTCAGCCTTATCATCATCTGATCTGGGGCTGTCCTTACTGCTGAGTTTTAAATGAGGAGGCAACGGGGTACTAATAGACTTCCCCCCCTCCATTTTAAACCTCTACAGTACTTTGTCAATGTACTCCTTCTGTGACAAAAACAAAAGTCCCTTGGACCTGTCACGAATAATCCGCATACCAAGAATATGGTTTGCATCACCCAAGTCTTTCATGTCAAAAGACTTATGTAGTTGCTTCTTCATGTTGGGGTTAAAGGCACATTGCCAACCCTTATATTAAAGAATTAAAGATAGGACACCTATGACTGTCTTAAGACAGTCATAGGGTAAACCTAATCCTAATAAAACTTAAGTGAGTTTGTGGTGTGGCTCACTCATCTCTTCACACCCGCAATAGTGTGTCTCTCTCACTCTCACTCTCTCTTGCTCCCCTTTCAACTCTACTTAGCCCTCTCAACTGGTATCAGAGCCTAACCTCTCTTCACTCCCTAGCCTACCCTTCCTCCCTAGCCCACCCTCAACTGCACCCACCGTACGGACAGATCCGTACGGCTGTACGGCGTCCGTACAACCGTACGGACGGAGCTCGAGCAGCGAACTGTGGTGCAGGGCGGCATCGCGAAGACAGTACGGCGGCGCAGGCTGCAGGGCGGCATCGCGAAGGCAGTACGGCGGCGCAGGCTGCAGGGCGGCAGCGCATTGCGAAGGCAGGGTGTGGGGCAGTGCTGCGGGGCAGCAGATCAAGGCGTGGTCACGGGCGCAGTTCGGGCGCGGGCTTTTTTTTTTGCATAGCAGCTGCTAGCTGCTAGCTTGCGCAGGGTGCGCAGGATCAGCCTGTGCACAGCACTAGGCTGTGCGGGACCAGAGCGCGCAGCGCGCACACTCAAGTACGGATTCCGTACCTGCTGTACGGATTCCGTACAGGAGCCGTACAGCCGTACAAATCTCCACGCAGGTACAGGAAGCTGTTTTCGGATTTTTGCACAGCAGGGAGATACACCATCTCGATTCATCCGGGATCTGAGTCCGCGTTTTTTTTTTGGGAAGAAAAGAAAGATCAAAAGCTCTCTGCTCTTGATTCAAGGTTTTTTTTGTTGTTCTCAGAACTGTGCTATCTTGACAGTACAGCAAGTACTTTCCTTCATCTCGTGCTTGAGGTGAAGAGAACCACAGTGTGTGGTTGATTGCACATCTATTTTGTTCTGGGAAGGTAATGCCTTGATTTTGCAAGAGGATATATGCATTTACTGAGTGAAATTCTCAGTTTTGGGTGATCTTATCAAAGGGCTTTTGCCTAGATGTGTTTGCAGTCTATGCCTTGAGGCAGTGTGTAGCCAGGGAGCACACATTTGCTTTATTTCCGCAGTGCATTTGGTGACATTTGTTGCAGATCACATTCTTTGTACACACTCTGAAAATCTCAGTTGAGCCACGCTTGGTCAGGGCGCATCGAGTTTACTCGGTCCCTAACTGCCCATCGTTGACAGTGCTCAAAAGATTTTCTTCTGGGTGTTTGTACTTTGTGGTTTGTGTTGTTACTGAGTACACAGAGGCAGTTTATGCTTTGCACATTGTCAGGTACAAGAGTCAGAGAGATTTTCATTTTGCACTTGATTCAGGTGTCAGATCAAGGGGCTTTTGCCCAGACTTTGTTTGACAACACTTGGGTTACCAACAGAGATCTTCAGATGCATTTTCTCCCCTTGGTATAAGGGTGATTGCTTGGGATTCATCCCATTTCCTGTTGCAGGTTTTGTGACAGGCTGAAGGGTCATTTATTTTTTTTTTGGGTGTTTGTCAAGTGATTTCTGCAATTTGAGACAGTGACATACCTCATCTGAGGTGGGAGAAGTGATCAGTACAGTCAGTACAGCAGTGTTTACAGCCGTCTGAGTGGTTTTGTCAGATAATTATGCACTGTTAAGCTCTTGTTGAGCAGCAGCAGCAGTCTGAAATTACTGTTTTTATGCCTCTTTAAGCTCAGAACAGTTTGTCAGAAGGTACAGTACTTGCAGGGACATTTACTGTTTTGCTGCAGATTTTACTGACAGTAAAAACAGCACTTTTGAGAGTGCTACTGGCTCTTGAATAGAGCAGACTTTTCTGAGAAATCAGAACTTTATTATTCAGTTTTTTTTACTTCCAGGGAGTCAGGTACTTTCCTCATCTGATATGGCATCAGGAGGAGGTGATTCTTCAATTCTGAACATAAAGAAACTGGAAGGAGCACATAACTATGCATTATGGGCAGAACAGTGCTTGAATGTTCTTCTGTTAAAGAAGATTGCTAAGCCCATAAGGGTAAAGGGTGTCAAGCCATCTGATATGGCAGCTGATGATTGGGAAGAGCTTGATTTGTCTGCGAGGGCAGCTATTATGCTCACTATTTCAGACACTCTTGTGTTCAATGTACAGGCTGAAAAGACCTCTTATGGTCTATGGCAGAGACTAGAGGAATTGTATGCCCAAAAGAGCTCAGCCAGTAAAGTTTATTGGCTGAAGAAGCTGGTCGATCTTCGCATGAAGGAAGGTACAGCTATGACCTCACACTTGAGTGAGTTTAATGCTATCTTTACACAGCTGATTGCACAGGGGTTGAATCTTGATGAGGAGTTCAAGGCCACTTTCTTGTTGTGTACCCTCCCTGAGAGTTGGGACACTTTCAAGACCACCCTGTCTAATTCGAATATTACTCTTATGTATGCTGATGTAGAGAGCTCTCTTCTTATGGAGGAGATGAGCAGGAAGAATAATGCGGGCAGCAAGTCTTCAAATGCTTTGCAGGTACAGGATAGAGGCAGGACTCAGCAGAAGGGGAAATCTGCTAGTAAGTCCAAATCCCGCAGTCAGTCCCGTGGCAAAAAGGACATTGAATGCTTTTATTGTGGCAAGAAGGGACATGTGAAGTCGAAGTGCTTCAAGTTCATACGGGATCAGAAAGCCAAGAAGGCTGAATCACAGGATACAGGAAATGCAAGCAAAGGCAAAGGCAAGGCCACGCTAGTTGAGTTAGATGCAGTGAATGTTGCAGCAGAGGACAGTGACAGTGACATACATGATGTTTTATGCTCTTCTGCTGTAATAGCACATGCTGTGGTTATTGATGGCCATGACATGCACACCTGGCTCTTAGATTCAGGTGCCTCTTTTCATGTTACACCTCACAGGGAGTGGTTTACTTCCTATACAGGTACTCATGGAGTTGTTCATCTTGGGAACAACTATGCATGTCAGATTGCAGGGATTGGCAGTATTCAGATAGTATTTCCTGATGGACAGTCATTTATGCTTGATGGTGTTCGCCATGTGCCGGAAATCAAGAAAAATCTGATTAGCACTGGCTTATTGGATGACAGTGGTTACCACACCACATTTGGGGATTCCAAATGGGTGATTACTGATGGCCAGACAGTAGTGGCTGAGGGTTTTAAGAGTGATACCTTGTACCCTCTTTATGTTTCCAGCGTGGGTAATCATGTTGTTGCCATAACCGAGCTGCCAAAGGTTTCATTGTGGCATAGCCGGTTGGGACACATGTCTGTTAAAGGAATGAAAGAACTGTCACGTTTGGGTTATCTGCCGTCTCTTTCATTTTCAGATTTGCCTACTTGTGATCATTGTATTTTTGGCAAGCATTCTGTGACTCCTCATAAAAGGAGAACTCCCCAGAATAGAGCACCACTTGATCTAGTGCACACTGATTTGTGTGAGATGCCACAGTTATCACTAGGGGGTGCCAAATATTTTATTACTTTCATTGATGATGCCACACGCAAGGTGTGGGTCTATTTCTTGAAGCATAAGGGAGATGCCCTAGATGCTTTCAAGAGGTTTGTCGCTCAGGTTGAAAATCGGACAGGTCGTAGGCTGAAATGCCTCAGATCCGATAATGGGGGTGAGTATGTGTCACATGCTTTTGTGCAGTTTTGCCAAGCTAAGGGCATCAAACAGGAACTCACAGCCCCTCATAATGCATCTCAAAATGGTGCAAGTGAGCGGATGAATCGAACTGTTCAGGAAAAGGTTCGATGTATGTTGTCTTATGCTGCATTACCCCATGGCTTTTGGGCAGAAGCCGTGCAAACAGCAGTTCACATTATTAACAGGTCACCAAATAAGGCTTTGGAATTGAAAGTGCCAGAGGAGGTGTGGTCTGGCAAGCCACCCTCATATAAACACTTACGGGTATTTGGCTGCGAGTGCTTTGCTCATGTACGCAAAGATCTCCGCACCAAACTGGATCCAAAGTCTATCAGATGCATCTTTATGGGATATGGTGATGACGGTGAAATGGGGTACAGATTATGGGATCCCGTTAAACGGAAGATTATACGCAGCAATGATGTCATCTTTAAAGAAGATTGTGTACACAAGGAACCCGTGCAACCTGTGGAATACAGGCGGGTTATTTATGATGATGTTGGACAGCAAAGAATGCCTATATATATGCAGCAGCAGGCTGCTGCAGATCACCCTGTTCAAGAGGGTATACAGGCTGAAAATCAGCCTGAAAATTTTGCCAATAATCCACCACTGGATGTGCCAACAGATGGGGCTGTAGAACAGCCAGATACGGTGGTACAGCCACCTGTTATGCATGAAGAACAGGCTGGACAGCAGCCTAATCCCGAACAGTTTGTTAGGAGGAGCACCCGTGCACAGCGGCCTCCTGCCAGGTTTGTTCCAGGAGCCAATAATGTGGCTGATTTTATCATGTTAACAGATTGTGGTGAGCCTTCCAGCTTCAAGGAAGCTATGGGAAGATCAGAGAAAAAGAAGTGGGAGAAAGCCATGCAGTCAGAAATGGATTCTCTACTTCAGAATGATACATGGGACTTGGTGCAGTTACCTGCAGGCAGAAAAGTTTTGCCATGTAAGTGGGTTTATAAAGTCAAAGTGGATTCCAATGCTTTACCGAGGTATAAGGCCAGATTGGTTGCCAAGGGATTTAAGCAGGAGAAGGGCATTGACTTTGATGAGATCTTTTCCCCTGTAGTCAAGATGACTACTTTGAGAGCAGTGTTGGCTCTTGTTGCTCATGCTGACATGGATTTATGTCAGATGGATGTGAAGACAGCTTTTCTTCACGGAGATCTCCATGATGAGATCTATATGAGTCAGCCAGAGGGATATGCTGTTAAAGGGAAAGAGCAGCTTGTGTGTAAGCTCAAAAGGAGCTTGTATGGACTCAAGCAGGCACCAAGAGAATGGTACAAGAAGTTTGATGCATTCATGCAGTCCCAAGGGTATCATAGGTGTGAGACCGATCATTGCTTGTACACCAAACGGGCAAAGGATGGCAGTTTGATGCTACTCATTCTATATGTGGATGACATGCTTATTGCCAGTAAATCTCAGCATGAGATTAGTGCTTTGAAGAAACAACTGCATAAGTCTTTTGACATGAAAGACTTGGGTGATGCAAATCATATTCTTGGCATGCGTATTACTCGTGACAGGTCCAAGGGACTTTTGTTTCTGTCACAGAAAGAGTACATTGACAAAGTACTGCAGAGGTTTAAAATGGAGGGGGGGAAGTCCATTAGTACCCCGTTGCCTTCACATTTAAAACTCAGCAGTAAGGACAGCCCCAGATCACATGATGATAAGGCTGAAATGGCCAAGGTTCCGTATGCATCTGCAGTTGGATCTTTGATGTATGCCATGGTTGCCACTCGTCCGGATATTGCTTTTGCGGTGGGAGTCATCAGCAGGTATATGGCAAATCCAGGCAAGCGGCATTGGGAAGCAGTGAAAGGTGTCTTGAGGTATCTCAAAGGTACCAAAGACTTGTGCATATGCTATGGTAGGCAGGATGCATTGGTGCATGGTTTTACAGATTCAGACTATGCAGGGAATGCAGATAACCGGAAGTCTACTACCGGTTATATTTTTACATTTGCAGGAGGTGCTATATCATGGGTGTCTCGGTTGCAGAAATGCGTTGCACTGTCAACCACAGAAGCTGAATATGTTGCAGCCACTGAGGCTTGCAAGGAAGCAATATGGCTTACTCGGCTGGTGGGAGATTTGGGCATTACAGGAGATATGCCAGTTTTGCATTGTGATAGTCAGAGTGCTATCATGTTGGCAAAGAATCCGGTTTTTCATCAGAAGACCAAGCACATAGAAGTGAAATATCATTTCATCAGGGAGGTACTGGAAGACAAGCGTCTTGAGCTTGTGAAAGTACATACTGATGATAATCCTGCAGATTTGCTCACTAAGAGCTTGCCTACAGAGCGGTTTGCACATTGCCGCCACATCATGGGATTAGGATGAGACCATTCTTATTTTATGGTCCTGTATACAGTAACTGTATATTGCTGTAATTTTTATTCTTTACTCCCCTTTAGGCACATTGGCCTTTAGGTGGGAGGTTGTTGGGGTTAAAGGCACATTGCCAACCCTTATATTAAAGAATTAAAGATAGGACACCTATGACTGTCTTAAGACAGTCATAGGGTAAACCTAATCCTAATAAAACTTAAGTGAGTTTGTGGTGTGGCTCACTCATCTCTTCACACCCGCAATAGTGTGTCTCTCTCACTCTCACTCTCTCTTGCTCCCCTTTCAACTCTACTTAGCCCTCTCACTTCAAAGCAATAATCTCCTGCTGAGATTTGCTGGCAATCAGCATGTCATCCACATATAGAATGAGTAGCATCAAACTGCCATCCTTTGCCCGTTTGGTGTACAAGCAGTGATCGGTCTCACACCTATGATACCCTTGGGACTGCATGAAGGCATCAAACTTCTTGTACCATTCTCTTGGCGCCTGCTTGAGTCCATACAAGCTCCTCTTGAGCTTACACACAAGCTGCTCTTTCCCTTTAACAGCATATCCCTCTGGCTGACTCATGTAGATCTCATCATGGAGATCTCCGTGAAGAAAAGCAGTCTTCACATCCATCTGACATAAATCCATGTCCTCATGAGCAACAAGAGCTAACACTGCTCTCAAAGTAGTCATCTTGACTACAGGGGAAAAGATCTCATCAAAGTCAATGCCCTTCTCCTGCTTAAATCCCTTGGCAACCAATCTGGCCTTATACCTCGGTAAAGCATTTGAATCCACTTTGACTTTGTAAACCCACTTGCATGACAAAACCTTTCTGCCTGCATGTAGCTGCACCAAGTCCCATGTATCATTTTGAAGTAGGGAGTCCATTTCTGACTGCATGGCTTTCTCCCACTTCCTTTTCTCTGTTCTTCCCATAGCTTCCCTGAAGCTAGAAGGCTCACCACAATCTGTCAGCATGATAAAATCAGCCACATTATTGGCTCCTGGAACAAACCTATCAGGAGGCCGTTGTACACGGGTGCTCCTCCTAACAAAATGTTCCGTATTAGGCTGCTGTCTAGCCTGTTCGTCATGCATGACGGGTGGCTGTACCACCATATTTGGCTGTTCTACAACGCCATTTGCTGGCATATCCAGTGGTGCATCATTGGCAAAATTGTCTGGCTGATTTTCAGCCTGTATACCCTCTTGAACAGGGTTATTTACAGCAGCCTGCTGCTGCATATTAATGGGCATTCTTTGCTGTCCGACATCATCATAAACAACCCTTCTGTATTCCACAGGTTGCACGGGTTCTTTGTGTACACTATCCTCTTTAAAGATGACGTCATTGCTGCGTATAATCTTCTGTTTGACGGGATCCCATAACCTGTACCCCATTTCACCTTCGTCACCGTAACCCATGAAGATGCATCTGAAAGACTTTGGCTCCAGTTTGGTGCGCAGTTCTTTGCGTACATGAGCAAAGCACTCGCAGCCAAACACACGTAAGTGCTTATATGAAGGTGGCTTGCCAGACCACACCTCCTCTAGCACTTTCAACTCCAAAGCCTTGTTCGGCGACCTGTTAATTAGGTGAACTGCTGTTTGCACGGCTTCTGCCCAAAAGCCATGGGGCAGTGCAGCATAAGACAACATACATCGAACTTTCTCCTGAATAGTTCGATTCATCCGCTCACTCACACCATTTTGAGATGCATTATGAGGGGCTGTGAGTTCCTGTTTAATGCCCTTAGCTTCGCATAACTGTACAAAAGCATGTGACACATACTCACTCCCATTATCGGATCTGAGGCATTTCAGCCTGCGTCCTGTCTGATTCTCAACCTGAGCGACAAACTTCTTGAAAGCATCTAAGGCATCACTCTTATGCTTCAAGAAATGAAATACTTTGCACCCCCTAGTGATAGCTGTGGCATCTCACACAAATCAGTGTGCACTAGATCAAGTGGTGCTCTATTCTGGGGAGTTCTCCTCTTATGAGGAGTCATAGAATGCTTTCCAAAAATGCAATGATCACAAGTAGGCAAATCTGAAAATGAAAGAGACGGCAGATAACCCAAAGGTGACAGTTCTTGCATTCCTTTAACGGACATGTGTCCCAACCGGCTATGCCACAATGAAACCTTCGGCAGCTCAATTATGGCAACAACATGATTACCTACACTGGAAACATAAAGAGGGTACAAGGTATCACTCTTATAACCCTCAGCCGCTACAACCTGGCCATCAGTAATCACCCATTTGGAATCCCCAAATGTGGTGTGGTAACCACTGTCATCCAACAAGCTAGTGCTAATCAGATTTTTCTTGATTTGCGACACATGGCGAACACCATCAAGCATAAATATGCGTCCATCAGGAAATACTATTTGTATACTGCCAATCCCTGCAATCTGACATGCATAGTTGTTCCCAAGGTGAACAACTCCATGAGTACCTGTGTAGGAAGTAAACCACTCCCTATGAGGCGTAACATGAAAAGAAGCACCTGAATCCAAGAGCCAGGTGTGCATGTCATGGCCATCAACAACCAATGTATGTGCAATTACAGCAGAAGAACATAATACATCATGTCTGTCACTGTCACTGTCCTCTGCTGCAACATTCACTGCATCCAAGTCATCTGCCTTGGCCTTGCCTTTGCCTTTGCTTCCACTGCCTGCATCCTTTGTCTCAGCCTTCTTGGCTTTCTGATCCCGTATAAACTTGAAGCACTTAGACTTCACGTGTCCCTTCTTGCAACAGTAAAAGCATTCAATATCCTTTTTGCCACGGGAATGACTGCGGGATTTGGACTTGCCAGCAGATCTCCCCTTCTGCTGAGTCCTACCTCTTTCCTGTACCTGCAAAGCATTGGAAGACTTGCTGCCCATATTGTTCTTCCTGCTCATCTCCTCCATAAGGAGAGAGCTCTCCACATCAGCATACATAAGAGTGACATTTGAATTTGACAAAGTGGTCTTGAAAGTGTCCCAACTCTCAGGGAGGGTACACAACAAGAAAGTAGCCTTGAACTCCTCATCAAGGTTCAATCCCTGTGCAATAAGCTGTGTAAAGATGGCATTGAACTCACTCAAGTGTGAGGTCATAGCTGTACCTTCCTTCATGCGAAGGTCGACAAGCTTCTTCAACCAATAAACCTTACTGGCTGAACTCTTTTGGGCATACAACTCTTCTAGCCTCTGCCATAGGCCATAAGAGGTCTTTTCTGCCTGAACATTGAACACAAGAGAATCCGTGAGAGTAAGCATGACCTCCAGCTCCTGCGAGCTTCCCCTCCCCCTCCGTACCTCTACCTCCCCTAGCCCCTCCTTGCCTCGCCCTCCCCCGCCCCTACCCCTCCGCCCTCACCTCCCCTCACCCGCCGCTGCCACCGCGCCCTCTCTCGCCACGCCCGCCCCACCTCCGCCTCACCCCTGCCCTCCGTCCTCACCCCCCCCTCGCACCTCCGCTCAACCCCCTCACACTTCCGTCTCTCCCCCCCCCTCACCGCAGCCCCCCGCCCTCACCCCCGCCTCGCTCCGCCCCCCCCCTCGCCACGTTCCACCCCCGCCCCGCTACCGCTCCGCTCACCCCCGCCCCGCTACCCCTTCCGCTCCACCCCGCTACCCCTTCCGCTCCACCCCGCCCCGCTACCGCTCCGCTCACCCCCCGCCTCCCATTCCGCCCCTCACCCCTCGCCTTCCGCCCCCGCCCCCGCTCGCCTCTCCGCCCTTCCGTTCCACCCCCGCCTCCCCTCCCGCCTTCACCCCCGCCCCCCCGCCCATTCGCTCCACCCCGCCCCTCCGTCCCACCCTTCCCCCGCCCCCCGTCCGTCCTCTCGCCCCACTCCGCCTCTCCCCCGCCCCCGCTTTCGCTCCCGCCTCCCCACCTCACCCGTTCCCCGCCTCCACTCCTCCACCCCGTGCCACCTCCGTTCCCGCCACACCCAGGCTCCACCCTCCCGCATCTACCCCCCCTTTTTGGGTGGCAGCCTCTTCCTCATCGGAAGCCTCGCAGTTTGTCTTGGCGGTATGGCGGCTCCCTGCCCGGAACCGGAGGCCCAGACGGTCCCTCCCTCTCCAGATGCCTACCGCGTCATCCTGACAGAGCAACAATCATCTCGGGTTCAGGAGGTTGCCAATGACTTTGCCCTTACCTCTGTCTATGGCAGAGTCATTGGACATTCCCCCTCCAAATCAGCCATCAGGGACTGGCTCCAGTCCACTCTCATGCTAGAGGACGGCCATATTGAGGAGGTGGCCCTTATGGAAAGAGGCATCTTCTGGCTCAAACTCTCCAATGCGAAAGCTGCGAGCAACCTGATTGCTGGCTCCCCCACGTCAGTGGATGGAAAGATTATCATGATAGTCCCATGGTACCGTGGATTCAGCGCAGCGGATTTTGATGTTCGGTTCCGTATACCTCGCCATCCAGTGACGCTAGTTTTTCCAGGTTATGCACGATACTTTCGCCGATGCGGTGACTACGACAAGAGCCCCCCGAGTCGGTGTGGCTGTGGCGGATCCTACGACTCTCCCGACAGTGATCGAGATCGTGACAGGTGCCGGCAGCATCACCCAGAGCATGGTAGTCACCGGACAGCCAAGACAGTGTCTGAGGTGTCACGGCTTTGGGCACCTGGCGGCTGTTTGTCCACGCTTCGCCAGCTCTTCTCGGCCTCCCCCGCCCCCCCCTCTCCGCCCCCTCCCCCCCCTCCGGGCAGCCACGCCAGGAGGAGCAGAGGCAGCCGGAGCCCGGACCAGAGATAGCTGGCGGCTGGACTGAGGTTAGAAGGAAAAGAGGAAAGAACAAGAAGATTTCTGATAAAGGCAAGGAGGCAGAGGTTACCCAACCTGCAGCTGCACCTCAGAGACCCGACAGGCAGCCGCCCCAGGGACCTGGGAGAGCATCTTCTTCGATGGTAGCCCGCCCTCCACAGCCTCAGGTCCCCCTCTCTTCCTCTCCCCAGCCTCTTCCCATTCAGCCCCAGCCCATCCCCCAACTACACCCCATATCTCCCGACCTGCAGCTTCAGCCCCCTCCTTGTCCTCCTCAGTCTTCTCCCCCTCCTTCTCAGCCCCAGCTCCAGATGCAGCCCCATCCCCCCCCCGCCTCTTTCAGCTCTCCCGCAGAGCTAGCTGCACCGACGGTTCCTCAGCCGAGGGCAGCCCCCGCTCCCCCTCCTCCTCCTCCTCCTCCGCTAGCCGCCCCTGAGGAGTCTGAGCTGCCTATTCCCCAGCCTCCTCCCCCTCCGCTGGCAGGACACTTGAGTCTACACCACCACCGGAGCAGGCTTCTCCGTCCGCTAGCCCCTCAGTGGCAGACTCTGACGGGCCTCAGCTTCAGGAGAGAGAGCTCCCCCGCGACTTTTACAGATCTGGCCCCTGGGACTACTTGGATGTGGCCGACCTCGGGACTTTCCCTGCTTGCCTCGACATTAGTATCTTCCTGCTCCGCAAAGGGGCGGATGGGAAGATAGCCGCCTTGGCCCCTAGGGATGGCCCTAGCTTTGCTTTCACGTTCCTTAGCGACGGCACCGAGACGTAGACAGACGACTCGGTCTGGGAGGCTCTCAGGGAGCAGACGCATGCTCAGGTTTGCTCCTGGATAGGCCCGTCCGGTGGGCAGCTTCTCGAGACTCAGTGGTCCGAGGGTGACGTGCGCCTGCGGTGGCGTTGCACCGCCAAACGCTTCAGACTGATTGTGATCCTCAGGCCCCCCTGTCTTGGCCCCCCCTGTCTTGGCCCCTCCCCCAAGATGTCAGAGCCTGGACTCCTCAGAAACTCCGTGCCTTCTACGGGATGTCCACCTCAGAGATATCGAGCTGGCTCGAGAAAGCTTTCGTTCATGGTACCAAAGGCATCTCGCCTTTGCTGAAGGTGTTGAAGGACGGGCAAGACGACCCCGCTTCCCCCTCTAAACCTTCCCATAAGCGTCAGCGCCTCCACTCCGAAATGTCAGCTTCTTCTTCGACTTCGACTGCGAGCAGACAGTTGTTCGCAGCCTCCCAGTCCTCACCATGAGCCTACGCCTCGTTTCCTGGAATGTGAACGGGTTTCACTCTTCTGGCACCCGTGGTCCTAGGAAGCTCATTTTGAGACAGGAACTTCAGCCAACAGTGATTGGTCGTTTGGATGTACTTCTGCTCCAAGAGCACAAGCTTTCTGCGGCTCACTCCCGTAGATGCGGGAAGATTCTCCCTGGACGCTCTCACACTTATTGGGAGCCCTCGATCGGCGCACTAGGGAGGAGTGGTGGTGTCTGTACTTCCGTGGGAGAGCAGCTAGCCCAGGGAGTTTTCGGTCATGGCACGTTGATACCACGTCGCGCCCTTTGGATAGGCCTGGAACTGGAGGGCTCCAGAGTTGGAATCCTCAATATTTATGCTCCCACAGATCTCCGTTGTAGAGCCACCTTCTGGAGGACACTTACAGGGATTCTCCCAGACATGGATTCCTGGATTGTTGGAGGTGACTTCAACAATCTGGAGACCTTGAAGGACCAGCAGGGCAGAGGACCGGAGTTTACAGGTATGTCTCAGGCAGAGCAATCCGCTTGGGACTCTTTTATCTTTGCGACAGGAGGAAGGGACTGTTGGCGAGACCCGTCCTTCCGGCGTTGGCACGGGAGCTTGGACTTCTCGTGGGGCTTCCGCAGGGAAGGAGGCAGACTCCTTGAGAGGCTGGACACATTTTATGTTAGTGGGTGTGGAGGCACACTCCTTCCCTGGTCCAGCCTAGCATGCAGGCGACGTTGTTGGCACCGTTTAACACGGATGAGATGCTGGAGGCCTTGATGGCCATCGATGGACAGAAGTGCCCAGGTGAGGATGGGCTATCCCGGACATTCTTCACCTCCTTCTGGGACCAGATCCATCAACCCCTCCTAGCGGCTCTTCAGAGGATTTTCAGCAGCGGTTATATGCCAGAGAGCCTCTCCTCGGGACTGATCTGCCTCATCCCGAAGGGAGGAGATAGACAGGAGATCCGTCAGTGGCGCCCGATCACTCTCCTTACCACTGCCTACAAAATCCTCGCCAAGATGATGAGCGCCAGAGTTCGGCCTCTACTCCCAGACCTCATTCATGACACTCATACAGGCTTTGTCCAGGATCGCAGTATCCTGGATAATGTCTTCACCTTTTCAGAGGTGGCGGAGTGGGCTCAGCACAGCGGATCACACCTTGCCATCCTACTTCTCGACTTTGAGAAGGCCTACGATCGAGTGGACTGGTCCTTTCTGGAGGGGACTCTGGAGCGGCTAGGTTTCCCAGCAGGTTGGATTCAGGGTATTTCAGCTTTGTACAGGACAGCTTCTAGCAGAGTCATCATTGGAGGCAGGATGGGTGAGCGTTTTAGCTTGGAGAGATCAGTGCGTCAGGGCTGCCCCCTTGCTCCTTACCTGTTTCTCTTCTTCGCCGAGGCTATGACTTACTACCTTCGGGCGAGGTCTACAGGGATCAGGGATGTTCGCCTTCCCTTCCGGGAGGACACGGAGCTCTTGGACTCGGAGTACGCAGATGACACAGCCCTGTATGTCCAGGACGATGAGATGATGTTGGAGAGGGTGAGGATGGCCCTGGAGGTCTTCTGTTCGGCTGCTGGTGCGAAAATCAACTGGAACAAATCAGTTGGTTTTCTCACAGACCCCGGGGCGCGTTCTCAGTGGGGGAGGTTTTTGGGTTTCAGGTGGATCCCACGGGGACAGACAGCTAGATACCTGGGTTTTCAGGTCGGCCTGGACATCACGCCAGCTCAACAGTTTCTCCCGGTGCTAGATTCCATCCGACGGAAGCTGGCTTTCTGGAGCACTGCTAAGCTTTCCCTTGCAGGTCGTGCCTTGGTAGTCAACCAAGTCCTCCTAGCCACGGCTTGGTATGTGGCTTCCTATTGGTGTTTCTCGAGATCCAGCGTGGCACAGCTTAGGAGGCTGGTTCGGAACTTCCTTTGGTCTGGGGAGGATGGCCTCAGAGATACTAGAGCCAGGGTTGCTTGGCAGACAGTCATTCTTCCGCAGGCTGAGGGAGGCCTGGGGGTCATCGATCCAGAGCTTTAGAGTCAGGCCTTGTTAGGCAAGTTAGTCATCCGCGGTTTGACCCCGGGGGGGCAGACGTGGAAGATGCTACTTCAGCAGGGGGTCGGTTCTTGTGTCCCGCGCCGAGATGGAGAGTGGCTCCCGTCCCTCAGGTGGATCTTCACTTCCGCCCCGCTCACTCAGCCCCGTTCCCCACTCGTTCGTAGCCTCTTCATGGTTTGGAGGCGGCTCCGCCTCAGTCTCATTCAGTCCCCTCCCCGTTGTCAGGAGGAGTTCGATCGCCAGCCGCTTATCTGGAATGATCAGGTCAGAGATGCCGAGGGCCTTCAGTTGGGGGAGAGATCACATATCAGGTGGGATGGTTGGATGAGGGGGCCAGCCCGGTCCCTTCGAGTCTGGAGGGACACGTACAGACATTTGGAGACGGTTGATCTCGCAGACGCAATTGGAGGTGCACGTGGAGCCCAGGCGAGATGCACGGAGATCGACGGCGCGATCCCAGCTGATTGGTTGGTTCCACCTGAGCCTCAGATCCTCATGCCTGGTGACGACCGTTGGCTGGGACAGTTCACCCCCCGTGGCATCCCACTGGTGGTCGCAGGACACATGGACGACTCCTCTATTTCCTTCTTCGCGGTTATGGGGGATGGACGCCTCAGGAGAGAGGATGCGCTCATCGACCCCCTACTCCCATGGCAGAGGGTTCGGGTCGTAGGCCTTTTGGGGAAGGTCTGGCGTACCGATCCTAGCATTGAGCAGGATCAGATGCAGCTTTGGCGACTCTGGCTCTGGGAGGGGCGGGCCTTGTCAGAGCTTGATTGGGACCCAGGAGAGTGGAGTTGGCCAGAGATTGTGACAGGACAGGGGCCGACCTCCTTCTTTGCCTACAGCACGACTTTGGGCAGGCGAGTTCTTAGGAGGATGCAGAGCCGCCCCCCCACCCAGCGGCCCAACTGGTATGCACAGGGTATTTCCAGATTCTTTTTGCAGGCCTTCTGGAATGACTTGTGGGAGAGCTGGCGGCCGCGGAAGATCTCCTACTTCCTGTGGCTTCTTGCCCACAAAGGTCTTCCAGTGGGGAGCTGGTTGCGACAGATAGGCCAGGACGGACGCTGCCAGATATGCCATGACGATGAGGAGTCACCAAAACACTGCCTGTGGAGCTGCACTCGCGCCCAGGAAGTGTGGAGGTGGACTTTCGGGATTCTCACTCGCGCAGCACCGGAGCTAGGTTTGATCACCTGGGGCGCGTTCTGTTGGTGCAGCACCGCACCTGGTCTTCATCACTTATTCGAGGCATGCCAGCAGGACCCCACTTTCCTTATCACACAGGGAACGTGGAGGCCGCTCGAGGGCATCCCACAGCACCTAGCAGAGGCCGATACAGGAGTTCAGGAGAAGCAGCCAGTCTGGGAGATTATTAGCAGCATTGCAGGGTGGCACATTTGGACCTCGCGTTGCGCGCAGATCCTCGGTGGCACCTCCTTATCGACTGCCCAGATCATGACTGATATTTGGAGCGAGATTATTCATACCCTCAGAGGCCAGTGGGACCAGATTCAGGGAGATTCCCGGACCGGTCGGGAGAAGCGGAGACGCTTCCTCCGGGCTTGGGACACACAGGGCCTCTTCTTCGAGCAGACTTCGCAGGGCCTTCGGTGGCGCTACTCACCACCCCGATGGCTGTTCATTCACACTCGCCTTATCCCGCCGTGAGAGAGTGATTTATTTTGTTACCTTTTAGGGCTGTGTCCGATTTGTGAACGCAGCCCGTCAGCTACAAGCTGACCTTTTGTATCTTGCTCTCGAAGTAATATAATTAGCACTGTTTTTTCGGCAAAAAAAAGTGAGAGTAAGCATGATAGCTGCCCTAGCGGACAAATCAAGCTCCTCCCACTCATCATCTGCCATCCCAGATGGCTTGACACCCTTCACCCTTATGGGCTTAGAAATCTTCTTTAGCAGAAGTACATTCAAACACTGTTCTGCCCATAATGCATAATTGTGTGCCCCTTCCAATTTCTTTATGTTCAGTATTGAGGATTCACTTCCCCCTGATGCCATATCAGACAAGGAAAGTGCCTGACTCCTTGTAAGTCAAAAAAAATGACTAAATAAAATTCTGATTTCTCAGAAAACCTGCTCTATCAAGAGCCAGGAGCACTCACAATAGTACTGTTTTGTACTGTCAAAAAATCCTGCAGCAAAACAGAAAATTTTCCCTCCAGTCACTGTACCTTCTGACACACTGTACCGTGCTCAAATAGGCATAAAACAGTAACCACAGAATGCTGCAGCTGTTCCACAAGTGCTTTACAAGTGCATCATCATCTGACGAAACACAAAACACTGATGTCCTGATCACTTCTCCCACCTCAGATGAGGTATTGCACTGATTTTATATGCATAAACCACTTGTCATACACTGTTTTGTCCACTGAAAAAGGCTCCAAACACCTCAGCCTGTCACAAACCTGCAACAAAGTATGGGACAAATCCCAACCAATCACCCTTATGTCAAGGGGATAAAAGACATCTGAAGTCTCTACACAGTGACCAAAATGCTCTCAAGCACAATAATCTGGGCAAAAGCCCCTTGATTTGACACCTGTACCAAGTGAAAAACACCCTCAACTATGAGGTAGCATACAAAATTCAGCGCTCTCCTGGCACTTTCACCTGACAATGTAATGCATAAACTGCCTGTGTGCACAGTAGCAACACAGATCCCAACATACAAACACCGAAAAGAAGATCTTTTGAGCACTGTCAACGATGGACAGTTAGGGACCGAGTAAACTCGATGCGCCCTGGCCAAGCGTGGCTCAACTGAGATTTTCTAAGTGCTGTACACAAAATGTGACCTGCAAAGAAATGTCACTGATACACTGCGGAAAACAAGACCAATGTGGGCACCCTGGCTCCACACTACCTCAAGGCATACACTGCATACACTTCCAAGCAAAAGTCCTTTGAAATTGTCACCCGAAAACTGAGATTTGCACTCAGCAAAAGCATAAAAGCCCTCTGCAAATTAAGGCATCTGACCTCCCCGAAACAAAATAATTGTGCAACCACCACACACTGTGGCACTAGTCACCTCAAGCACGAGGGACACGACTGTACTTGCTGTACCTCAAACACACAGTTTTAGAACTGAAAAATTCCAGGAATGCATCAAGAAAAAACCTCGTTGTACTTTTGTACCTGCGTGTACTTGCAAGTACCACGCAAAAGAGCGCAATGCTCTCCCTTTTTCCTTCTTCCCCAAAAAAAAATTTCTGTGCCTGCTGTACCTGCAAGTACCTGCTGTACCTGCACAGTGTACCTGCTGTACCCTGTACTGGCAAGGGCACGGATCCCCAAAAAAAATTTTGAAATTTCTATACCTGCGAGGGCACAGATCCCCCAAAAAAAAATGTCGAAGGTCTGGCTGAGGGCTGCCTGTCGCGGCGTCCATACAGCCGGTACGGCTGGCTGTCGCGGCGTCCGTACAGCCGCGTACGGCTGGCTGCAGCCGCTGGCTGCGGCCACCTTGTAGCAGCTAGCTGCTGCTGCAGCTATAGCTGCTTGCGCAAATGCTGCGCACAGCTGCTCCTGCGCGCTGCGCGTGCTGGCTGCGCCCTGCTCGCTGCTGCCGCGCCCTGCTCGCTGCTGAGGGCACGAGGCCCGAGGGGAGAGGAAGGGGTAGAGGGAGGGGTAGACCGGAGTGGGAGAGTGGCTCTGATACCACTTGTGAGGGAAAAGGGGGAGTGGAACGATGGGAGAGAGAGACACAAGGAAGTGTGGGTGTGTAAAAAGTGTTGAGCCACACCACAAACTCAAAGGTTTTATTAGGATTAGGGATTCACCCTAAGACAGTCATAGGGGTCATAACTTTTAAAGGGTGGCAATGTGCCTTTACCCCAACAGGTGGTCGAACAAGGAGGAAGTGGGTACATCAATTTTTATTCTGGGGCTCCCAGTATATAGCATGTTCTCAATTTTTATGCAGTTTTAAAATTACATGTGATCATCCTATCTTTACATTCTATCACTGCATTAAGGGCAGCTTCCTGTAGATTCTTTAAGTATATTAGTAAGTACACAAGGAAGAAAATAGATTTCATTCCTCTGTTTTAGCATGGAATCAGAGTAGCCATCAATTTTTTGTCAGCAATGACCCTGATCCAATAAGTAATACATGTCACAGTTATCAACTTTTTGGTCGACAATAACCCTGATCCAATAGAAGTACATATCACAACAGGCCAAGAATCCCAAAAGTAGTTGTGACTTCTGTAATGCATACCAATTGATATTTAGAACTCCTATGCATTTTTAAATGCCTACATATATACATATGACATCCATCCATGGATGCATGCATACATGCCTGTCTGCCTAGATTCATAAAGAAATAAATGCATGCACGTGCCCACACATAGAGCTCTGATCTTATAGGTCAAGATTCTTGAGCATATACTTGATGGCTTGGCTTTTAGGGCCGCCTAGGACATTGAAATGCCACATGAAATTCTGTGAAATCTGCATGGCAATCAAAGTCACCATGTGCCATTGTTATGTTTGCCACAAATACTCAGAATATTCTGAAAATTAGGACTAAACTGGTGGCCCAAAGATAAGAAAGGATCAAAGTAAGGAAGCTGAGTTTAACTTAACATTGACAATTCTATAACACCCTACCTAGTTTATCGCAAAGTAAGGAAGACAAGAAAGGATTAGTACCTGACCTATATTATAGCAAAGTCAGGAAGCTTAGTCGAACTAAACCTTGACAATTGCTCCTAGACGTTAATACATTAAGAACACCTTAGCATACAGAACAGTTACTTGTATATACTGCATGTGGCTATCATCATAGGGCTCTCCCCCATCCTTGGTTGGCCTTAGCCGTCTTGGCAGCAGAGGCTTTTTTATTTTAACGTTGCTTTTATGTGACGCTTTTTGAAGATTTTCAATCTTCGTCACAGCACTAGGCTGCCAATCCAATAGGGGTTGAAGCAAGGCACCCCCGCCTTGCTGCAATCCCTGTGTACAGGTTTTTTTTGGGTTTTTTAGCTCTGGTTTCCTGCAAATCTGCAGGGCCTTTTGCCTTTTTCCCCCTCTTCTCCCAATCTTTGTCAGCCCACATTTGGTGTTCATCATGCCGCGGTACTATAGAGCCTGTGGATGACATGGTTTCAATGCACAATGTGCCACGCTTTCCAGTGAATCTCAGGTTTCCCAGCCTTCCAAAGGAGTATCGCTCCATTTTTGTCTTATATCAGAGGGCTATTTGGCACAGTGCCAGAGTCTCCACCCACGATACTAGCAGACCATGGGTCCCTTGACTCAGGGTGATAGCAAAGTACCCAAAATCCCTGCCTGAGGAAATATTGCTTGAGACCTTGGATGGAAGCTCCTTCAATCAGAGGGTCGAGGTTTCAAGACTCCCATGGTAGTGCCTTCACCGCCAACACATGAGGCACCTTGCGAGATCTTGCCCTCGCAATGCAGGTCAAGCCGCCACCCAACCGCCGCCTTGTTCGGGATAGCGATAGGAGGCCTGTGCTGCGAAACCTATCAGCAACAGCATGAGACACAAACTCTGTGGGTTGAGCCTTCCAAGGGGGCTTGGACTCGGGTGAATTGAAAAAACCATCCAAGCTAGCTGCAAAAAATCGCAGACGCCAAGCACAACATTGATAGCAAGCGAAGGTGAGACCCTCACCAGCTCCCAGAACTTGGGAGGAGCAAGTTGAGGGAACCCTCACAAGTCGACCACAGACATCTGAGGAGAAGGTCTTCTTTGATCTTCTAGCAAACCCTATTCTTCCAACCACGCCCTAGCTCTCCCAACCAGCTCAAAAGTTCACTCTAGGCTCAGGCTCAAGGAAGATGGCCCTTCCCAAGCCCCCAACCCATGTCCCTCAGCCCCCCCTCCCCGCCCCTAAATCCCCTCCTCTCCACCCCCACTTTCTTCCCCCCCTCTCTCCCAAAGGATGGGTTTCTCGAACGGATGGATTCGGGGGGTCTCTACATTGTATACAAGGAGTGCCAACCAATCGCGCGCCTTTTGGGGATCATACGGGAGAGGCCTTCTCCCTTTCCTGGTTAGAATGGTAGGGCTCCCTCTTGCTCCTTTCCTATTTCTCTTTGTGGTAGAGACTCTAGCTTCTTTTTTGCTCACCCAAGTAGCAGGCCTCAATAGGATGCGGCTCATGATCCCCAAGAGGAGAAGCTACCAAACTTGGAGTTTACAAATACATGGCACTTCTTGTGAAGGGCAAGGCAATGACCCCTAAAGGGAGTCTCGGGAGCCCTTGAGCCGTATTGTTTGGCATCTATGGGTAGGATCATCTAGACCAAATCAATCAACTTCCTCACAACAACAGAGAAGGTTCAGGAGATCCGAGATTGGAGGGCTAAGGTTGGCTTCCGTTAAATTCCATGAGCTCACAGAGCAAGATACTTGAGTGGGACCTTGACATCTCAACAAAGCGGTAGATTGCCCCTATGCTAGAAAGTGTGTGGCACAAGCTTTGTATCTGAACTCGGCAAAACACTCCCTTGCAAGACGAGCCCTCGTGTTCTCACCAAAACTTGCTGCATAGCCTCGTGCTAGTGTTCTCACAGGGGATGCATGGGACAGCTCAGGCTCTTGGTGCGCAACTTCTTGTTGGTATGAATGGATGGCATGAGAAACATCACAGCCAGGGTTGCTTGGCAAACGGTGATCATACCCTAGGCGGAGGAAGGACTTGGCATCATTGACATAGAGATACAACAAGCTCTTGCTCCAAAAGGGGCTTCTCATACACACCCCCCGCATAGGAGGCATGTGGCAGCAATCCCGTTGGTGGATCTTCTCCAAGACCCCTCTCCCCGGGAAGGGCTCACCCCCCATGAGAAGTCTTCATAGAGTTTGGCAGCGTTTGTCTAAAGGACTTATTTGGACCAGCCCTCAGTGCCATGAGGAGTTTGAGCGCCAGTCCCTTCTTTAGCATCCAGAGGTTTGAGATCAAGAGGGCTTCGTGCCGGGACAGCAAGAACATTGGTTGGATGCAATGGGATGGTGGCTCGGCAAATTCATTCGGAGCATGGAGCAGTCTCCCCACGAGACAGACGTCCAAGCACATCGGATATTAGAGATTGCCCCTACCATCCTAGTCATGGAGGGATGGTTTGCACAAGCCTTAACTTTGCCACACTAGTATGGTCAATTCTCTAGGATAGGGATGCCTTTGAGGATTCAGTTTTGCATCAAGCCCTCGGCTCTTTCCGCTCCAAGCATCATAGAGTGGGGCTTAGAGGCCTTCTACAGCCAAAGAGAGATGGAGACCCAAAGATGGATGGGGCCATGGATTTGCTCAGGAGGCAAAGGATCAAGGTAGTAGGCCAAGACCGAACCATTGACCCAGTGCCAATCACGGCATCTCAAAGTTGGGCCATGGTGGCATCGTCAATTATGGGAGGGCCGGCCTCATCGTCAGGTGTAGGGGGATGCGGGAGAGTAGCTTTGACCTACACAGCATTAGGGCACTTGGTGAGGGTTGTTGAGATGTCCTTCTTCTTGTACCCAACACGTATTGGTCGTTGACTGGACTCCCTCAACAGCTGGCATTCGATTAAGCAGCAAGTGCCCCACGAGGTTACCTCTAGATTTTGGTCACGCTTGTGAACCAGCCGTAGGCCACAAAAGATTACATATTTCTTCGGGATAGTTGCCCATGGAGAATTGCCTGTCAGTCCTTGGCTGGAGCAAATGTGCGGAAGTGCCATCGCTGCATGAATAAAGTGACTTGGAGACAATCCTACATTGTCTTTGGAGCTGCCTTGTAGCACAGAAGGATTGAGACACAGAACGCGAATCCTCCCCAACCACGTCTTGTGGCATTGCCATAGTATAGTTTTATGGGAGACGGTGTCCAGCATCACTGCTTGGAACATCTGGGTCGCCCGCTACAGTTTGGTGATGGGAGGAAGCCACCTCCTTTGCCCTTTAGAAAGACATCATCTACACCCCGCATGCTATATCGAAGCCCAAGAAGTTAGGATCTCAGAGGACTGTTCAGAGGTGGGCGTGTTTCCGCGAGGCTTGGCCTGCAAGTGTCTTCTATGTATTCACTGAGCAAGGTATTCACTGAGCAAGGCATTCACTGAATGTATTCTCCTCCACCCTAGTTGTTGGCCCCTATTTCATAGATTCCCTACGCAATAAGCTAGATTCTCTGAAAACGGGATGGTTGGCAACTGGTTTTTCTCCTCATGTTTTCTTCTTCAATCGGCGCCTCACAGATGACAGATTTGTATGGTTGGTTTTATCAAGAAAGTTCTTTTCTCTAGAAAAAGGAGAAAGTTATTTTCTCTGGAAAAAGGAGAAAAAAAAGGTAATAACGAAATGGCGTGGCTTATGAAGTCTAAAATTCCTACCATTGAGGCTATGAAGAGTTTGTTGAGTCTAATTTAAACGAGCATGATAGAGACTACCAAGGATAAATAGCAATTAAGAGTGCCATCCAAGATGAGCTTCATGGTGCATTTCTACTAGCTCTAGTAATACAAACATGTCTACACAACTGTCAAAGAGGTATTGCAGCACCACCATCATTCGAACTTTCTTCAGTCACATATGCTGCCTTTGTTTTCTATCATGGGCTTGCCTTTCCTTTGCAATACTTATGCTTCCAACATTTCATTATTGTATGTCTGACTCGACCACAGAATGACCATATCACTCCTTTGTTTTTGAGGTTCATCTTATGAATTGCGCCAGTTAGATATGCTTCAATACTCCCTGCACCAAACTTCAGATGAAGATTGCCATCTGTCACTGCATTAACAAGCTCAAGATAGTCCAGAACCCTGAACCAAAAGAAGGCAGGAGGGAGCTTCCCTACAGCCTGAAGATTTACGCTTGGACATTTTGGTCTAGCCTCTTGTACCCATTCTAACCTTACAAACTACTGTAATAATCTTATCTTTGTTTAAACAATTGTCTTTAAGGAAACAGGATCAACTAGGACCCTCAAAAAAAGAAGCCGAAAACGTTATAAAGAAGGGGGTTTGGTTGGTTGTTCCGCCGTTGGGCAGTGCCACGGGGGCGGGGGTTTGTTAGGGGAAGGGGGAGTCAAAAGTGCACTTGGGGCTGCAAAACCTGTTTAGAGGTGATACAATGGCCTAAAAAGGAGCTTCAGGTGCTTGCAAGCAACCAAAAAAACTTTTACAAGGCAAGTACTGGTATATAACATTTTGTAATCCGAGTGGGCAAATCCCAAGGGATGCTTAAAAGCCTTTTGGTTAAAAAAACTGCACCATAACAAGTGTACCAACTAAATAGGACTGTCAGTTTAAAGAACAAAACTCACATAGCACATTTATTGATTGTACCCACCTAGCATTATATCTGTGATCAACAAGCAAGGAAACTCACTACATCATTAAAATCTTTTCCACTTTCTGGATACTGTGTGCAATACCTTGGAAAAGCAACTCAAAGCCGATTCTTAATAACTAGGAAAAGCATAATTTCACATAGTGGTGCCTAGCAGATTCACTTTACAGAACACAGCTTATGAATATGACTTCTAGAGGAATCATGTTGTTCAATCACCTTGAAAAGTTTTTCTGCTGTCCTATAGAATGGGCCATCTTGCAGACTAGCAGATCCTCCTGGAAATAAGATCCCATTAATTGCTGCAAATTTCTGAGAGACAGAAACTGTATCAGCATAGTAGCTAAGAGTAACCCAGACTGATGTCAAGAAAGTATTTAGATTACTAAATGAGAGGAAATTTTGAATCACCCTAAAGCATTTGGAAATCCATAAAACCAGAAAATTCTGTTCGCAAGAATTCTGCAGGGTTTCCTTAAGAATGTTAGTAAGGTCTCTGGAAAAAACAAATTCACACTGCAAAAACAGGTATGTTGTAGTCACTTGTACAGTCGATTAATTTGTAGCCAAAACACAACTATAGCTGTGATTCCAAAAAGAACATGCATCATTGCATACATCAATCTGAATGCTTCTTCTTTTCACAAACAGTAACATGGATTCTGGCCATTCCAAGAGAAAACTGATCTTCTGTGTAATCAATTACTGCTTAATAAGTTCCTTCACCCTTTTTCGATAGTCCTCTACAGGTAATAAATAAAAGAATTCGACCTTTTCTATAGCTCATGCACACACCAATATGCAAACTATTTTGAAATAAAAAGATGAGCTCAATGGAGTTACATAACAAACAACAAGGTATCAAGAGGGAGCTATCATCTTTAATACCCACAAATCACCAAAGGCAAAGTTTAATATGAGTAAACAAATTGTTGCAGTTTAGATTGTCACCTCCCCATGTGAGCCCCCAAATGAGGCATGCTTGGGGGAGGTGGACCAGGTTAGGTTAGTTAACATGTGGGCAGAGTTTGAGCCTGCCACATGGGCAGGACTAACTGAGAAAGCAAGGCTGCCACATGGACAACACATGGTATATGTAGCAGACAAGGTCAATGTGGCAGAGTTCTGCCGATGGCACCTTAAATAGACCACCTGACTTCCCAGTATGCAAAATTGAGGAGCACACGCCCCTACTCCTGTTCTTCCCGCTTCCACTCTCTCACACACAGACACACAAAGACACGACCGGAATGCCCTGGGCTGACTGCTCCACTGTTAGAGGGCCTGGCTGCTCACAGGGCCAAGTTCACGGGGCAGGAATTGCTCTAGAAAGGGCTGGTCGTATTCCATCATCTCTTTCTCTTTCTCTTTCTCTTCCTCAGTCATTGCTGTTGTACGGGCAGGTTATGCTGATTTACAGGCAGGATAATGCATCATTGAGACTGGGTTGCACAAGCTCGTGTATGAGCTTAGTTGGAAGCGCCCAGAATGACCAGGACAAGCTGGTTGCTTCCTCTTGATTTTGCTCTTTGGTTGCGAACTGTGTTGGAGAGGCCTAGTTGGCAAAGTGGTCCACCGTGGATGCTTGCAGTTCAAGTTCTTGCTTCCGACATTGTGGGCAGACCAGTTATGCTTTCACCAATTGCTTGGGTATTTCAGTGAATCCGTGGAAACCTGCGGCAATAAGGGATCATCATCTGTAAGAGACATATTTGCTGAATTCCTCTTTGCTGTAATCCAATTACAGTAGGCAATACTTCACCCTCGACAATCAGAGGCTCACCTCCTTAAGGAATATGGTGATGTCCCGGCAATGGAACCATGAAACTGGCCTCAAGGCGAACAAGAGGGCGGTATTAGACAACTAACCAGCCAATGCTTTCAGATTAAAAAATATTCAGCAAATATCTTAAACACAGATTGGGAGCTAGAGTGCTCCTTCTCAGATTGGTCGCAAACCCTTGGCACCCCTTTCGGTATTTCTTTATTAATTGGAGAGACCAGCAAATAAGATACACAGTGAATTCAATCTCACTTGCATTCAATGCATTTCCCACTCTTAGAAGGCCTCAACCCTGCTGGGCTCTGCTCTCACACCCCAGTGGCAATAGGTATCCATCTCTCTTTTCAAACACCTGCATAAGACTTGGAGTTGTTGCCAGCAGCCCATGTGGGGTCACACAACTCCAGGATATGGAGGGGCAGTCCTCCCAAGATGAGCAAGAAGAGCAATCTATGCATGAGGGAGCCTCCCAGGATGACCAAAATGTTGAGGCATATGCTTTGCCTGAATTCTCCCTCAACAGACTGCACAAGTAGGTGTTTCCTTGGCATGCCACAAGGGTGCCTTGCAAAGAAAAGCAATAAACATTTGTTGAACCCTTTGCACACAGTCCACACTTCACATCTCCAACAAGAAGGCTCAATTGCTCTAGATGCTTCAATCTTCCTCAGACAAGCGCTTAGTCCATAAGGAATGACAATTTGCAGGAGTAAAAGGAGGAACAACCTCGGCATTTAACTCAGATACTTCCATTAGAGACCAAAAAATTTTCCCTTTAAGCAACCACTGCATCCACCATTGCCCTCGTCTCAAGGTGCCAAAGACTTTGAAAGTCAAGTTATATCAGACCATCCGCATGACTAGATGCTCATCATGTAAAAAAGAGAATTTAATTCCTGTTGGCATGAAGTTGTACTGTAACCACTAGATGCGCTATAAGGTATACGGTGCAGAAGAGGCAAAGACTCCCTCTAAAAGTCACACACAAGAGGTCAAGGCTCTTCCGAATCTTTCGTCGAATACACTCCACTAGCTTAATTCCAAAATGGGCAAGGCAGTTATGGCCAGGCTGCCACAGCAGGTGCACTTCACACTTTGCAGCCGCACCACTCCCGTGGCAGAATGGACATCTTTTGCATCTCCCCTATCAATAGATGATGCATGATTTCCATTACAAGTGATGCTACTTTGTACCACCAAAGTTCAGCCATTGCTAAAGTAAGGGACAAAGGCATGCACACCATAGTCCCAAGTCTCAAGCCATGCAAGATTCAAAGCAGACTATTGTGGCTTTTAACCTTAAAATGCAAGTCTGCCAATGTTGTACATAGCGCTCAAATGTTTGCAGGAGCAGATCAAAGACTTGTAGTGGGGACGAAATTGGCACCCAATGGTTGATATAGGGTGCTATGTCTAAGGAGCAGTACACACAGAGCAGCATACAATGGTTAGGCCTATGGCTCAAAGTTACTTGAGGGCAGATATTATAGCTGATAAAACGTCTCTCACTTAGCATCTGAGCATATGCAACATTGAACTGTAGCAAAACAAAAGAAATATAGCTCTCATGGTTGAACAGAAGACACGGAGATAGTATACAATAACCAATATTGTAGGATAGACCTTACTAATGTTGTTATGCCAAATCGGAATAGCTCAAGGGAAGCCTTGATTTGCACCGCTCCATGTTGCCTTACCTTGCCATCAATTCTCTGATTTTGCCATCAACTCTGACAATTGCGACTCAACCTTCTATCCACTACATCAGGAACGCCGACTTCTATAAACGTGCATGAACAAACGCCACATAGAGCCACCTCATATAACCATTAATGTACTAGCAACTCTCGTTTGGGATCTCATTGACTGAAAACCCGGGAGTCCCTCTTTTCAAGAAGAGTTAGGGAGATACAGCTGATAATGACAGGCACCATGGGCTTGACGACTCAAAAGATTAAAAGGACTGATCTTAATCATCAAACATATTTCAACGTCAAGACTTGAAGACTGATCTCAATCATCAAACACATTTCAACATCAAGCCAATAATTATTGCACACAAGTGTGCTTATTCAAAGTGGTTGATGCACAGTCCAAATCTTCCACAGAAGCACAGAAACCTGCCAAAGTCGGTGGTGTCACCAAGTTGTAAATACTCCAAGTCAAAGTTTCAATTGACCATTTATTCGATCATAGTTATAGAGTTCTCCATTTATATACTTATGGTCAAAGAGTTATTTTCTAATTAGTCAAAGTAACGACTTCAATCAAAGTTACTTAACCTTGGTTAAGTAAGTCTAACCTTGGTTAGGGAGACTTGGCTCACGCCAAGAGGGTTAACTACAATTAACCAAAGTATTTCATAGCTGACTTCGGTCAAAGAGTGTTGGTTTCGACCAACAAGACTTGGCTTCAGCCAAGGAGAGTTGACTACGGGTCAACCAAGTTATTCCCGACCCCGCGGTCAGAGAGTTTTGGCTTTAATTAAGGCGCCTTGACCTCAGTCAAAGCACCTTCATTCAGGTCAAGAGGGTTAGCCTCGGTCAACCTCTCTATGTTATGTGTGCACATGTGCTTAGTGGGACAACCGCAGTGACTAGGAATAGTCTGGTTGAATATCCACCAAGTATGAAGCCTAGCAGGCTACCAGGAGATGCCCATGTGACGCGGGCTACGAAGACTCCAGAGTTTGCCCTTTTGAGGCATGTAACTAAAATTTAGTCTAAGATTCTGACAAGTGGCATGTTGCCAAGATAGAGAGCCGAGAGCTCTTTGTAAAAAATGACTCGCGTATGATTTTGTAAGAACAGCCTGTGCAGTGAAAACCTGTATTCAGATTCTCTCAATTAATAAAGACCTTTGGGGGGGGTTTTGGGGTGGGGGGGAAGGGGGGGGTCCGTCGTCCTGGGCCCTGGTGTTTGTGTTGAGTGAGAAGAGAGAGAAGCTGAGAGAGAGAGAGAGAGAGAGAGAGAGAGATCACTCAAGAACTACAAGTATCTTGCCATCGATTGTAGGTGGACTGTCAGTTGGCAAGCCACCAAAAGCTGGATGCATGGAAAGAAACAGCAAACGCATACATGGTGAATGTATCCCCGAAGCACTTGCAACGTGAGGAAGAGGTACATTTAATTGATTTTGTGGAGGATTAATCATGCTACCAAACAACCTGGCACAAAACCACATGGGTTACAAATGCTCAATACAGACCAGCACAACAATGACACCAGGGATACTCCAGCAAAATGACTGATATAATGATGACTGCAAGACCCGGTAGCACAAACTTCTTCTCAAGGAGACCCAAGGACTTCTATCCACAAATAACACCAGAGGAAAGCTGAGGTGCAGATTGGGGAGGCAGTTCAGATTCAGGATTCAGCCCCTACAGATGTCAAAGTCAATTCAGGGGAGGAGTAAGACCAAATGCAAGCGAGGGATTGGTTTAAGGATTATATTTATTCATATTTCCCTTCAAAGGAGATAGCATTTGGGTTGAGGGTACTAGCGCAAACCTTAGAGTAGGTACTAGCTCTAGACTCTGGGCCCTCAGGTTTAGAGAGTAGGCAACGCACTGCAGGCTCTAGCTACTCTTTTTTTGGGGGGGGGGTTATGAACTTATGATCCATGGACCATCTATGTTCATATTTATTTTGACTCAAGTTTGAGTCTTGGCTCTTTAATATTTTCAAACTGGCATTGAAAGTGTTGAAATTTGGAACTTAAGCTGAAAGGTTGGAGCTACTAAACGAGCATCATCACCCATGCTAAATGCTAAGTGCTACATAGTCATGACGACATCATCATCATCATATCAAATCAGATCCACTTATCATGAAAATAGAACCAGAGAAGAGAACTAAATAAGTATATGATGAAACAATCTTTACCAGTGATCCATCAAAATTGAACCGCACTCTATGCATAGCTGCCCGAGATGTGTTGGAGATCATAACCTTGGTCTTACCGAGGTTGACCCTCAAATCGTACAACAGACAATGCCTATAGCGCATCTAGGTGTCTCTAGAGGCCCTCTACATAATCAGATAATAGCACCACGTCATATGCATATAATACGATCTAAATCAAGGAGCCAGCGAGAGAGCATCCAGCCCCAGCTAGTGTCTCCACAAATATCTCGAGCTCGTCTATGTAAAGGCCAAACAGGGTTGGTATAGTAGGCAGCCTTGTTTCACGCCAATAGTTAGTGCTCATGATCTCCTCTGTCCATCTAGGCCCTTTCCGAACTCTGCCTGAGACAGAGTGCCACAACAGCCCATATGATCTCCTAGTCGTAACCCTCCTATAATAATCTAATAAGACAAGCCCTCAGTACTGTGTCAAAGGCTTTGCCAAAATCCACAAAGCAACAATAGACCCTCTGCCTCCGCGCCCTGGCCTCCTCAATGACACTCTTGAGTGTAAGTATGTGATCCATGGTCCCGTGGTCACATCAGAAACATATTTGGGTGAGAGATTACGATCAAAGTGTATATCATGGTAGGTGGTGTGAGTGATTGGTAGTGTGGGTAGTGTCGTGAGACGAGGAGTAGAGATGCTAAGGAAGAGGTACGTGTGGTATGCCCCTGGAAAGGGGGGTGAAACAGTGAAGTCAGTGATATGGGATGTGAACGCTCGGGATCCCACGATGTACCCAACTATGCTACACCCCCCCCATGTGGGAAATAGGTGCAACCACATGAGAAGACCATTGTCAATGATAAGATCATGCACTATACTCATATCCAAAAGCGCATGCCCGTATAATGCGACTGGGGCCTATCTATTAGCAGAAACTCGGATCATTCCTGCATCATCTAGATCAAGAATAAGATGGCATTGTCTCGAGACTCCAGAAACGGTACCCGACGTGTGCCTATCCTTGCATTGAAGTCCCCAACAAGAAGGACTTCTCCATGGCTCAAGAAGTCTATTATATGTGGATGAAGGCCTGCTATGGTGATGTCTCGGCCTCCTCACGTACATCTCTCGCAAAGTGGGATGCCTCAGGTGGGAAATAGCATATTGCGATAAAAAGGTCTTGACTAGCTGTGCGTAGAATCCGAATCCAGATGAATCTGAAATGTGTCCCTCCTCTGTACTGAGATTGCCCAGATAAGGAATGATCTATAAAGTACCGCCACTCTGTGTGTATCCCTCGTCTCATCTATGTTTGTTGTCTTCCAAGTGTATCCGCAAACCACAAGTAGTGGGCGCTCTGGGCTCTGATGTGTCTGTATAAAAGACTATGTCTCGTCTTGTGTAGGACTCCAAGAAGTTTCTAGCTCCGACCAGTTCCAAATGGTGCAGGATAGGGTCTTGGTATCCTGAGTCTCATAGACCCTGCCCCCCTATGTGCAGGTGCCCGAGGGGGGGTCATCCATCTGGTACTACCGTACACTTACCTCTCCTTGCAGGCCAAGTGCAAGGTCCGGCTACTGTATCAAAATGCGTCTCTCCTTAATCTCTAGGGGTGTCAGGTCCTCGTCCATGGAAATCGATGGGTGGTCCCACAAGACCGATTTATGGCATAGAGCTACCAATCGGGGCTGAGTGCGGAAGCATATGACAAGATGCTACTCTCGGTTGGGTCTCTCCCCACATGCCAGGCTCCCTCAATTGCATGCTCCGAGACCCATAGGGTGGTAGCCACAAAGGTGGTCACATCGTCCATCAGTGCGGCAACAATACGAGGAATCTCACGAACTCTGATATTAAGAGCCTCGTTGCTCCAAGAGAGTGGCTGAGACAATTGCCTTTGCAAGTTCTTGTTTTGCCACGCCCACCCATATGGATGTCTCTGCAATAGCTGACTGCATGGTGGCTCTCTAAGCCTCTATTACCGGTGTACCCCCGAGGCTGTTCCCACCTCCTTTCGGAGCTGTAAAATATCATGCCTAAGCTGTTGTATGAGACTAGCCTACTGTTGTAAGATACATGCTTGCTCCTGAGTGAAGCAAACCTGCTCTTGTAAAAAGCAGGTCAATTCCACCTCCCATGCAAGTATGATGTATATCTACATCAAAGGGGCTCCCAGGCATCGGGTACATCAGCTTGGGGGAAAGACCATGTACTATGTTTGCTCTAGATAGGGCCTTTGTGATCCACATGGCTATAAATTTTTGTGCCAAAGTGGAACTAAGAAAGACTTAATAGTTTGATGATATGCAACTAGCGCCTATTGACATACATCATTTTAAACGATCCACCAACTTTAATCGTTGAGCCACAATATTTATATATTAATAATCTTTCAATCTTTGATGGTATGACCTCTACTCTTCTTGCTCTAATGCAACAAATTTTGTGTAATACCTAGCACATTCAAACATCTTCTATTGAACCATTAATGTTCACTTCCACTCTGTAAATCCATTTGCAACCAATTATATTTTTTAACTCAAATAAATCTTATAGCATCTAATTCCAATATATGTAATCTACTCCCTTATTTCTTGCCAAAGAGAGTGGTGAAAACTTCATCCAAAGCCATGTCAATTTCTCTAGGTGTTCTGTTGCTTTTTTTTCTCTTCTCAATTGTATTGATGAACTCTCTACTTGGTTGGTTGTGTTCACATTGTCCTTAATCTCATGAATGACTGATTTTGCCATTGTGGCCATTATTAACGAGGATTGTCCACTATTGTATGGAATTGGTACTCCTTGGTATGACTTAATTCAGCAATGAAATCTCTTAAAATATCATCATTTTTTATGGATCAATCAGTCTAAGCTTTTAGCCCTTCACTTTATCGAATAGTATATGCACAACCAAAATTCAACATCAAAATTCTCCCTTTCATGATCTAGAAACTCCACATGCTAATGAACCAATGATCCAAAGGTCCTCAAATATTGACTCTTTGCATTACTCCTAAGAAAGCTTCTTGTAGTAAGATGGTGCTTTAGGCTTTTGTTCATCAAAATACTGCAGTATTATCAGCTTCCACATTTAAGCTCTTCTCTTTATCCATATGCACAACCTCAATTTGACATCACGACTCTCCCTCTATTGATTTTAGAAAGTCCACCTGCAAATGAACCAATGATCCAAAGGTCCGCAAATGTTGGCTCTTTGTGTTAGTCCTGTGAAAGCTTCTTATATTGTCATGGCTTTATTCATCAAAGATACTAAACTGTTACCAGCTTCTACCCAAAGTGTCAAGCATGCACCTTGCTGCTACTTAAATGACTCTATTCTTCTCTTAGTATTCATTTTCTGACGTGTACATGAACGTGTAAACTACCTTATAGTTTCATAATGTCAAAAATCACATGATCCAGAATCTTCTCAAATTTTTTGACTCAATTTGCATGCCAATAGGACCACATCTTTGACTTATTCACAATGAATGCAATTTAAAAAAATAAAACACCTATTGATTGGTCTAGGATATAACATAACTAGTGAACTAGCTGCAAGTATATATGGTTCTCGATCAAGATGTTAGATCAAGTGATCAAAGGAATAGGAACAACATTCAATGAAATATACCTTTGTAAGACTAGAATAAGTCCAATCATACAAATTTAGAATTTTTTGTTGTTCTAAAGATCAAAAATCTACAAAGAAAATAAAAGAGAAAATGAAAGAGAAGAAAAAAGAGGTAAACAAAAACTTTTATGAAAAGCAAAAGGAAGACATACTTAGCAAGCAAAGCAACACTTATGTCGTCATCAGTGCCCAAGCATAAGCAGCTATACTGGGTTTCTAAAGACCCGCGGAGTCTCTTGGGCAAACCCAGTGCTTGCTAAAATACGTCAAATAAACAAAAGAGAATGAAAACAAGAAATAAAGAAGAAACGAAGCAGGTGACTTAAGCAAAAATAAACAAGCAAGTCAAGAAACAAAAACTTCCAAAAAACTAGAATATCTCTCTCTCTCTCTCTCTCTCTCTCTCTCTCTCTCTCTCTCTCTCTCTCTCTCTCTCTTATTTAAAACATAAAAAGTTAAAAGGCACTTTACACTTATGTCTCGTTTCTGCAAAGAGGCAAAAATACATTTCTAACTTAGAAAGCACAAGTATACTCAAACAAACTCTCTTTTGAAACTAAAAGAAAAACGGGCTATTCAGCTCCCCGCTTTTTGTTTTCAGCTTAAGTTCAATCATTCTAAACAAACCTAAGGCCGAAACACCATAGATAAAAGACTTCATATCTAAGAATGTGCGAACTTTTTTCATTATTTTCCTTGGATTATACCTCTTGTGTAATAGTAAAGTGATCAAATTACTACAATGAGTGATAAAAGACTCCTTAGTTGTACAAAGGCGGGAAAATCTATGGAATTGGGAAGAAATGACTCCATATATTGTCAAAAAAAAGGGACACTACAAAATATTGTTGGTGGGTGGCGCTTAACTGTGGACCACCTAGATACAAGTTTGTAGATGAGGGTATTGTAGATGGATACCCTCATCTTCTCTAAAAGACCATCTAAGAGACAAACTATGAACCAATAATAGCGATAATTCTTTGTAAAGACCGACAATTGTTGCATGGGGAGGCAATTTATGGGATCATCTACCAATTCAAACCAAGATCATCGCCATCCCCCTCTAATACAAGAATCATTATGGAGATCACTTCAAGTATCTTTGATTTATGTGAAAACTGTATAACTAATTTGGGGTGATTGGATGAAGGAAATGGATATCGAGTCAAAGACTATTGATCCAAGAGAGTCAAATGCACAACTGAGAGCTTGAGCAAGAGTAACAATGTTCCTTGGAAGTGGAAGATTGACTAAAGTGAGATCTTGTCATCTTCCTTATATGAGATGGCATTACACTTTACCTCATTGGTTTTTTTGAATCTCTATATGTACATATTTCTGTACAAGGACTAGTGGGAAAGAGTAAAAATATTGTTGGTGGGGTGGCACTTAACCTAGATACAAGTTTGTAGATGGATACCATCATCTTCTCTAACAGACCATCTAAGAGACAAACTATGCACCAATAATAGCGATAATTCTTTGTAAAGACTGACAACAATTCTACCAATTCAAATCAAGATCATCACCATCCCCTTTTAATACAAGCATCATTATGGAGATCACTTCCAGTATCTTATTTTGAACGATATGTGTGCAAACTATCTTATTTTGAACGATATGTATCCAAACTTTATGGAGTGAAATGGATGAAGGAAATGAGTGCTGATCTATTTCGTTATGCACTCAGTTCATTTGCAATATACCTAGATGAATCTAGGAACATTCCCAAACTCATCCTCTAAAAACACAACATAGTGCAGTTTCAATCTCATGATAGTCACTCACAAGGTTGAAAACCATAAACTCCATCATGCATAGCAGGGACTAGCTACTATGACAACGGGCCAAACGGCCAAGGACAATTTTCGACATGCTTACTCTTTTGTTTTAAGCGTGAAAGGCTCCTCGGACCATGATCTTGTGGAAAATATACTAGGGGAATTGGACGAAGCTAAAGAAAATCCCGAGTTTACCCAAGCTACACACGTCTCACTTGCATATAACACTTTGTGGACAAATACGTTCACAAATTGCATACAAATGCGTACACCCGCAAGTGTGCAATCTGTACATAATGTTTGGACACAAAAAATGTGCAAATAATGGATATTGGACATAGCTCACCACCAGAGTACACCACGCTGCTTGCTGCCACCTCCATTTCAAACGATTATAAATTTGTAAAAAAGGTATAAACACACGCTCTACGCCCCGTACGCTGTGCACGTTCATCCAGAGGCCCATAACAGCCTCCAGCTATGGTAGGGTCTAGTAAACACCGAGAAGCGAGGACTTTCCAGAACTCGCTTCATAAAACAGCTAGGTGTGAGAAACTTAAGCATTAACCTTTTATCACGACTGCATATTATAGCAATAGAAAAGACAATCTCCGAAACACGATTGCGATCAATCAATTGGACCATAACAAGAAATTGAAATACCGTGTGTATGCAGATAGCTTATTAAACAAGTGAAATTGAAAGCATAAAGACGCAGCAGAAACAAAAGATAGGCTTGAGAGAAAACCGAGATTCAAACCCGTAGCAGAATGTCTTCTGGCTCGTTATAAATGAGGGGCACCGCGCGAGCGCCTCCCATCTCCACAAACTTGACGTAGGAAGCAGCGATGTAGGAGACGTTGTCGCTCTTCCAGCCTTTACGCTTGATGATGAGCCCGCGGTCGCCGTCACCGGGCTGGGAGAGGATACCGATGAGGGGCCTGAAATGGAGGTCGGGAGAAAGATCATCAGGGCAGGAGTAAAGCAAAGGGGAGCGAAATTGATCGATGAAAGGGTCGAAGTGGGAAGGATCGCAAAGGCAGGGAGATTGGGAAGAAGAAAGGGCAACAAAGAAGGCAACAAAAAGCAACAGAAGTGCGATGAAGCTGCGCATCGCCATAGCCAAAATGGCAGATGCGAGCTCCCACACTGCAGCATATATATATATGGCATTGGCCCAAAAGTGGTTTTGGAAAACCGCTAGCCTTTTTCTCGAAAACCGGCGGTTTTGAAAAACGGGTTTCCCCTCTTCTCCGCTATCTCCGCTATAATATAACACAATAAATCTGCACACGTGTCCATTGTTAATTGGAGCATTCTTTTTTTCCCCAACCAATTAATTGGAGCATTCTACCAACCCATTTGTGTGTAGAATCTACACCCACTTGGCAGTGAATACATATATGAAAGCGAGGGTTTGGGGGGTGCGGTCGGGTGGGGCGGTAATTTCCCCCATGATGGGTGCCAATCCCACACACAGAAACATCACCTCTCATACCAAACCAAACAACCCGAATGCTTTCGGTTTTCTGGAAAATCGGAATCGTTTTTGAAAAATCGCGATTTTTGGAAACCGGTTTCCGAACCACCGTCTTCTCTTTTTTCGTATCACCACCACCCAAGGACTGGACACGTGTCAATTACTAATTGGAGCATATGCTACCAACCTTAACTTGTGTGGACCCATCACTTGAGGTGGCACCGAATGGATAATCACGAGGAAAGAGTTCTCCATGAGAAGTCTGGTGGGTGCGGAAAAAGCTAGCTATCAAAAACAATACAAAAAATTACTCTGGGGCCTCTACCATCAATTCTAGAATACTACTTCGTGTACACAAGATGATTACGTTTTCTTTTCTTTTCCCACAATATTGCTCATTCACTCATGTCTTGCATTTCAATCTTTAGGGTTGCACCCAATAAGGGCCTTTCGTGGTCTCACTCTTGGGAAATAATCCTCTTTGCCCTCCACCAAAAAAAAAGGGGCAAGGGGAGAAGATAAGAGAGGGTAAGAGGGACACCAAAAAAAAGGAAAAGAACTTTCATACTAGGTGGGCTTCCCCTTTCCTAAGGCTAGTAGACCTCTACCCATAAGTGTGTGCACGTGCAATTACTTCAATTAAATATGTAATAATCCAAACTTGCATTAAAATCTGCAATTTTTAAAGAAATTAAACAACGATAGAAATTATAGCATACTTGCAGACAACATTTCATAGAGTAATTCCAATACCACTTGATTTCATCCCATTGTTCAACCCTTTAAAAAGTTTACTAAAACCTCGTAAAAGAGAAACCTAGTTCACCAATATGAAAGGTTAGAAAAAAATGCATGATATTCAAAAATAGCTTAGATTATTTAAACAACTCTAAACAATTACATACCTCCTCATTGTTTTACCTCCCCCTACTAAATATCAATGAAATATTCTTAAGAGACAAAAAGGATGCGGCTGGCAGGTCGCAAGAGAAGGGGAGGAAGAGGGAGGGGGAGCGGGAGGGGGAGGGCTAGGCGCGGAATATGTTATAAATTAACTCTCCATTTCAACCAAATAACTTTACAAACAATTATTGGAAAGTTGCAAGTCCAATTGCTTAGATTTAATGTAAGCTTGCTTTTAATTTTGGATTCTTTGCAAGTTTGCTTTTTACCAAGTGGCTTATTTATGAGAGCAACACTGAGTTATCAAGGGTGGAAAGAGGGAGGTAGAAAGCCTAACATAAACAAGGTGGCAAACCACTACGGCTCTACTTTTAACAAGGCAATCACTAAGTCCATATTTAGAGAAAATGTAAAGTAGCTTGGATAAATATTACAATAGAATTTTCTAATAATTTGTAGAAGGGCAAGGAAAGGTGCAAATTGGAAACAAAGGGAAAGAGAAAAAACCAATTGAAGGTGAATAAATATGGGAAAAGGCAGATGAGTAAAAAGAGAGGAGAGGAGAGAGGCGATCTACTATTCAATATGAGTTGAGACGTAATAACATGCTTTCAATAAAGATGCTTAAAGACAAGATAATTCCATATAAGGCCAAAAACGCAATCCTTTATTATCAACTAAATTGCCACTAGCTCAAATTTTAACTAACACTAAGCAACATTAAGAAAGTCAACATGATGTTTTGAACTAGTTTTCCAACATTGGTCTTGATTAGCGAAAAAAATCTCCATCTTTCCATAGACCCTTAGCAAGGCATATCGAAAACCTACCATGGCATCAACAATGAGGTGTGAGACATTCTTCAAAAAACAAAATACTGTGGAAATTCATAATTTCAAGCTATCATTAAACCACTTTCCTCAACACTAAGTAGTGTTAATAAGCATTCTCTCTCTCTCTCTCTCTCTCTCTCTCTCTCTCTCTCTCTCTTTCACACACACACATACCCTTAGGTGAGAGCTATCCGAATGACATAAAAATCTCCTCCTCATCCTTGTGCATCTCACCTTCTCCTCTTACTACTCCTACTATTTCTCGTTCTCCTACTTCGTACTACTCGTACAATTGCTCTTACTACTCCTACTATTTCTCCTTCCCCTACTTCTCATCCTCCTCCTCCTCCTCCTCCTCCTCCTCCTCCTCCTGCTTCTTCTTCTTCTTCTTCTTCTTCTTCTTTTGACCATGTGTTAAGTGCTTATTGGAGCATATATGTGTGTAAATCCATGTACTACTCACCACACTCCCATCTTGTGTATACAACATATCCTAGAAAGCTAGACCATTATGGTCTATTATCACCAATCTTACTCTTTGACCCATGTCATGCAATTCAATCTTTCAGACTTTGCAAACTAGGGCCTTATTTGGGGCCTCTTAGTTCCCATATGCACTCCGAAAATGGGCAAGGGGAAAAGAGAAGAAGGGGCAAAGTGAGAGAGCTAAAAAGAGAAACCCAATTGCCAAATTAGGTGGGCTTCCCTTCTATTAAGCCTAGGAGACATGTGCTCAAATTGTGTGTGTGTGTGCGTGCGTGCGCGTCTGTGTGTGTTCGTGTGCATGCACGTGCGTTTACGCGTGCATGTGCATGTGCACACATATGCGTGTACGTAAGTACGTCACCTAGTAGGTGTATACGTGCAACTCCATCCTCCAACCCATTTTCCACAACAAATTAGCGAATTGTAGAGAAATTGAAGAACAAGGATAATTCTAGCATTTTTACAATCAAAGATAGCAGCTCATTTGTTTAACAATTCGTAAACTATTTCGAATAACTCCTTGTTCACTTCATTTCATCCCATTGACTAAAGAATCACTAAAACCTTTAAAAGAAGAGCTTCGTCTACCAATATGAAAAGATAGAAAACATGCAATGCTTGTGTAGGGGTTGAGGTTGTTATTTGTGAACACTTTGTCCAAATAATTCTAGATGAATAATGAGGTTGCCTATAGATGGGCTCTAGATATATCTATACAACCCGAGTTTGAATCATCTTGGGAACTTGAGCTTGGAGAAAATAAAAAATAGCATAAGAGCTTTACAATGATACATTCTTTAGTAAGCTCTAGAAGGTAACCTATGTTTCAATTGATGTGCAGTTGCTCCTCATCCCTCGTTTACCTGCTCCTTCTTTAAGATACTAATGAAATATTCACACTTTAATAGAAGGGAAAAGAAGTTGAAATAGGTGTCCACAATGCTCCCAAAAAGTAAAAATCTAAGAGGAGACAAGAGAAAGGGGCAAATTTAATATGACTTCTCTTTTTGGCAAAAAGGATTCCCTTACAATTTTTGAAAAGCTACAACTTATATTAATTAGATGTGAATGCTTTTTAAAATCTAAATGCGAAAAATCTAGCATAATTAAGGATATTTGTGTGCACTCCATTCAGTCCAAAAGTGGGCTTCCATATTGCCGATGATAGCCAACACATATAAAAACTGTCATTGTGATCATCTCACCTTTTTATTATTTTCAGTGCCCAGTAATGATAATATTTGTATTGATATGCAATTGTTTTTGTTAAGATTAATAAAGAGTTACT
This sequence comes from Dipteris shenzhenensis, assembly GCF_047967505.1. Classification (NCBI taxonomy): domain Eukaryota; kingdom Viridiplantae; phylum Streptophyta; class Polypodiopsida; order Gleicheniales; family Dipteridaceae; genus Dipteris; species Dipteris shenzhenensis. Next base: position 37,514,466 of record NC_141608.1, on the reverse strand, counting down.
AGTCCCCACTCTTGGATTTTCGGGATAATTTCCAAGCATAATGGTCTTTATGTATAACTTTAAACATAGTTTCTCTTATTTTGCTTTCTCAAAGTATTCCCATTTTAGGAATGGATATCCTTTACTGTTTAGTTTCTTAGGTGGTACATGAGAAATGTCTTTCTGAATGGCCCCTTTCTTTTTGTCACATGGAAACCAAGTGTCTTGGATGTAAATTTTGGTTTTGGTTATCGATGTGGGTATAAACCCCATTTGATCATCATTAACTCCTTTTTTGTTTCACTATCATATCATGATGTATATAGGCATGCATTAGGGCTAGATCCAAAATCTTTGGAGAATTTACCTCAAATTTGCATCTTTGAGTCACCTCACAAACCCATATCTTTTGGCATTCATCTATGGCCTTAAGCTTGAGCATAACCATCCTATAATTACAACATAATAATTTAAGGGATTGTACGTATGATGTTGTGATCCCATGCCTCCCATGCTCACTCAAGCTCTATCAAGAAAGCTTGTTAAAATTCAGCCCATGTCCTAGAAGTTTTATCATTTTCTCTAGGTGTGCCAATTGTAAGGTCTTATTTTTAAGAGATGGACTACCCAATTGGGATTCTAGTGGAGTATTTTTTATTTCTTTAACTCTTGCTACTTTGGATAAATGCATTAATGGGTCCATAATATTGCAAGTTCCCTTGAGCGAGATGTACCTTTGCATATGGTAGAGACTATATTGTAATAACACTTGGATTGGGTAATTGATAATCAGCTAACTTTTGTAAACTACTAGTAAGAATTTAAAGCGTAATTGAAATGGTCTCTAACTGATTTTCCACTTCAGCAGTTAGACTCTTGACTTTGGTATATTCCAACTATAGTATTCCATAATGCTTGAAGGTTAACATTTCATCACCTCATGTAGTGTGTCCATGTTGAACCCCTTCCCTATCCCCCCCCCCCATCAATGTGTCCATGTTGAACCCCTTCCTTACTCCCCCCCCACGAACCCTCCTCCCCCCCCCACCCTTTGCTCGCCCCATCCTTTGCCGCTTGGCACTCCCTCTTTCCTCTACATCTATGCTCTCCATAATAAAATACGAGAAATCTTTTCTTTGTTCCAAAATAAAAGAAATTTTCTTCTGAAAAAAAATTTGTTTATAAAAGAAGAATCATATTCCACTTCCTCTTATTTAATTCAAGGCCTTGGATTGATAATTGCTTTGAAAATTAAAGCTAATAACATAGCTCAAGATTCCTTGCCTTGATACTGCTTCCTGTAACTCCTAATATGCATCGTATGGCTCTTGGACTCAAGTTTAGTATTTAGAAGATAACCAAGTTGCAAAAATGAAATTCAAGTGGTGGAAAATAACCAAAAAAGAAATGACAAAGACAGGATGTAACATGAATTTTTAGCTTAATGTGATATGGATTTTATGCCAAATCACCTTGTTCAACTCCACAAATGATTTTATGATAGAATCGATGAGATTTTTATCTTGTCTTTGTCTCTGCCTATACTAGTTGCCTCTACAAGTCACTCAATCATGCCTCTTTGCTTTTCATAGGCTTATCGTGTCTTTTATTCCATTCGATATCTACTCAGCTGCACCTCTTTTCATCAACTTTTCAAAATTATGTCCTGACCCATGGACCAATGAGCTCCTAGCTCCTTCATTGAATCCTAGTTATGCATTGTTACAACCTCCTTCATTCAATCCTAGGCATGCATCGTAAGAACCTCCTTGCCAACTAGTTTGAACAAGATAATCAACTTAGCCTTGTGATCTTGATGCTCTTCATCCCCATTCAAGTGGCAGATTGCTAAGGTTTGTAGAGACTCAAAACTATGAGCCAACTTTAATGTTTGAAAATCTGATGTAGCCCATGTGAAACTCCATGTGTGTGTGTGTGTGTGTCCCTATCTTTGTTGGTAGTTTCCTTTTTTAACAAGTTCCACGAATCTCCAAGATAAAACACACAGCTCACATTGATAAAAAGATATTTGAAGCCATCTATTATGCTTTGACATTACCTCAAAACATTCTAAGGGTCTACTTGGAAGTTGACCAAGTACTTGTTGGTTGCCAATATGCCACAACTCCACAATTGACATTTGGGCTCCTTTTTAAAATGATCTCGCCAAAGCTGACACAAGCCTGAAAGTCTATTGAGATAAGCCCAGGATAAGGTATGAAGATGGAGAAGAGGGAGAAGAGAAAGTGGAGATGATGAGAGAGGGGACAGCTAGAGAGCACACCGCAAATGACTAATTGTACCCTAGATTGGTTATAAAGAATCAATATATACATACCCTTTAGGCTTAGGGTTGGGGTTCTGACCCTTTTTTCAATTTAGCACTCTTTTGGGTTAGTGCTTATTCACAATATAAAATATGATGTTGAGATGGATCCTCAACACCTTCTCTCACGATCAACATCATGAAATAGGTAATCCTTTAAGACAATTATTATAGGGAACGAAGGACTAAGCATTATATTCCATGACACCCCCTTAATGGGAACGTCCTTCCTTTGAGTCAAACTTTTGTGTTTCTCAAAAAGCTATTTCCTTTGGTAAAGATTTGTTCAACCTTATCTTTGCTGTCACAATGTTGCAATATGATGCCACTAAGTAACAGTCTTTCTCTAATGAAGTACTCACTGACATCAATGTGCTTTGTCCTTGAATGATATACATATTTTGGATAAGGCTTGAGCCAATTGATTATTATAGTATATGGTTGTTTGTTATGTGTCATCTAGATAATTTGTTTATGACTTTAGTCTTCTAATCCATATAGCCTCACATGCATCTATTGTGAGAGCTCTATATTTTTCTTTGGTTGAAGACAAATAATACAGTGGTTATTTGTTGGACAGCCATGATATTGGCTCTTAACCAAGAAAAAACCCATGTCCTTATGTGGATCTCTTGGTCTCGTGGTTTTCGACATCACAATATCCATGCAACCTTAGGTGATTGCCTCTGTATTCTCGATTCCAAAGTATCTTGTATCTTTGCTATACCTCAAGAATTTCTTGGCTGCATTCCATTGAGACTGTTTGGGATTTGCCATGAACTATGCTAGTGAACTACTGCATAACAAATATCTTGCCTTGTGATAGTCAAATATATAATAGATCTGATGAGCTTAGTATAAAACTTGTCATTTATGGTAGGCTTTTCTAGATCTTTTGTTAGTTTCAAATTCAAATTTTGCACCTTTGGACTAGTTGCAATTTTGCAATCTGCCATATGAAAGTTATTTTAAAGGTTGTCCACATATTTATCCTAGCTCATAAATATGTTTTTTGTGTCTCCCAAAACTCAATGCTAAGATAATGATTCATAAATCCAAGATCTTTTATGCTCTACAAATAATTCTTGCTATACTTCCATGATGAAGCTTTTATTTGCTACCAGTTATAGTTGGATCATCTATACAAAAGTACAATGGTGATGTCTTTCCCATGAACTTTGTAGTAGAGAGTATGATTGGCATTGGACTTAATGTGATCTAGATCATCAAAATACTTGTCAATTTCGCTACACCAACTTCTGGTTACTTGCTTTAATCCATAAGTTGAGTCGACAAACCTGATTCTCTTTGCCATGTTCAACATACCTAGTGGTTGTTTCATTATTTAAATAGCCATTCACAAAGCATTTTTGACATCTGATTGGTACACATTCCATTTGGTATCTCTATAGCTAGAGATACCATGCAAAAATTTTTGGAGTTCATCTCTGTTAATGTTGCCATCTGGATTGCACTTTACTTTGTAAACCCACTTATTAACAATTGCCTTTTGTCCTAGTGGCAAGTCACATAAATATGAACTGTTGTTCTTGTACAAGACATCTATTTCTTAATTCATACCAGTTTGTCATGTTGGCTTGTCCACTACATTGTCAAAAATACACAAGCTCTTTTGTAGCCATAATGGTAGCATACTGAACCATTTGTGTTGCAATTGTACATAACCCTAAACATCTACGTGAATCAAATCACGAGTCCGTCTTGCCCTAGAAGTGTTTCTTCCAAAGCTGGCTCTTGATTGTTTGCCATGCTTTGCAAGATTTTTTAAGAAATGTAAGTTTCAGAGTGTTGACTGCCATATCCTGATTTTTTAGAGTGTTGACTACCATATCTTGATTTTTCAACTCCAATGAAGTTCAAAACTTGACATGTCTTTGCCTCTTGTGCCATGTTGTGGAAAGTGGCATAAGAGGGGCATACGTTGATACTCAACTTACATGGCATATGATACTGATGCTAGCATTTGGAATCAATGTCCTTCTTGCATTACTTTTCCAACTAGCAGACTCGCTCGGATTTGTCTTGGATTATACACTCCAAGATGAGTTGATAATTGTGTTTTGTCATTTGTCCAACTGACAAGAGATTCTCGCTAAGTTTAGGAACATAGAGTATCTGCAATGTAAACAACATTCTTAAATCATTTTAATCATTTGATCTTTGTAAACCATTCTTAGTGACCTATCATATGAGATGATACATGACTATCAATGTTCTATGGAACTTGATCTCCCTCTATTGCATTGTCAACATGACAATTACACCCAACTATGGATTCACTGCCAGTTTGCATATTCTCAACTTTTACTATCAGTTTGCATACGCTCAATCACAAGATACATTCTGTCAGATCAATCAGCATAATGACTTTGACTTTGTTGTCTTGCATGATGATTTCCTTTTCACAAAAGTTTCCTCAATTGTTGTTGATTAATTCGTTAGATCATATTGCTTCTTGTGGCGACCTCTCTCATAATGCCAAAACTTATGGCACTTGTTGCACTATGTTCGACATGTTGCTAGAAAAATTGCCTCTTCCTTGAAATATTTCAGTATTTGAAGAGTTACCTCTTGAATGTTAATGCTGATTGTTGCCATGATTCATATTGTGCTATTGACTTGTCTATCAATGCTGATCTCCACTCTATGAGATGATGATCTACCTCTTCCTCTACCTCTATTTGAGGCTTATAAATGCTTATTCATTTGCTTGACCTTTTCTTGCTTCAATGGCTTGTGTCCTGAGTTGCATACTGAGTAAAACTAATTATACTTCTCCAAGTGATGGAACTTGCTTTTGCATGGTAATATTCTAGACTAAATTTCCATAACCTTCACCAAGTCTATTAAGGATGACTTGGACTATTTTTGTTGACTTCATATTCTCTTTTGCCAAGCTACAAGTGATTGTTGATATCCTTGAATTTGAATACACAAGCATGACCACAATCATTACTATTGTGGAAATGTTTGACTAATCTCATTTTTTTAGTGTCAAAATCTTAGGAAGTGTTCTTGGATTTACAAAGAGTGAGAAACACACCACATGCTACCTTGGATGTGATAACTGTATTATATTATCCAAGCACAACATCCTCAACATTCTGCTTGATTAAGTGGTAAGCACATTGTCTTTCTTATCCCATTCTGCCTACGCTTAGCAGTGGCAGGATGCACTATGGGGTTACTAGATGGTATAGGAGTAGACCATCTATTTTCTAGCCACACTCAGCAAATGGAAGATATACCGGCAGTCTCCACACTTTAGAAAAATCTCTAAGGATTAGAGCTAGCATCCAAAAGCAAAATTGACAAGCATACTCCCATTGTCGTCTAGAACAAGAAGGGTCTCCATCAAACTTTCGATGTCCTTAGCCACACTCAACGAATGGATGTATATCAGCTAGATGTCAAAGATGCTTTATGGCTACTAAGATGATGAAGTATACATGCAACAACCACCAGGGTATGTTGAACTTAGTGGTTGAACATGGCGGGAACATGGCAAAGGGAATCAAGTTTGCCAACTCAAGAAAAGTCTTTATGAATTAAAACAAGCAGCTGGAAGTTGGTATAGCAAAATTGACAAGTATTTTGCTGATTTGGAATACATAAAGTTCAATGCATACCAGACTCCCTACTACAAATTTCATGGGCAAAATATCACCATTGCACTTATGTATGTAGATGATTTTATATGTGAAGTGGCAGCAATGAAAGAAGGCAATTGCAAACAAGTGGATTTACAAACTAAAGTATGCTCCAAAAGGCACCATTGAGAGATACAAATCCAAGCTTGTACCAAAAGGTTTTGCATAGCAATATGGACGGGTTATGATGAGACTTATGCACTAGTAGCAAAGATGGACTACATCAAAGGGAGAGGAGAAGAATGAAGGTAAAAAGAGGGGGCACAACTAGAGAGCACTTCACAAATGACTCATTGTATCCTAGATTAGTTGTTGTAAGAATCAATATATACAAACTCTTTAGGGTTAGGGCTAGGATTAGAATTAGGATTATGTTTAGGTTTAAGGCTACCTAGCCCAATGATTGTGGTGTGGGTTCTTGCGAGATCCTCCAAAGGCCATAGAAATTTGATGCCCTCTTTGGGCTTTCCATATGTACCTCTAGTTTATTGCTTAGACCTAGGATCGCCCCTATGTTAAGCGTAGCATTCTCTCATAGTTTGTTGCCTTTACAAAAAACAAAGGTATAAGAGATTGGTACATGTGCGCAATATGTGTGTGCAGTTGAGCAGCGATACTCCTAGAGATTGGCATGACTAATTGTATGAACTTGCCATAAAAGTTATTGCTTGATGCTCATGATTTCAACAATATGCATGGCCATGGAATTGGTGCATCGCCTTTGTGAGAGGCAAAGAACTAAAGTGTCATGTTAGAAGAAAAGCTACTAGAATTTGGTCCCCATCCGCGAGTAAAAGCCCACTCTAAAAGAGCATGTTACTATGTTGCTATGTCTTTCTAGCCTTTTGGTTGCTAAGTAGTCATGAAGTCACCTAACTCTCCATGTGCCATTGTCTTGTTTGGCATGACCTCAATGGTGTAAAAACTACTAGAATGTTATGAAGCCTTTAGTTGCAAGGAAGGTTGCCTTATATGGTGACTCGATGTGGTGTTGTCTGTTTGGTGCTTTTTCCCCAAGAGCAAAGAGCTGCCCTTGCAAGTATGCCTCACCTGCTGTATCTTGAGATATGCCACTAGAAGGGTCTTAGCTCTCCATTCACCTTGAAACAATAAGCACATGGTAAGGTTGAATTAACCAAGAGTCTCACCAGATGAATTGGGTTCCGCATCCGCATAACACTAAGTTTGTCATCTAAATAGGCTTGTGGTGACTTGTGAGTATAATGTTTTTGCTTTTGGCCATTTTTGTTAGCTTAAGCTTGGTGCGTTTATTATTTGATGTCTTGTGCTCGAAATTTTTGCCACATATCCTTCTGCTCACAGCTATCAGGAAGCATTAGAGACACAATTTATCAGATGGGTGACAGACAATTCGATGCCGCTTTCTATAGGGTCAACACATCGGATAATTTGACAGCTAGTCATGTATGTTTTATCAATGGACGCACTCACGTTTTCTGTTCATAAGCAGAATGGAAGTAGGGAGGGAAAGAGAGGTTGTACCAATTTTGTAGACTCAAGCCCATTGGGCTTGCTCTTATTTTTGTCTCTCTCTTTCTTAGGTGGGAGAGGAATACACGACCCAAGGGTGTAGAACTTTATTATAGCAAAATGGCCTTCCAATCCTAGACACACGCAAATTCAAAAAATCTGTCCCTTGAGACAAAGCAACTTGTTATCTAGCATCCCAAATAGGCCCCCACGATGAGTTATTCATTTATTGGTGGATGTTGATAGACTTGATTAAGGTAAGTAAAAAATGGTGTGATTCATCGATGGCTCTGGACACTTCTGGCTACTTGTTGCTCACCGCCGTTCCCTCTCCTTAGCAAATGAAAAATTGTCTATTAATTATTCGCTTGTCAAGGCGAGAGGCTGGCAGAAATTAAGCTAAGTGAAAGGGCACTAAAATTAAGGCGATTGCATATCTTCTGGAATGGCATATTCGAGAAACGGGTGGTGTATTCTAGAAGCTAACCCCCAAGGGACTACATAGGGATGTGAGTGAGCGATGGAGAGGGAGAGCGAGAGGGAGGTGAGCAAAAGTTTTAGGTGACATAAAACACAAGTTTAATGTCACATAAAAAGCGCTTGTCAAGCCATGTTGCTCAATTCAATCCGCACGCTCAGGTACATTATCACTTGAAAAAATTCTTATGTATTCAATAGCTTTGCCGCGTGATTGATCAGGTACCTATAATGGCAAAAATTAAGCTAATCTCCTCAGCCCCTCCTCACCTCCGCTCAACCCCTCCTCACCTCTGCTCCCTCTGCTTAGCCCCCTCTTGCTCACCTCCCTCTCGCTCTCCCCCACTCACATCCCTTTCCTTCGCTCACCTGCCTCTTGCTCTCCCTCTCCATTGCTCACTCACATCTCCACTGCCTCTTGCTCTCCCTCTCTACCGCTCACTCACATCTTACGCTCACCCATCGCTCACTCAGATGCCTATATAGTCCCTCAGGGGCTAGCTTCTAGAATACGCCACCCATTTCTCGAATATGCCATTCCAAAAGATACACAATTGCCTTAATTTTAGCACCCATTCACTTAGCCTAATTTTTGCCACCCTCCCGCCTCGACAAGCCATTAATTAGCACACAATTTTTTATTTGTGCTAGGGGCACATTCGCTCTAAAAATTCTTATGTATTAATTAGCTCTGCCGTGATCGCTCACCTTTAATGGAAAAAATTGAGCTAAGCTCCTCCTTGCCTTCACTCCCTCTACTCAACCCTCTCACTCACCTCCCTGTCACTCTCCCTTACTCACATCCCCTACCTCTGCTCACCTGCCTGTCGCTCTCCCTTTGAGCCGCTCACTCAAATCTCTCCACTCACCTCCCTCTCGCTCTCTCTCTCCGTCACTCATTCACATCCCTATATAGTCCCTTAGGGGTTTCCAGAATACGCCACCTGTTTTTCGAATATGCCACCCCAAATTACCTTAATTTTAGTGCCCATTTGCTTAGCTTATTTTTTGCCACCCTCTCGCCTTGACAAGCCATTAATTAATACACGATTTTTCATGTTTGCTGCCTTGTTAGAATTTCCAAAGGCTGCCGTTGGGGGAGCAAGGAAAGCAGTGGAAACATTATAACAGCTTTCTCTATCTAGTTCTCGTCACAGATTGTCACATTGCTCATTGCGCCCACAGATGCCACCCAACTCCATTCATTTGCTCATCTTTATTTTATGTGCTTCTCTTCCCAACAACGAGTTATTGTGGGGTGAACACTTGACACAAATTGTTATATATCTCATTAAATAAGCAGTAGTGGTGCACACAATCAGAGTCTAGTATAGATGAGAAGAACTCAAGCGACTGCCGTGGCACCTTTCCTCGAATCTCAATGAGAAGACCTCAAGCTACTATCATGGAGCTTCCTTTTTATCCCCAACGTTCAACATGGCTTATGCATGCTCCTTCAACCCCCATCTCTAACACCCTCCTCTCTCATCGTGATCAGTCTTGGTTTGACCTTTTTAGATGGATCCCTTTTTAGTTAGAGAGAGAGAGAGAGAGAGAGATGTATTAAAGGGAATGCATTTGCTTCTCACTTTATCTTTTATTTAAAGTTAACAACCATGCAAAAATTTGACATTTCTAATTTAATCAACATTTCCATGTCGTCCCTTATCTACAAGATGATTTTGCAACACTTCTCTTGATTGCTTATCACTCATAAATTGTTAAGTTGGGTTAAAAGGTGTTTATTGTGGCTATGATGATTGGATTGTGGTTAAGCTTATACTCAAGCCCCATAATGGATGTCCAAATTAAAAACATATAAAAGCTTGTGCTTGGGAATTTTCATTAAATAATATGCACTTTGGCTTGTAAATGTTCCAAATGGTTTTTATTCCTCTAAGGTGTGCCTAAATATTAAATACTCTTTAACTTATTTTCCATGTGAAGGCAGCTTGGTTCTTGATAGACCCTTTCTATAGCATTTGTAGGGAAATTTGGTTATGTATGCACGTATCGCATTCTCTAACAAAGAATATTGCTACCAATGAGACTATAAACAAAAAGTTTGAGGAGCTAACCTAGCGCTAAGGAAAGAAGGAAATTATGCCAGCAACTCCTTAATTGTGGTATACTTGCCTTGAGGCATGCTTGGCATCCAACATTGAAATGATTGAAAAGCATAGGGATGAGAGTGAGTGCAAATAGTTTGAGACTATAAACAAAAAGTTTGAGGAACTAACCTAGCGCTAAAGAAAGAAGGAAATTATGCCAGCAACTCCTTAATTGTGGTATACTTGCCTAAGGCATACTTGGCATCCAACATTGAAAAGCATAGGGATGAGAATGAGTGCATCGCAAAATGGGAAAAAGTCTCCCAATCATCTACAAGAAGAAACAAAGAAGTGATATTATGTTTCATGTAAATGAATTAGCATTTGAAGTCATCAAGTCTATTTTTGTCAATAGCCTGATAAGGGTTATCTATGCATTTAGCGAGGCTCTAAGAACTAGCTTGAAGCAAATTATGACAACCTCTTAAAAGAGGGAAGGGGGAGGAAGATTTTCCATGCGAAAGGTCCATGCAAGCTATGTTCATATAAGCTTCTCTATTATCTATTTAAAGTTCATAGCATGTAAGCCTTTAATAAACATCAGGGCCAACATTCCTTGCCAAGACTTTTGTTCAATGGACATGTTGCATCCAATGAATTGAGTCTAAGCCTATCAAAGCATGTTCTATCTAATGAATGAGAGGTTCCTTTATGAAAACTCATGTGAAGTTTTAGGTCCACACTCCCCCCCCCCTTCTCAGCCTCCCCTTGTTTCTTTTTTTGAGAAACTTTATGGAAACAAAGTAATGTGAAAATAGATAAAGAGATGACTATCTTAGAAAAGCTTCTTTCATTAATCTTTTCAAAACTAGAACAATAAGATTTTGACATGAGGAGAAGGGTCTATGGAGTTCCCACCTAGTTACCATACTTGCTAAGCTTGCACACCAACTGTCCAAAATGGGAGACAACACCCTCCTTCACTCTGCCAATAAAGCAAACAACTATTGGGAGCATATTGGTAAATTCCCTCATTCAAAAATTATGTTTACTATTTTTCTAAAATGTAGGATACTATAAGATACTTGAATACAAGTGAAAGAAGGAAAAAAGAAAGAAGAACAAGCAAAAAAAGACCTTAAACATACAAGGACAAAGAACACAGGGGTACACCGCCACAATCTAAGTCATTCACATATAAGTTTCCAAACATCCCTTCTTAAAAAGTATTCATTCCAACATCTAAAGATCGCACAAGAAGAGCATCACATACATACACACCCTCTAGGGGATTAAGAAATGCATAAGATAGCACATGTATTCATCAGAAGGGGTTTATTGATTGCACATTTTGCACATATTTTTTTACACAAGTATACTTATAGAAGTGATTTAAAATTAGACTTTAGAAAAAAGTTGAAATTCTGTGAAGGATTGGGATGAAAGCGTAAGCGTGTTAAATTTGACCCTTTGAATGCACGTGCTATCTAGGGTTTCACACAAAAACACTTTGATATTATATTATAAAAAAGGCACTCACATTTTGAGATACACTATACATTGGGATAAACTAGCATATCATAAAACCCTAAGCACACATTATAAAGTAGCTCAAATGAAGGCTGTTAGCTAGAAGGTATGATGCCAGAGATGGAAATCCTAGAACTAGATACTTGAATCCCATCTCATGGGACAACATTCTCTCATCAAAACCTAGAACCTCAAAGACCTAGAGAGAAGAATGCAAACATATAAGATCCCATCCACTCTGATTCATATGGATCTCCAAAAGCACATTCATTTTTAACAATGAGGATACGAACCCTTAAGGTTTTTCCTCTGCTTCACAAAGACCCAACAACAACTAATAGATTTTTTGATTCTAGCTTTTGGTTTTCGTAGTCTGCATTTTGACAAGAGGCTTCCAGGTTTCAGGTTGTTCCATGGGGATTATGAGCTCCCAAATTTGGGTCTTGGTCTTTAGTAAGAGTGCCCCAAATTCCATCAAATGGGCTTTGAGTTCCTAGCAGTGGGTTCTAGCTTCAACAAGAGGCTTTTGGGTTTCAACAAAGAGGGTGAATTTTTTGGGTTTCTGTTTTCGCGGCTATCTGTTCTTTTCTGGCACATTCTAATGATATAAGGATTTTCGGGTTTTGGAATTCAAGATATGGGTTCCATGTTCCAAAGTCTTGGGTTTTGACAAGCTGATCTTGGGGTCCTTAAAGAGGTTTTTAGGGTTGAAGTTTTGGAATCTGAGTCTCAGCAAGAGTGTTTTGGATCCCCAACAAAGAGGTGTAAGGTTTCAAGTTCCAAGTTCTGACAAAGAGGTTCCGTCTTTCAGGATCATTGAGTTCCTGTGTTTATGGTTTTTGAATATTGAACCCCTTGGGACACACACACACACGCATGCGCACACACACACAATTACTTACATATACACATGCATATGTATATACCTAGATGAATCCAGGAACATTCCCAAACTCATCCTATAAAAACACAACATAGTGCAGTTTCAATCTCACGAGAGTCACTCATCAGATTGAAAACCATAAACTCCATCACGCATAGCAGGGACTAGCTACTATGACATCCCCACTGACGTCATCAGCGCCCAATAGTGGGTGTAGACCATAGTATAAAAGTATGCTCTCACACATACAAATCCACACACCCACACATACTTGAGCATCCATTTATACAAAGTCTTCGTACTGAGTTTCTGTCGGCACTTTGGAGGTGAAGGGCAAACTCAGCCATGACGAAGGCTAGCACTAAATCCAAAGACATACACAGATATATTGATATATACATAAATCCAAAGAAACATATATCAAATCTAGCTATTATAAGATGGTCCCTTGTTATGCAAGTCTTTTACGCAAAGTCCCTACACTCTTCTATTTTCATAGTGATTCTCTCAATTTGCACCATAACTATGATTTTGCATAGGATTCAATCCATTGTTTTTTATGTGTACTTACCTCCATGTTTCGCTACCATGCTCTAACAAGACCTTTGTGCCAAGTCTCTTCCCTTCAATCTATGAAACATCCCTTGATTCTTGCCCCCTTGGGTCTTTCTTATCTCTAGCTCCTTTCCCTCAAAATTAAAGTTTTGGCTACAACATCAAGCATCAGTTCCTTATGAAAAGCATCTTTGGTCTTTGAGGGCAAAAATGCCTTTCCTTATAGATTGCTAGTTGCCTATGTATATTAATAACAAAGTTCCTTTGGATAATTGTAAAAGCCCACTTCATTACCAAGTCCTTTCAATGAAATATAATCACATTTCATGTTATCTTTTTAACCTATGCTTCTGACCTTGTGTGAGTGTTCCTTACATAATGTCTAGTCAGACATCATTAGAGATTTCTTGACATGTGTATTGGCTTTCACCGTTTTTGCTATAATGACAAGCTCTTTGTAGCACCATCTGTTTTACTTGGCCACTTTCGATATCCTTATGTTTTTGTGTGTAGATGAGTCACCTTCCTTGGAGACAAGCATGGGGTTGATTCTATTCTTGCTTTGCATTATGGGCGATGAGCTCGATTCAAAGTTCCTACACCAATATCACCCTCCATCTGCTCATAGATCAACATGCAGTATGAGATTGAGCTCCACACATCCACGAATTTCCATGTCCACTTGAGTAGTTTCTAGCACCTTCATCCTTGAGATTAAAAGTTGATGGGCAAGTTGAGGTAAGGTGAATACCTATGAGAGTGATAGTGAAGTGACCTATAAGCAAGTTAGCCTTGAGCATTTGATAGTTGTCTAGGTTAACCCATGCACTTGTCAAGCTTTAACCCATGCACTTGTCAAGCTTAACAATAGACTATGGCCAAATTTTGCAATATAACAAAGATTTCTAGTGTTTTAACTATGAAATTTGACTTGAAAACATTAGTTAGATGTAAGAGTAGCTGACTCGTGGGAAAATGTTTTACAGTACTATTAATGTTTACTCAACCTTAATGATACACTAAAGTATAGTTCTTTCTAAAACTTAACTCTAGTTAATCTATGCAACATTTGTCAAAATGATTGGCTAGCTTTAACATTCTTAGCTTTCAGGTTTCCACTTGGCTCGTTCCAATCCTAACCTAGAGTTGAATAACTTTTGCTTCTTTGATCTTCCTTTGTTCATCCTTGCATCTTGCTCCTTGCATGCTCTCTTGCTATGGTGGCAAGGTAATGTAGAAGAGGGGGATGGAGTAGATATGGGAAAGGACATGGAATAGAAGGGGGGGGGGGAGCGGGGGAGAGAGAGAGAGAGAGAGAGAGAGGTGTTTATTAATGTCTAAAGAAGGCCAAATAAGCCTATGAGACCAGAGAATCTAAAATCATCATAAGAATACAACCCCTATGGAAGATACTACAGGTGTTTATCAGATCTCTATAGAAAGAACTACTGATGACAGTAGGAACTACATGAAAGAAACTCTTTGTTCAAGGAATTCCTGTCATAACCTGTCATGTGTCCTATATCATGTCTCAGAGCGTTTCTTTCGTGTAGTTCTTACTGATGAAAGTGGGAATTACACGAAAGAAACTCTCAGTTCGAGGAGTTCCTGTCATAACCTGTCATGTGTCTTATATCATGTGTCGAGCATGAGTGACCTGAGCTCTGCATGGGCCTGACTACGATGCCATTTGGAGCTGCAGTGTCCCTGAAACATGTCTAAAATCTATGGCTGATGTCCTTTGATCCTCTCTGAAGGATGCACTCGTGAGTGGTGTGAGGCAGCCTCAGGGATGTATTCATGCCAAAAGGTCATCCCAAATGATCTGATGATTCTCTTTTTGTTTCATGCACAAGAAAGGAGCATCTAGTGAGTATTGGTATGGCAACAAGTGATCAATAGACATGCCCTACGAATGGAACCATTTGGAGACTCACATGTATCAACTGCTTATGCCCCTTAGCTAAAAGCTGCTCAGATGATGAAAGTACGATTTGACTATCCCATTGCAATCAACCTCTACAAGTGTGGGGGCTTCCCGTTGGAGCTGAGACTTATTAGTATTAAAGATCATAATCTTGTATTTACCCAGGTTGACCTTCATGTTTCTACCACTACAAAAACCTGGTTAGGCTGTCAAGTGCATCTGTAGTCCCTATGTTGTCTCTCATGTCAACACTACATCATTTGCATATAGTAGGATGGGTATGACACTGGTATGACACACTATGCTAGAGTCTATCCTCGACCTCCTACTGTGTCTACAAAGGAGGCCAACTCATCTATGTAAAGGCTGAAGAGGGTGAGAGAGAGGGGGTATAAAAAGTGCATTTTGCCGGCTAGCAGCTGTTGTAACCTCAAGATTTCCAGCACCTGTTTGACATGCTCAATGTGCTCCTATTTGTTTTTGTTGTAAGTGAGGATGTCATTAGAAAAAGCCAACACATATTAGAATAGAAGTGGCTGCATATCTTCTCAACGATGCCTAAAGGTGGCTGGTGCATTGGTCAATCCCAGTGGCATCAGTTTGAACTCATACAAGCTCCTTTCTGTGTGGAAGGCTGTCTTGTGCCCATCAGCCTTATCACCCTACTCTAGTGCGATCTTGGTCTCAGATCTATCCAAAAGAGTGATTGGGCAACACTGTCAAATGTTTGTCCTCCCCCTTTCCGGATCAGGGAAATCCATCAATGGGCAAGGGATTCAGGCTAGAGTCAAAAGTCTTCAGAAAAGCCAAGTGCAACAACGTGCCCAGGTTCTCCCAAGAGTTCGGAGGAAGGCAGAGGGCGTCTTCCCTAGAACATTTCTACACTGGGGGGCTTGAGGGTCTTGAGAAGCTCTACGTCAGTGAAAAGGTTCTCCAAGTCACTCATCATCTATGGATGAACCATTGAGGGGATGTGGGCTCATACTCCCCCTTGGCTTCCCACACCTGTGGACTCTCCTCCTCTACCTAGAATACCTGGCAGTAGAAGGAAGTAGACATCTCTAAGATCTCTTGAGGATTGGAGTGGGGCTGCCCCATCTCATCTCTCACCCTCTGGAGCTGTGAACATACCGTAGACTTGTAGTCTGAAAGCACCTCGCCCTGTTGTACCCAACATGCAGTGAGGAGTGGTAAAGTATCTGCATGTCTAGCCTCGATCCCTGCAGAGTCAAGTGGACACACTCATATCTATCTACAAGATATTGAGAGTCCCACTCTTGCTTCCTCAACCTCTCTATAGATGCCAAAACCTGAGGGCCCTCTCTCTCCCCTAAGCCTGTCTATGTGTCAGGGCCTGGGATTGCAACTCTGCACTACATCTTTGAATGGCCTTGCCAAAGAACCCGAATGGGCATCCTCTACAAGCCAGATCTCTGTAGAGAATATTTACTGTTCTTATTACTGTTTGCCAAAACAACTATAACCCAAAGGGCTGAGAAAAACAACTATAGGTGAAGGGAGATCCCTTCCGATAGGTTGAGACGGAGAGAGTCAGACTGCCCCTCTTCTCCCTCTCCCTATCTGCTGCTTAAAACCTGTTGGTCCTCCCTGGAGCTGTTGGAGGCTGCGGGCTTCTAAAGTATGTACTGAGGCTACAAGGAATAATGCATGGAATGAGGGGAAATGGCCATTTATATAGGCCTTTAGGGTAAACTCCTTCCGCAGACTGAGCCTGTAAATCCACAGACTGAGCCTGTAGATTTACAGATAGAATCTGTATATCTATACACTGGCTGAGTCTGTAAATCCAAACTGACTGGGAAGTCCTATAAATAGCCACGTCTGCCCTGGTACCCTGCCGCTGATGTACCTGTGCAGGCCACATTGATTGTTGTTGTTTCCTGTTGTGAGCTACAGTGGGCTGCAGGGCTGCCACATAGACACCCATGCCATGGGCTATAGATGCCCATCACATCCCCTTCTGCCGAAGCTGGAATAAGGAAGATGCAAAGCCTCCTTGTACACTACAGGATAATCTGAAAAGAAACCCTTGTCCACCAATGGTGCTTCACGGGAGCCTCGATGATTGAGCGTGACTGCGTACAAGCACTAGCAGCCACTTGTACCTTTCTTGAACTGATGAAGAAAAACTCTGCTTTGTGGGAGCCTCGATGTACAAATGTTGGCCATTAACTATACCTTTCTTGAACCGATGAAGCAAAATCTCCTCTAGCTCAACCACCTCTCCCCGTCCACGATCTCAAGCTGCTCCACATCTGGGATCACTGTTAGTGCCACGACCACATAAGGCTTGAGCCAAGACAAACTGAACAGTGGAGGCATGGTTCATGTTGTAGGTAACTGCAACTTGATGGAAACTTCATCGATGACCTGAATTATCAGAAAGGGTCCAAAGCTTTGATGTGAGATCTTCAAACACTTCTTCCCAATCTTCTTGAGTCTTTTCTTCACGATGTAGAGTTAGACCCATTGCCATTTCCGTTGTTGCATCCAACACATGCCTTGGCATCCAAGAATCCTCCATATGTTTCCAAGCTTATTTTCATTGTTCGATATGTTGTCTCCAGAGAGAGTCCAATCCTACTTGCTCAGGGCCGACCCGGGTTCTTGACCCTTGCACATGAGCTCGAAATTCTAGGCAAGATCGTAAGTAGTGTCATACTCTTTGGGACGAAAGCTGCGAATGCACCCCTTTATGTCTGATCACGGCCATGAGGAACCTTTGTGATCTTCTCTCATTCCTCTTTTTGTAGTTGAATGGCTACCATTTGAATTGGTTGACATAGTGGTTAGCTGATTTACTGGGGCCCTGGGACAGTTCAAAGAATTAAGTCTCCAAACAAGTACCGAGTATGTTGGTGGAAGAAAGAGCTTTCTGACATCCTTCATGCCATCGTATCTTTGGGAGTTGAGGTTGAGGAGACAGAGAGAGGCAGACTGCTCCTCTTCTCCCTCTCCCTATCTACCGCTCAAAACCTGCTGGTCCTCCCTGCAGTTGCTGGAGGCTGCAGGCTACTGAGGGATGTCTTGAGACTAAAGGGCTGATGAATGGAATGAGCGGAAATGACCCTTATATAGGCATTTTGTAATGATGGGGGAAAAAGGGCCAATTTAGAGGCCCTTTAGAGGCCTTTTAGGTGGAAAATGTGGAGGGACTACATAAGTCCCCATCCACCCCTATTGTACACTTTTTGATGTGACATCTAATCCTATCTACTCCCACCTTCTTCCTCCTACGTTCTGCATACACTCTCTTCCCCAATCTCTCTCTATCTTCCTCTTCCCCTCTCTCTCTCTCTCTCTCCCTCTCTCTCTCTCTCCCTCCCCCTTTTCTGCCATCTTTGGCCTTCCCAAATCTGTCCCTTCTCCTTCATTGCATTGGTATCAGAGCTCCTTCCTAGGGCCCTGTGCTTCTCATTCTCAGTGCTGTCTACCAGACAGACTCCATGCAAGCAGAAGCAGTTCAGCGTCAAGCAAGTATAACGAAGACCAACTGCAAGATGGAGCAAAACAGTGTCGACGATCAGCTTCAAAATCAACTGAAAATCCCATGAGGATTGCGGGTTGCAACGCACTGCTGTCGATCGCCAAGTCCACTGTTGTAAGCCGTCACCTAAGCTTCACTACAAGTGATGCCATCTTCTACACAAACGGCTTCATCAGCAACTCGCAGCCACAACAGCGCCTCCTTCTACGAATCCATCAACGACTCAGCCGCTCCATCAATGGATGAAGCTCTCACGCCAGCTCGATTGGCAAACTGCGCTCACATCCATGCGGCGTCTTGGCCCTGCAACGCAGCAAACCATGCTCTCAACAACTTCAAATCGACAGCTTCACCAGGCCTGAAGCAAGCGAACAACAAGCTCCATAGCCTCCACCAACGCAAACGCCGTCGAGCTTCATCAACGCCACGACTCTGCCATCAACACTCGAGCGGCGGCTCTCCAAACACAGATGCAACCAACACGAACGGCTGCTCCCATATGTCCCGTGACTCACAACAAACACCAAGCTTTGCAAGCCCACACGAACAAAGATGCCTCACCAAGCTCCAACAATCGGGACGGATCCACTGCCATAGATTTCGGCTTGACAGACAAAATCTCTTGCACCTGTTTCCGATGCCCATTTCTCAACCCGTTAGCATGCAATCATTTTGGAGAGATGCATTTGGTAGAGAGACCCAGCCAGGGGTTCATGCACCTATCGCTCTGCCAGTGAGCACAAACAACTAGACGAAGCCAGTGCATCAAACTATAGCAGCTACTACGCAGCAGGGGGTTAGTGGTGGGCAGCAGGCCACTTTGGATGAGATGCTATCAGATTCCTTGCATTCATATAAGGCCCTACCTGAGGCCATCAAACTTGAGATGTCTTTCTCCAATTATGTGAACCTCAAGCGTGATGATGCCCGCACTTCTGGAGGTTACGCACACAGGAAATTTGCAGCCAAGGATGTCAAGGACAAACTCATACTACATAAGTTCAAAGGAGATAGTCGCACACCTATTGAGCTGGAGGAGTGGCTTACGAAGCTGGAAGATTATTTCCGCTTCTACCCATAAGAGGATGAGGACCACATAATCTTTGCAGGTATGCACATGCAGGACTATGCACATACTTGGTGGCGGTATATGAGGGATTCACCTCAAAGGCCAACCACATGGAGGGGTTTTAAAGAAATGATGGTTACTACCTTCGTATCCCCACTCAACTTGGATCGGTACTTGGGGCTGAATTCTATGCATTGTCGCAGACTGGTACAGTCCAAGAGTTTCTGCAACGCTTTTGGAGACTTTCCTTGTTTGTATAGGACGTATCTGAGAAAGGGAAGTTGCTGCGTTTCATCCATAGCTGCAGATCTGAAGGCACATAACCCTTAGACTATTGAGAGGGCATCCCAACTTGCATAAGTGTTTGAGCCCAAATATGTCAGCAAGTATAAAATAGCAGCGGGTAGCACATACGGGAATGCAAATGAGGCTGAGAAGAAGCCTAAGGTGACTGATTGGAATGATAGGAAATTTGCAGCAACACCTTTTCCACGGTTTCCTACTATTTCAGGGAGTAAGATGCCCTATGCTAAGCCATGCAGGCCATCAGATGCCAAGCCAGGAAGCAAGCCTACTGCTCTGTCTTTTGAAGGAGATTATGTGCATTTATGCCGCCATAGAACCGTTATGCCTCGCTGAAAGGTAGCACCAACACGAAGCTTGCTCATAGGTATTACGGTCCCTACAAGATCATCTGCAAAGTTGGAGAGGTGGCATATGAGTTGGAACTTCCCAGAACCTCCAAGATTCATAATGTTTTCCATGTGTCCTTGCTGAAGCCGCATGTAGGACAGCATGTCCAAGTTCTTTCTGAGCTACCACCTATGGATGAGGAGGGTCACATCCTCTATGTCCCGGAGCGCATCATGGGTTTCAGAGACCATGTACTCCGAAACAAGGTCTACATAGAGTATCTCATCAAGTGCTGGGGACTCCTAGAGGATGAGGATTCATGGCAGCCATAAAGCATTGTTCATGACCACCCCTACCTTCTACCAGGCTGATTAGTAGTTGCTGTTTGCTGCACTTTTTGGACAGCCAGGATGTGAAATATTGAGGGCAAAAATCTATGGAGGGATGGCTGTAATGAAGGGGGGAAAAGGGCCAATTTAGAGGCCCTTTCTACTCCCAACTCCTTTGTCCTACATGCTGCCTACACTCTCTTCCCCAATCTCTCTCTATCTTCCTCTTCCCCTCATCCTCTCTCTCTCTCTCTCTCTCTCTCTCTCTCTCTCTCCTCCTCCCTCTCCCCTACCCTCTCCCCCTTTTCTGCCATCTTTGGCCTTCCCAAATCTGCCCCTTCTCCTTCATTGCACCTTTAGGGTAAACTCCTTCGACAGACTGGCTGAGTCTGTAAATCCATAGACTGACTGGGGAGGCCTATAAATAGCCCCCTCCTGCCCTGGTACTGTGCTCCTTGTTACTGCCCCGTCTGTTGCTGTTGTACTTGTGCAGGCCACATGGACTGCTGCTGTCCCACTGCTGTGGGCTGCAATGGGCTGCAGTACTGCAAACTAGATAACTGGGAATCTCTCATGTAGCACCAGCAAGTGTGGGCATAATCCTGTAAATGCATACCAAAAAAGATAATTCGCTCCTCAAATCTTTGAGATAGAAGCACAAATAATCTTCTAGCTTTGTGATCCACTACTCAAGCTCATTAGAGGTTCAAGTGTGCCCTTTCAACTTGTGCACCGTGAGCTTATCCTCAACATCTTTCAGAACATAATTGCGTGCCTGGAGTACCTCCATGCCTCTGCCACTCCTCGCGCCTCATGGCAGCAATAAGTATTCTTCTTCTATGATTTTTAAATTTCCCTTATTTGCAATTTCAGATATCATTGATGATGCTTGGGTTGGGGACGCGAAGTCCACCCCAATTGTAACTATGGGGTGAAAGGTCTGGAGTTGGGTAACGGAAGCCCTGCCCTCGAACCATCATGGTTAGGAGACCAGCTGTGGTTAAGGCACGCTCAAACTAGTTCAGTTAGAACCCAACGTGCAACCCAGCTAGAAGTGTATTCTGTGTCTGAGATGATTGCTGGATGCCTCCCATACATGCCCCCGCCTCCAAGTCTCTTTGAATATGGGGTTGCTAGATATCCTAACACAGATTGATACGGTTTGTGGGTGTTTCGCTGTACCTTGCAATTGAGGGATTAAAACAATACAACCCATAAGGTGGCAAGACCAAGATGATATAGGCTTGTATGTACTAGGGGGAAAACCTCACCAAGAAATTCACTCTGTTTACATGCAGGTTGTACCTTTACAAAAGGCCCACCCCTGGGCTCCTTCTCCCTCATTCCTCTTCCCACGCTTTGACAGCTGGCTCACAAACAGCCCCTCCATCAGCTCTTCCTCACCCCCAGGCCTTCCACAACAGCCCCTGCCCTCTCCCTGGTCAGTTGCCATCTTCTCCATCCTCTCTGCCCTGCTTGGCAACTTCACCTAGCCTGTTTGTTTCCCCCACACCTGCCGCCATACCTGCAGCTCCTTCTCAGAAGGTTGCCATCTTCGTCTCCTCCTTTAAGCCCATGTTACCACCCATCACCTCCTTTTTGCTGCTGACCTGCATGGAAGCCCCATTCTAGCAGCTGCACTCTCATTTCCAGCCATCCTGCCCTCCTCTCCAGAAACTCATTGCTCAGCCTCGACCAGGGGCAAAATGACTCATTGAAATGATTTTGATACATCCTTGAAGCTGGTTTTTCAATTACAACAAGTCATGGGTACCTCTGCAAGTGTTGCACTTTGCTTCAATACACAAGGGCTTGGATCAAACCCCAAAGCATGGAGAATTGTTGCTGGATTGAACAGAGAAGAAAACAACTTTCTTCTGTAAGGATTTCTCTGAGGTTGTGCTGGACTTGGAGCTCTCAGCTCTCATTGCTGCTCTACTTGAAGTTTGTTCCATGTTTCCCAAACACAAGTCCTTGTTGCATAAGGAAAATGGGAAAAAAAAAGGCATGTGCTCTGCAGAAATCTTTGCATGCACTCAGCTATGGCTTTGAGGACTCCTTCGGCACTTTTAGTATGCACTGCTCTTTTTGTTGAAAAACATCTGCTCATTGTGCTGAGGAATCTGAGGGCACCTTTCTAACTTCATTGAGGTGGCTATGTGGCTGCAAAATTGTTCCAACTGAAGGCCAATAAAATAAGAGACTGTTTTTCATCACCTCTCTTGACTGTTTTGAAGTACCTATTGGTGCTGCAACCACTGACCTGATTTCATTCCTACAAGGCGGCCGCTTGATTATAGTCGATATTGAAAGGATTTTGAGCCACAAGTTTTCAATTCTTTTGGCTGCAATGTATCAGAGAAAGTCAGAGAATCTTCCACACCTCTTTCTAGACGATTGACCACAATGTTCTGGTCTTCGACCTTATTCATATGTGTTTTTGAGGCCAAGCCTATTATAACAGGCCTGGCTCATTTATGTTGAGCCTGATCTTGTTAGTGTGCAGTCATTGTTTTGCATGTGTCTTGGTTCCCACAGTCTTGTTGCATTTTGCACAAAGGTGTATTGTGTTGCATAAAATGGCCTTCTGGGAAGGGAGCTCTACCTTGGCCTGTCAACTGGTGTCAGACTTCAATTTGTCTGTGTACCTAAATCTTTAATTGTAGATTCAAGTAATCGCTGACTATAACTGTCACTTCCTAACTCAACCCCATGTAGCCATCACTGGGCCATCTCAGGTTGTATCAGAGATTAGGTTAAAACTAACCCAATTGGCACCTGGGCTTGTATTGGAAGACTTTCTGGATGACTCTCACAATTAGCACATGAACTCACAGTTTGCCACCTTATATATCCAGTCCAAATGGGTGTTAAGTACACACCAAAGATGTTTAAAAAGTCATGCTCACATTTTCTGGACGAGTTAGTAGGTCTAGAGCTACATCTGAAATCTGGGATTGTCCTCTCAAAAGCCGATGACATTTGTGGTGTAAATAAACCACCTCCTATGTATCAATCATTCAAGTCCTATGTGAGATGAAACTAGTTTCTGAGATTAGGGTAGAATACTTCCCTATTAGCTCCCATGATGCAGCTTAAGTGAAACAAGTACCCAGTTCCCTGAGGCTAGATAGAGTGGCTGCAAGCCATTTTGTGCTCTGTCGACTGCTTGATGGAACTTGGGCCTCACCTACGCACTCATTCCCCAGCAGCACGATGTTCCTTTTTCTAAGCAAAACATCCTTGATGTCAATCCTTAGAAAATGATAGTTTTAAGACAATTCAGAAATTGCTTATAACTGAAGGACAATACTGTATCATCATATGCCAATCAAACTGGAACAAGAGTTGCATACATCTCACTGTTTGCAAGCTATTCGCTCCCCTTGCTGGAGCTTGCTAGCACTGGAAACCATTTCACAGGCCTCTCTGAGCATGTTTATTTTTTACTACACATAGCCACGTGCTTAATTTTTATGCAAAATGAGTGAGCGATTTTGAGCCAATAGCTAGACCTGTAGCATGATAGGGGTAACATGGAGGGAAGAGAAAGGCTGCCATGTGGGCAGTTCACAGACTTCCTTGTTGAGTTTTATCATGATCCATCTCTTAAGGGAAGATCTGTCCCACAGTGGACATGGGCCACACATGCCCAGGGGGCAGGATTGCAGCCAGAATATCACCCCATTGGAGGGGCATGAAGGGTTGTGCATAGGCCTGCATGTAGGCAGGTATGCAGCCCAGACTGGGGGCAGGGGGGGTATTTAAAGGACACAAGGGCCTGCTCTGCTCAGCCAGCAGTCTGTCTCAGTCAGCCAAACCCTGAATCTGGCCCGGCTGAGGGGCAGATAGTCGGCCAGAACAGAGGCTCCCAGCCCTCTATGTAAGGCCCCCATTGGGGGCACAACGTCATTACAAGTGCTCATTGCAGGCTGCAGTCCAGCTCTTCAGGAGTGCACAGAAGGCACTAGAAGAAGCAGATCCAGGCAGCAGGAAAGGCACTACAGTCAGCCATGATCCAGCCCTCAGAAGTGCAGGAAAGACACCAGAGAAGGTGCAGACAGAGATTCCAGCAGGGTGCAGCAGAGGCACCAGCAGATTCAGCATCCCTTAGCCTACATGGAGAGCTCATAAGGTGAACGGATTGCCTCAGGGCAGAAAGAGTGCCGATGGAGAGTTTTTGGGCTCCTCCCTAAGCCACTGAAGACCTTGTAGGAGAGGCATGCAGCAGCAGTAGTGAGCGCAGATAGGGCAAACTACGTGCTTCAGATCTAGCACTAGTGGAGCAGCACCCTGCTGTCCACAGTGTGCAGATAGCGAGTGCACTTTTGTATCTACTTTAGTTCTGAGTATGGTATTCGTTTACATGTATGTGTGCACATCTCCAGTACAATCTAGAGTTCTCAAGTGTGATCTCGTTGATGATTTATTTTACGCCACCTGTTCTAACATGGTGCTAGAAGCCAGGATTTGAACTAGATGCATGATTAAATTCTTCAACATTCACCCCAAAGGAAGAGTTCACAAAATGATAGAAGGCTTTGACGCTTAAGAAGTCCTTTGCAGAAAATGCAGGACTTCACCTAGCTAGAAAAATATTGTAAAACTGATCTCCATGAACCAGTCTTCAGTGTAATTGTTTCCCTGACAGTTTCAAATTGAAAACCAGGTCATCTGTGAGTGCTGATACAGTCTATGGACACAGTGTATATGCATTATTATATTTCCACGGCGATTATCATCCCCAACATTTCCTCGTTGACAAAGACAAAACTTCCATGAGATACAAAACCATTCAAAGAGATTACGTTCTGGCCTAGTACACTATTTGGCCATATCAAACGACTCTAGACCTTCATCGATATGAGAAGAATTGGTGCCAAAGGACTTAGGACCACATTTGTTTGCCAAAAGAGATGTGGGGACCTGTTTAGCTTGGTGCCATGCTCAAAATGAATATCTGCAAGAAATTCTTAGATTTATTATTGGTCAGTACCTTGTTTCAACTACGGCTGCCTCTGTGTGTGGAATTAAATCTTTACTTACTGGATCTAATGCATAACGACTACTTACTGGACCTAATGCATAACGACTATTTTTTAAAGGCACCTTTGTTCAACGAAGAGACCTATGCTGCACTCTTGTTCTCCTGAGGATTAGGAATTACAACCATTCCAGGTTTTGCCTGCAAACATCTCACATTGGTTTTCATCAGCCGTTTTTATGATGCTCCGTTTCACTTAGCTACAAAACGTTCTGTGAATTATACAAAATCAATCAATGTAGTCGGTTAAAACTTTCAATATTTCGTCTTTGGAATCCGCATGTTTTTGACATTTTCCAGAATTTATAGTTGCTCTACTCCTATGTGTTGACTGATTGTCCTCCCCTAGCTCTATTTTGAGAATGGGTTTTAAGCGTTTTGAGCGTGCACTCGTTCTCCCCATAGTTCATACAGAACTCTCATCCCCAATAAACCACAACGCAGTGGCCGAGCATTCATGCAATTTGGTAACGAGAATCTCATTCTAGCATTGACATTCTCTCTGACTGTGTATTGGTTGGGATCCTACAAAGAAAGCTGACAGGAATTTCAGTGGAAGGTAGATATCTATAGCAACGTAGACAGTGGGTCTGTCATGTATATAATCATTGGCCCATCACCACGCCTCTGCACGTAATTCACGCACAGTCAAAATGGTGAAAAAGTAATATTTCCTGTGACTGAAGGCGTGAGTTTCGGAGTGAAAGGATCGTTAGCGCTATATCTGAACAGAAATGGCTGATGCGTTCTGCACATATAACTTCCCTAATGATCAAACTTCACATTTTATCACTTGGCGTGTTAAAAGTGGGACTGACCGCGTCTGGTGGATGTCTGAATCAAGACAGCAGAAAACAAAATAATTCGTCTGCTTAGCACCTTCAGCAAAGAACCTGATAGCAGCAGTCAACATATTAGAGAGTCGACGTCAAAAGCTCTCAAACATACGAATGCCAATTACACGCACGTTAACTTACTGGAATAGAAGAGCCCACCGCGAAACTGTAGTGCAAGCGAAACAATGAGGGGCATTCCAAACGGCGACCTCAGATTGTTGTTTGCTTGTTGAGACGTTCTTGCCCGCAATGCGTGTGGGATAGATTATTGGCACCATGAATTCCCTCTAAGCCAATCGAGTTGCGCACGCATTGCCCATTTGTGCAATCCTAGGCAGCACCCATTACCATTTCAATGTAACAGGCAAAGAATGGAGTGACTTGTGCAGAGGGGACGGACGGAATTCGCTGTGGGCAGCAGAGGTGTGATGTAGAGACCTCGCAGAAGTGAAGGAGATGGCCAGAAAATGGCGTCTGAGCACAAGAGGAGAGCGGACAGCAGGGTTTGCGGCACGTCAGGAGTGGTAATGATGGTGCTGCGATGCAACCAGAACGTTTTACGGTTACAGGCTTTTCAAATTGCACGGATATGCAGTAGCACGGACAAGCAAGAAGATAGCGTCTTCCAGTATCCGAGAGAAGGCAGAATCTGAAGTAAATTGGATTGGATTGAATTGAATTGACGGGCAAGCAAAAAGATATCGTCTTCCAGCATCCGATTAGAGGCCGAATCTGTTGTAAATTGGATTAAATTGAATTGAATTGAAGACGGAATGACAGGAAACAGTGAGCAATGAGCGTATGTGGGGAGAGCTATTGTTGAGGCTGTAATGCTTGCAAGGTGTGTGTTCGTCGAATGCCCAACAAATCTCCAGGAAATAGAGACATCAAATGGATATAATGCACAGAGGGCAGGCACGTGAGTCACATGCAAACACAAAACACAGACACAACAGAAATTTTCCACATCTACTTAGACTGTCCCTCAGGCAACACAACACAAATATTACAGAGACAGAGTCATCTGCCTCTGCAAGAATGAGAAAAATAGAGCTCAAAATCAGAGAATGAGAAAAACAGAGCTCAAAATCAGAGAATCAGAAAGAGAGAGCTCCAATCAGAGAACTCAAAACCTTCATCTATGCAAGACTCTCCCAGAATGTGCAAGAATGAGAAAGACAGAGCTCAAAATCAGAGAGACAGCTCTCAAATCACACAGCTCAAAATCTTCATCAGAATGAGAAAGACCTCC
Source organism: Dipteris shenzhenensis (assembly GCF_047967505.1). Taxonomy (NCBI): domain Eukaryota; kingdom Viridiplantae; phylum Streptophyta; class Polypodiopsida; order Gleicheniales; family Dipteridaceae; genus Dipteris; species Dipteris shenzhenensis. The sequence goes on along the minus strand of NC_141608.1, from coordinate 37,486,905 downwards.
CTTCTCAAGATGCACTTCTTTGTGAAAAAGCACTCGTATGGTGCAACCTTTTGCACTCATGATGTAAGTGTGGGATCTTAAATTTAAAATACAAACACACTTTTTCAGCTTAGGAATAAAAGGAATGAGAAAGTAGAGAGAGCTCAAAATGGTACTTCTATCCAAGACTCAGGATTGGTTATTGCATGATTCACATTTCATATAGTGGTGTTGCTACCCATAGTGCAACCCTATATAATGATGAGATCTTATTAGGACTCTATTAGTTCTCCAAGAATTATGGTCATTCCACACACCACACACACTAATATGTAGCAACACCTGCCATGTTTAGCCATTTTTTTCGAACTTGCAAGCCCGCTATTACAAAGTGCCTATTTATATACCTTAGTAGAATTACAAAGAATGTTGCCTTGCAAGATTGATTATTCTTACATGCCCATTCCCATTTCATACCATATTACCCATGTTAAGGGTAGTTCTCAAACCTCATGCAATTTACTAGTTGCCCAATTTCCATGCAAGATCCTAAGGTTGTACATACCAGCAAGATTCCACTATAGGACTCTAGGCATCTTCTATGAATCTGTTGGGAGTACTTGCCCATTCTTTTTGTCCATACCTCTTCCTTTACATACATTTTTTACCATACCTCTTCCTTTACATACATTTCTTTTTGCACTCCACTTCCTCTAGTGCCCCCTAGTCCCTACTCCCTTCAAAATTAGGTGGTTATGCAAGTTGACACTATGTCCACCAACCTTGGGACCTTTATAAAGAATCAAGTCCCATCCATACAAAATTTGCTCATGTGCATGTTTCTTACACCTTTACATGCACATGGTGACCTTGGCAATGAAGTATCTTGTGTGTCCCTTCATCATTATGTTAATATTATCTTATAGGACTTGATATGTGCACAGAGTACTGTACCTTTAAAGGGTGTGTGCATTTTCAACTATCTTATAACTTTAAGAGTGCATGATTATGTTTTGTGAATTCACCAAGCTTGATGCAAGAAATAATATTTCATGTTGGAGTACACTTCGATGCCTTCTTTCTTCTCATTTTCTATATGCTTGATTTTTTGAGTGCTCACATTTTTCTTTGAATTTTGCTAAGTCCCATGTGTGGGCACCTAGGCCAAGAAGCCATACACCTTGTCCATTTCCACTAGTTAAACACTTAATAAAAAATGTTGAAACCACGGTAAGAATGGCATCTTTGGAAAGATGAATCTTAATCTCCAACCCAACCTTGAATGTAGTGGTTGTTGGAGCAAGGATGAGGACTAGAAAAGGTATAATCTCACCAAAGTACTGTGTATAGGAACCAACCTTTGTAGAACTAGTATGCTCATCTTTATGATCCCACATGCTCATCTCATAGGATTTATATGTAAATTCCTTTCACTTGCTCAGAACCCTACCAAGTCTTTCAATTTCCCAAAGCCCACCCAATTATATGCCTCCTATTTCATCTACATCACATCACCATGAGATGCCTTCCACCAATATGAGACATTGTCATGCTAGTGTTTGAGAACCTTAAGGATACATTAAGTTTTATTGATGCAAAATTGTATTTGTCTTTTAGGCCAACTTGTTGATGCACGTCATTTATTATGGTTTATATTACCATTAGATCATATTAATAAAAAATCTTAAATTTTGATAGCTTTCTTACTAAGAGTTGCTCTTTTCCTTTTTACTATTTATTATCAACCATAGTGTGCAACCCTCCTCTTTTATAGTGGAAAAAGAACTTTCTAATAGAATAAGGGTGGCAATAATATTAGTATAAAGAGAGATTTCCCATGTCTAGGGATCCTATGAACAGTTTGTATGATATTGTTGACCAGTAGTACCTATGTAAAGCATGGCTTTATTAACCTAGCTATCAATCTATATACTTTATACATTTGAAATTTCTATATAGTTAACCTATGGTGACTCACACATATGTAAAGCATGGCTTTATTAACATAGGTGCCAATCTATATACTTTATACATTAAATACTCTATACAATTATATCAGTAGCCTTGGTCAAGGATTACTTTTGCAATCACAGTGCGTACCTTGCTTCTAGCCAGTGTTGCTCACAAGATCAAAGCATTATTGTAAACAAACTTATACCCTAACCATCTTTTCAAGAGAGATGTAGCCTTTGTGTTCCCTTTAAAAATTTTGGCAATCGGGATAGACTTGGCCAATCCCGATGCTAGTAAAGGCTATTTCTTTAGTAGACGTAAAATACACAAACTCATGCAAATTTTATTCCAGTCAACTCTAGTTCTCCAAGTAAGATCTCTATAAGAGATATTATATCTACTTGGCTATAAAACCTATCATTTAGATAAGGTTTGGGGAGTAGAATGTGCACAAAATAAGACTCAAGTTAGAATATGTTATCAAAAGAAAATGCCATGGACTACTCTTTTAAATACTAAGCTTACGTGCAAAAATTGTTTATATGATAAGTTTTGGGTAACATAATACTTATAAAAATAAGACTCAAGTTATAATATGCTACCAAAGGAGCATGTCATGGACCACCTCTTTTGAAAATAAAACGTACGTGCAAAATAAATGTACCTATCCTTATTTGTTTTATAAAGCATTAAATATGGTTGTCAATAATAAGAAAAGAGATTCCATTTATAAGGTCCATTTTAAGTAGATCCATGTTCCACTTTCATTACTTTAAATTTTAAAGTGATTATTTGGATAAAGAAAAATAACCATCATGCAGATGTGAGCCAAAATTCACCTTGACTTTATTAACATGAGATAGATCCTTTTTTAGTGCTTTTTGTTAGTGTGGTGCACAAAAAATGATGGCATTAGATGACGAGGTCATGGTAAAAACAAAATAATGGGATAGCTTTCTCCCCGCTTTCTCATTGATCAAGAGCAACATTTTCCAAATATTTTGAGGGATAGTCATCACAATTAGTTGGGAGGTGTTTTTTTAACATCAATCTTGTTTTGCTCTACAAGTTGGGTACCAATTAGACACTTGAAATCAGTGACATGGTGCAAAAAAATTCAATGTGTGTGTGTGTATAATATATATATGTATACATATACATATATATATATGTATATGTATGTATACATATACATATACATGTATACATACATATACATATATATATATATATGTATGTGTATACATATATATATTATGTATAATATATATATGTATACATACACATATATATATATGTATATGTATGTATACATGTACATATATATGTATACATACATATACATATATATATATGTATATGTATTTATATATATATTATACACACACACACATATATGTATGTATGTGTGTATGCATGTGTGTGTGTGTGTGTGTGTGTGTGTGTGTGTGTGTGTGTGTGTGTGTGTGTGTGTGTGTGTGTGTAGATTAAAAAGTCCCATCAATAATTGAGCCATACAATTAAGTCCATCAATCGGATAAAAAGTAAAAAAAAGGGAAACATATTTAAAAAAATGTTTGAGACATCTAAGTTGAAAAATGCAACAACTAGAGTTTGCAAAAAATTCCACCTAAATTAAGAACTTTTAGTTATATTGAGTCTCACGAATACAATATTGACAAAAGATGTCGAATCCTCAGGCAATCTAGGTTCCGAGGTTAGGATCCACTTACCTGCACCATCCAAACAAACTAGGTGTTAGAACATCATAGTTACATTTGGTGGCTTGTTATCGCTTTATCTAGGAATATAAACAACCATATGGATTCTTAGATGATTAAAAAAAGTTTTAAGTCACAAGTGGGGTATGGACCCACCAATGAGTGCATAGATTGAGAAGGGATTAGTGGAGGTATGGGAGGATTAGTGTGCTTGGTGTGTGGGGCAGTTAAAAAGAGAGTGTAAAGGGGAGAACAATTCATAGTTGGGGAATTATACATGTGTGTGTGTAAAGAAATAAGTGTTTGTGTGTGTGAAATACATTTCCTAATAAAAATTATTGTGTGTGTGTGTGTGGCCCACCCCCAACCTAGACGGTAAGACCACATGGTGGGGAGTAAGTCCACCATGTGGAACTTATTCCCCACCTATTGATAATAAGTGAATAAAAGTGGAACTGTATGATAAGTGTCAAAATGAAAGAATGATGTCAATAGTAAATGCATTAACCACTTCTACAAAATAGATACAAAAGTTAGTAAACAATAAGTTGGATCACAAAATGACTAGGGATTATCCATGCTAGAGAATTATCCAATGGATGTGAAAAAAGATGTGAAATCCTCAGGTAGTCCAGGGTCCGAGGTTGGGGTCCACTTACCTGCCACCATCCAAACAAACTAAGTGTTAGAACATCATAGTTACGTTTGGGTAGATAGGCAATGCTTGTTCCCCCCGGCTTGTTATTGCTTTACCTAGGAATATAGAAAACCATATGGATTCTTAGATAATTAAGTTTAAGTTTTCTTAGATAATAAAGACAAGTAATGCTTGTTTTCCCCGGCTTGTTATCGCTTTACCTAGGAATATAGACAACCCTATAGACAACCATATGGATTCTTAGATAATTAAAAGAAAGTAAGTCACAAGTGGAGTAATGAGAGAATGAGTGCATAGGTTGAGAAGGGATTAGTGCAGGTATGGGAGGATTAGTGTGCTTGGTGTGTGGGGTGGTTAAAAAGAGAGTGTAAAGGGGAGATTTCACGGGGGCTACATAAAAGAACAATTCATAGTTGGGGAAGTATACATGTGTGTGTGTGTGTAAAGAAATAAGTGTTTGTGTGTGTGAGATACATTTACTAATCAAAATTATTGTGTGTGTGTGTTTGTGTGTATGTAAGTAAGTAAGTAAGTATGTATGTATGTATGAGTATGTATATGTATGTGCACATGTACACATACGCCACACACACACACACAAATTCATTAAAGGTTGTTCTTGTGTGGCACACTGTCTTAGATAATTCCCCAAATGATTCCTAAATGCATCATAAAAGGGATTGTGGACAATCCATCAATTTAGAAAACATAAGAGTGAGGGAAAATTGGGTATATACAAATGAAGTTTAGAACATATCACCATCAGCAGGAAAGAGATATATGGGGCATGGACTAGCAAAACATTCATAGCTAGACGCTCCTTTCTTGAGGGGGTCAATAAACCCACCTTATCAAGAGTAAATTTGAGCACAAGATGATGCAAGTTTCTGTATTTACCACACTAGAATTAGTTTTAATTGCCTTGTAATGGTATGTAGTTTTATTTGAGAGAAGATAGTAAGTTTTTTTTTAGATCACATTAACCATTACCTCTCTACTACATCTATCCAAACAATAATTAAGTCTCAAAGTGAAAAAGTATCCAATTTTATTACAATGCGCGAAAACTAACTTCACATGGCAAGGATATCAAAAGGATCACTAGTCGAATGCTTGAATATTTGTTGTGCTATTGAGAGCGCCAATTGTTCATTTACACCAACCATCACTTGAAACTATAAGCATTAACTTAAATAAAAGGTATATGTGCAATCCCAATTGACAAAAACATAGAAGTAATCTATCTTATGAAAACAAACCTAACACTATGCATATCTTGTGCATATAGAATGACAGGCTCACTTGGATGGACTCATCATTAGGATTATGCAAATTTATCCACCCCTCATGGATCAATGCCAAAAATAATAGCAAAATGTCAACAATACTCATTATCAAGCTTATCTTCAAAAGTTGATATAGCTTTTTTTTTCAATACAATGTCCTTATCTCTATTTTTAGGTTTTCATCACCACCCCTTTATTAATTAATTAGCACAAAATAATAATATAAAAGATGTGCATTGCTTTACAACATGACCTTGACTTCGAAAATACTTACAAGTCTTTAATTTTTTTACTAAACATAAGTGAAGTTCTCTTATGTTATTACTATTAAAATCAAACAAGTACAAGCAAGTGTCATGTTCACCATTCAATTTTGCCAAGATCATTGTGTTTTAACATAAGCTACACTTTAAGAAATTTATATTGGTATAAGCTTACTCAACTTTTCTTTTAGCATCATGAAGCAATTAATTAGAGTCTAGCCAAGCATTCAAACTCTACTTTTTCATTTCATTCTTTAAGCATGCTTCCATGCTATTTAAGGGTCTTATGAATAGTTCACAAACATGGCCAACTTTTAATAAGAAGACAAAAAAGGTTAATTTTCTACTACTATATACACATTCACTGAGTAACGTTTTACATAAGGACTTTTGAAACAAATATAAGTTGAAATTCGTAAGGAAACTTAAAAAATATATTTTATCTTCTTAGGATAAAGATTTACCCAAGAAATTTTTTACATGAACATTCTAGAAAAAGAAAACAAAGCCTAATCCATTTAACTTTTTAAATCCATTTTGGTTAGCATTTGTTTACCTCCTATTGGTTAGTAAATTGATAAGGTATATGAACTAGTACACTTCCACACTATAGTCACTACATTGAATTCTTCTTTATCAATGATACAAGTGTTACATATTTCAAATACATTGTAGTTATGCAATCGACATCAAGGTCCCTCATGGAAGACTTTGTGAATCCGTAAGATATACAAAGATCCTTCATGGAAGATTTTGTGACCCTGTAAGATAAACCTTGATAATCATATGATACATAAAGATCTATCAAATCAAATCTAAATTCAGTACAAAATCATGTTGAGGGAATAAGATGGAACCAAGCGAATATATTTAAAACATTCTTTAAAAGAATGAATGAAACTTTAGCATTGAAAGCCAAAGATTTGGTAGTAGATGTTAACAATGAGTTCAAAATCCATGTTAATCATTGACCATGTCATCAATTGCGAAACCTTACAACATGTGATTAATTATGAAACCTTATGTCTCAAGTAATATTCGTATAAGGTATATAAGATAAATCCCTTAACCATATAATTTAAGATTTGATAAAAAATGTTTTAAGATAATCAACCATGGTTTAAAACTTCATATAAACCATCAAGGTTTAAAAAATAGATCATATAGATTCCAAGTATCCTTGGTAAAAAATAGAGATACAAATAAATATATGATCCAACTAAGCGATTGGATCCTTTAATCTAGTAGCTAATGCAAGCAACCATCTCTCCGAAAAAAGGAAAAAAGGTGGGCTCAACAAGTGTCTAGTGGGTTCACAATCTCCACCAAGATGAGATAGTTTTTAAATATAGTAGCTTAAGTACCAAAAGTAGAGAATTAAATGTGTGATCCAACCAAGAGATTGGATTATTTAATTAGTTGCTAATGCTACCAGCCATTTCTCCCAAAAAAGGAAGAAATGATTGGTCTACCAAAGCATCTAATGGATTCAAAATCTCTATCAAGGTGAGAAAATGTCTGTTGGGAACAAATCTAGTAGCTAAAATACCTTAGATGTGTGGTTGCAATAACCAAAGCCAAGTGCCTTGTAAAAATAAGAAAGAGAGAGAGTGGTAAGAAAGAATAGGGTTGACCCTCCCTTCAAAAGGTGGAATCTATGAATAGCCAAAGATTTGACTTTGATCTTAATTGTTGTATGTACACATTTGGAATACAAGCTCTCTTTCTCTCTTCCATGAGTTGTCTTGAGTCCTCGTGTTTTTTCATAATGTCCTTTTGATGGCCACTTTTTTCCCCCTTCTTCCCCATCTTGCGCTCCTCCTCCCCTCTCTTCTCCCCTCTCCCCTTTCCCTCTTGTGGAGTCACATTGCAACAATCTTGAAGTTTCCTTACATGACAAAAGTTTTCAACAATTTATGCATCACTCCTCTTCATGGGAGTTGAGAAGGGAGTTCCCTCGGCATATTGGTGAAATTCCCCATGACATGCGAGTCACACCCAAGAGACCACATTTTTGCCGCCATTGTCAAGGATTAGCCAAGTATGCTTTTGCATTGTGTTCTGATTTCTTTTGTTAAACAAAACATTGCTCAACCTATATAGCTTAACTAGGAGTGTTGAAGTTGGTGTACAGGAAGTGGTTTAGGAGAGAAAAGTGAGAGTGCTGTTTTTTCAATTGGAAAGCATTTTTTAGTGAATGGGGCTTGTTTAGTATGTTTTTTGTTGTTAAATCATAGGAGTGTGCAGTTAAGGTGATTGCTAAGCAGTTTGCAAGGACAAATCCAATCAAAGATACTTAGAAATGAATCTAGGAGTGGTTTGAAAGGAGTAGACAGTCATCTTTTCAAAAAATCTCTCATTTGTATCTTAAAATTTATTGTTTGTTGTTGTTGTTTGTATTGAATAGGTAGATTAGGTAGTATAGCATCCCCCATTGCCCACAAACCCTGAATAAAAACTCTAAAAATCAAGAAAATAACAAAAAATACTCGACAAAAATGTGTGCCTATGTGTCATTGCGTTAAGCTAATGCAACGAGTTCTAAAGTTGTTGCATTAATAATGCAATGTCCTAATGCATTAAATTCTCGCACCTATTTACCATTGATAGTTCACCTATCACTAGCCATTGATTAACACAGCGGCTTCCAACTCGATGCATTAATTAAGTCGTTCCTATATTTAAGTTGTTGCTATATTTGACCCATTGCATTATATAAGTAGCGACTTGCTGCTATAACTCTCGCACAGTGTTAATACTCGCTGCTATATCCAAGTCGTTGCTTTAAGGCCAACATAGTTGTTGGGGTAAAGGCACTGGCCACCCTATGTAACAGTTTTTAGTCTAGTACTGCTAAGTACACTAAGTATGCATTGTACTTAGTGCCTAGTAGTCCTAGCCTTATCCAAAGATATATATACTATTGTGTGTACTTGGGGAGGTACCACTCATTGTTTATCCCCACCTATTGGTGTCTACTGTGGGTGTGTCTCCTTTCCTCACTCCCAAACTCCTACTCTCTCCCTCTTCTACGTCAACTGGTATCAGAGCCACTGCTCTACTACTCCTCTCCCGATCCCCTCCATCCTCACGAGTCACGCTTGTTCTCAGCCAGCCAACGTGCAGCAGCAGAACATCACGAAAGTACAACCGTACCCGTGTCCACATACTTTTGGAGCAGCTATAGCAGCTTCAGCTGTACTTTTCCTTGGAAAACGTGCAACAGGCACATTACGTAGAAAATTCTGCGACGCAGCAAGGTACGCAGGTACAACTGTACTTGCTGTACTTTTCCTGTTTTACACAGGTTTTGTCAAGCTGAAAATTGCAAGTTATCTTCACTACTCTTGAAAAGAGAGACGCATTACTGTGCAAGCCCTATTTTGTAACTGCCAGGTACTTTACTTTCTTATGCACTGTATCCTGTGATTTTCTGTCATTTCAATACGCATCTTGTACTGCAAAGGCATGTACAGGTGTTCTACAATGGCAGGGCATCACTCAACTCTGAGGCTTAGCTTATGCCGCAAACAGAGTTGAGACAGGTTATTCACTTGGCCAGTGAAGGGTTACATAGCATATGCATTGACAGATTTGCAGTGTGTATGCCTATTACCTGAGCAGAATTCTATGCCATCTTGATGCGGTGTATGCATTGTCACTTGCAGTGTGTATGCTTATTCGTTGACAGAGACAGATGCATTAGTCAGGGGTGTTACCCACACATGCAGTAAATGCAGGCAGTCTACAAAATGTTGTAAAAAATGCCATTCTAGAGCACAGCAGCACTCTAAAATTTGGGGCTTTGCACCTGCTCCAGTGTATTACTGTTTGGGGGGAAGCTAATGCTCTTCTCATTCTACATTGGAACCCGTGCATTTCTAAAATTGTGACAAAATCCCTCAAAATCCCTGTTCAAACAAGGGGCTTTTGTTGGCTTCCAGTCCTATACTGTATAATTGCAGTAGAAGGACTGTTCCAAGTCAATACGGGTCACTTTACAGCAGTTTTTTTTTTGGGCAACCGTGCCATAATGCAGGTCTGAATATTAAATGATAGTTTTGGGACTGTTATGACAATCAAATCAGTTCTGTAATCACTGTTATAACAGTGTCATTTGCCTCCAAAATAATCCATAAAGTTGCTGGACTGTTCGAAGGCTGTTTTATTACAGCTGTACTATTTTTTGTACACTCTGGACGACAAAAACAGGCTGCTGTACTGTTTCTACAGCACGGGGGAAGAGTGGTTTATGCCACAAAAACAGAGTTCTTTTCATTGAAGCTTCCGCTTGCGGGAGAGATCTTTTATTTGTGCTTCACTGCACATACATTCAGGGAGTCAGGTAGTTCCATTGAGGAACAAACTCTTCTTTCTTTACCATGAGTTCCAGCAGCGACGTGTCGTCCTTGTTTCAGATAAAGAAGCTCGAAGGAGCTAAAAACTACGACATATGGAGGACACAGTGCTACAATGTGTTGATGCAGAAGGACCAGTACAAACCTATAAAGGAGAAGGGTGTTAAGCCCTCCAACATTACTGATGAGCAGTGGGAGTGAGCAGTGGGAGAAGATGGACAACTTGGCCATGTCAACCATAATGCTTACAGTTGTTGATTCACTAGTTGTAGGCATCAGAGATGAACCTACTGCGTGGAGAATGTGGCAGCGTCTTGAGGATACATATGCCAAGAAAAGTGCCACGGGCAAAGCTTACTGGTTGAAGAAGCTTGTTGGGCTTCAGATGAAGGAGGGGACACCTATGTCCACTCATATTATTGAGTTCAACAGCATATTCAGCCAGGTGATCAACCAAGGGTTGAAGCTCGATGATGAGCTGAAAGCTACACTCATCCTATGTTCTCTACCTGAGTCATGGGATACATTCAGGACTTCTACTAGCAACTCGAATGCCATTCTGTTATTTGCTGATGTGGAGAGCACTCTTCTACAGGAAGAGATGAACAGAAAGAACAATGCTGTTGGGAAGTCAAATGCTTTGAATGCACGCAGCAGGTCCAAAACACGTGGAAAAGACAAAGAAAGAGAAAGGAGCAAGTCCCGCTCGAAGAAAGATCTTGTCTGCAATTATTGTGGCAAGAAGGGACATGTAGAGAAAAAATGTTTTCAGAAAAAGAACGACGAAAGAGCCAAAGAAGGCAAGGCTCAAGGCAAGTCAAAGGGCAAAGAAAAAGAGGAGCTGCATGTTACTTATGTTAGTGACAGTGACAGTGGACGTGAGGTATGCTTCACTTCATCACTGAAGGCTCATACACTTCATGCTGGAGATGGATCAGATATGCTTTCCTGGATTATAGATTCAGGTGCTTCCTTTCATGTGACACCCTACAGAGATCTGTTTGTCAGATATGCAGGTGGGCAAAAGGGAGTTGTTTTTCTTGGTGATAACCATGCATGTTCCATCACTGGCATAGGTGATGTCAGGCTTGTTCTTGAAAATGGCCAGCAGTTAATGCTCAAAGGGGTCAGGCATGTTCCTGAGGTGAAGAAGAACTTGATTTCCACAGGGTTGTTGGATGACGATGGTTATCATACCACCTTTGGTAATCAGAAGTGGAAAATCAGCAAAGGGGCAATGGCTATAGCCAGAGGTCCTAAACTTGATACTTTGTATTCACTTCATGCAGGACATTGTCTGCATTCCGATGTAAATGCTGCCGAGCTGCCAAAGATTTCATTGTGGCATAGCCGGCTTGGCCATATGAGTGTTAAGGGAATGGAGCAACTGGCTCATTTTGGTTACTTGCCGAGTCTAAAATTTTCAGATTTAAAGAAATGTGAATTTTGTCTCTACGGTCATCAAGTATAGATTCCTCATAAGAGGGCATCAAATCAGAAATTACAGCTCTTGGGGCTTGTCCATACCGATGTATGTGAGATGCCTACTGTATCTTTAGGAGGAGCAAAGTACATTTTGTCATTTATAGATGATGCCACCCGCAAAGTGTGGGTTTACACTCTTAAAAGAAAGAGTGATACCTTTACTGCTTTCACTAAATTTGTTGCACTGGTCGAAAATGAGACAGGCAAGAAACTGAAAGCTTTGAGGTCTGACAATGGTGGAGAGTATTTGTCCAAAGAGTTCCAGGAATTCTGTGAGACAAAGGGCATTCAAAGGGTGTTATCTGCACCGTATGATCCCCCACAGAATGGTACCGCTGAGAAAATGTTCAGGACCACAAGAAAAGGTCAGATCTATGTTGTCACATGCTGCATTGCCCCACATTTTTTGGGCTGAAGATGTAAAGACAGCTGTGCACCTTATAAATAGGTCACCGAATAAGAGATTATGTGGTGGTGTGCCTGAAGAGGCATGGACGGGTAAGCCTCCGTCTTACAAACACCTACGGGTCTTTGGTTGTGTCGCGTATGTGCATGTACGTAGGGAAGATAGGACTAAATTGGATCCAAAGTCTCTGAAATGCATTTTCCTAGGGTATGGTGACAAAGGTGAGATGGGCTACAGACTATGGGATCCCACAAACAGAAAACTTATACGCAGCAATGATGTCGTGTTTGATGAAACCATCATGTTCAAGGAACCTGTTGTACAACAGGGACCTTTAAAAGTAACTATTGATGATGACAGGCATCATGGGCAACACAGACCGGCTGTAAATCAGCCACAACAGCAGCATAATCAGCCATTAAATGATGCTACAGCAGGTCCAAATGGACAGCCAGATATGGCAGATGATATCCCAATGGATGTACCACAGTTAAATGATCTTCCTGACATGCAAATGCAGCCAGAACTGGGTAATGAATAGGCTAGACAGCCACCTCACGATGATGGTCATCAGGTTAGAAGGTCAACCAGATCGACACAGCAGCCAGACAGATTTATTCCTGGCTTTGATTATCTAATGCTCACTGATTGTGGAGAGCCTTCATGCTACAGAGAGGCTAGGCAGAGGGCAGACAAGGTTCAATGGGATCTTGCCATGAAGTCTGAAATGGACAGTCTTCACAAAAATGGCACTTGGGAATTGGTACCCTTGCCTACTGGTAAGAAAGTACTGCCATGCAAATGGGTTTATCGACTTAAAGTCACACTTGGTGAAAAGCCAAGGCATAAAGCCAGACTGGTTGCCAAGGGGTTCAAGCAGGAATATGGTGTTGACTTTGATGAGATATTCTCTCCTGTCGTTAAGATGACAACTCTCAGAACTGTATTAGCATTGGTTGCACATGCAAATATGGACTTGGTCCAAATGGATGTCAAGACGGCATTTCTTCATGGTGATTTACATGAATAGATTTTTATGCAGCAGCCAGAAGGTTTTACAGTGAAGGGAAAGGAGAAGCTTGTGTGCAGACTGAAGAAAAGTCTTTATGGTCTTAAGCAGGCACCCAGAGAATGGTATCATAAGTTTGATACATTCATGCGAACCCAAGGTTATAGGAGAAGTGACATTGATCACTGCTTGTATACCAAGAAAGCTTCAGATGGCAGTTTACTGATCCTCATTTTGTATGTGGATGACATGTTAATTGCTGGAAAATCTCATAAAGAGATGAATGCCTTAAAAAAGAGATTGCATCAGACCTTTGATATGAAGGATCTTGGTGATGCCAACCATATACCGGGCATGCAGATACTTTGGGATAGGGAAAAGCGGTTGCTATACTTGTCTCAAAAGGAATACATTGGCAAGGTCTTGCAGAGATTTCACATGGAAGGGGGGAAGAGTATTGGTACTCCATTGCCTCCTTATGTGAAAATCAGTGCTTTGGACAGCCCTCATTCAGATGCTGAAAGAGCTGAGATGTCAAAGATTCCGTATGCATCAGCTTGTGGCAGTCTTATGTATGCTATGGCTGCAACCAGGCCTGATATTGCATTTGTAGTGGGAGTGGTTAGTAGATACATGGCAAACCCCGGCAAGAAGCATTGGAATGCAGTGAAAGGTGTCATGAGAGACCTGAAGGGTACACAAGATTTGTGTATATGTTTCGGTAGTCAAGATGCAAAAGTGCAGGGTTATACAGACTCTGATTATGCCGGTCACCCTGATACCCGGAAGTCTACTACCGGATATGTTTTCACTTTCACTAGAGGTGCAGTGTCGTGGGTATCTAGAATGCAGCAGTGCATTGCTCTGTCTACTACAGAAGCTGAATATATTGCAGCCACTGAGGCATGCAAGGAAGCTATATGGCTATCTCAGCTAGTGGCAGATTTGGGCTACTCTAGTGATACTCCATTGTTGCATTGTGACAGTCAGAGTGCCATGCAGTTGGCCAGTTGGCACGAAATCGTGTTTTTCATGCAAAGACGAAGCACATCGACGTGAAGTATCATTTTATCAGGGAGGTGCTTGAGAACAAGCAACTTCAGCTTGTGAAAGTTCACACTGATGACAATCTAGCAGATCTGTTGACCAAAGGATTGGCTGCTGAGCGGTTTGCACATTGCAGACGGCTAATGGGTATAGGTTAAGGCCAGTCTACTGGTCTTGTACATTATGATGTATATGCTGTTCTTTCTTTTCTTTCTCTTGAGGGCACATTGCCTTTAAGTGGGAGGTTGTTGGGGTAAAGGCACTGGCCACCCTATGTAACAGTTTTTAGTCTAGTACTGCTAAGTACACTAAGTATGCATTGTACTTAGTGTGCCTAGTGGTCCTAGCCTTATCCAAAGATATATATACTACTGTGTGTACTTGGGGAGGTACCACTCATTGTTTATCCCCACCTATTGGTGTCTACTGTGGGTTTGTCTCCTTTCCTCACTCCCAAACTCCTACTCTCTCCCTCTTCTACGTCAATAGTGACTCCCAAGCCATTGCATTAATCAAGTCATGGCTTTATCAAGGTCACTGCTTTATCCAACTTGTTGCTTTATTTGATTCATTGCTTTAAGGGTCCCACTGCAATGCAACGACCGAGTCTAAAGTAGCGACTTCCAAGTTGTTGCTTCAAGGCTAATGTAGCAACTTGCTGCTATAAGACCAGGTACGCACAATGATTGAAATTGACTGTAGCATCTTGTTAGGGTGACCAACACATGCATCTGAGGTTTGGTAGAGTGCTTGAATTTGAACCAAAGTTGGAGGATAGTGCTTTCGATAATATTATACCTGGCCAAGTATCCACCTTAGTGTCAATCCCATTTGGAATCTTAGCTCTAAGCTCAAACTTCATGCATGGTCCCGCACACACTAACATCTTGAGCTCTAAGAACTCAATGAGATTTGAAGTAGAAATGGATGAAAACTCAAATCCTAGGGCCTCTATGGCCCCTAAATCTAGTTCAATTAGACCCCATTTCCCCACACCTTCAACTACAGCCCCACGGCTCAGGGA
Source organism: Dipteris shenzhenensis (assembly GCF_047967505.1). Lineage (NCBI taxonomy): Eukaryota > Viridiplantae > Streptophyta > Polypodiopsida > Gleicheniales > Dipteridaceae > Dipteris > Dipteris shenzhenensis. The sequence continues at coordinate 37,471,716 of NC_141608.1, read as the reverse complement.
ATCAATCTCCAACATTATGGGGAGGTTTAGTTGGTCTGATTCAACATGGTAAACTCATTCGTAAGGTAGACCAGAGTGCCTAAGGAACTATAGCCTCAACATGCAACTTCACTTCCAACCTTGCTTCCCATGCCGAACCAAGTTCAAGCCTCCAGACAAAGGAAACCCCAAAGAAGAAGACGAGCACTGAATCCTAGCAAGAAATAAATTCATCCCCTATGGATCCCTAAAGCTCAAGCTACTATGATGGTAATGCTTATATTTAGGTACCAAGGACCCACCACATGGCTACCCCACCTCCCATCAACCACCCCAAGGCACAAGAATCCTACTCTCTATAGCAACCCAAATGGAGGCCAAAAGGACTCGATAATCCTCTACCTCATCAAGTGGCACCACATCAATAGACCCACAAGAACCTACCTCTAAAAAGGAGGTAGCACCACAAGAACCTATTAATCGAATAATGAGGACCACTCCTACAAAGTCACATATGACATCACTTTGCCCTCGAATCCTTATGTTGCAAGGGAGAATGTCATCAACAACCATGGCAATCCCATAAGAACCTACTCTTAAAAAGGGCGTGGAGACACAAGAACCTGCTACATCATGAGACAAGTCAAACTCTAAAGCAATTGGTGAGATGATGGGTTAAGATCACTATCCACCCTACTTAAGGGTGCTCCCAACACATATGTGACTTGGAAGGAGGAAAGGTTCCCCAAGCATCCATAATTATGATTTCATTTATCAAGTTATAGGGGCTAGATAAAAATAGAAGGTCCAAAGGATAGGTGAAAACAAGATATCGTCACAATAGAATCCCGGGTCTAAGGTGAAAATAGCACCCTCTTGAGATCAACTCGAGCACAGCAAGCCCATAATTAGCAAATTAGCATCTCATGAATCAACTTAGGTGACTAGGGTTCAGGATTACAGACAGTTCAAGTTTGAGGGTCCCTAGGTCATTCCTGCCACAATTAATGTCAGGTGAGTTGTTCTAGCCACAAAGGTCAATCATAGTGTCATGAAGCTTTCCCCCCATGCACTCACAAGTCCGTGGGTGATATCTAGGAAGGTCCACATTTAGTCAAAACCCTAAACAGGCTAGAGGAATCAATTCACTGCATTATGCTAAACACAACGAGACTACCAATGTGGTGAGATTGCTAATGTAGTGACATCCAAGTCATAGCTTTAAGGGCAATGTAGTAACTTCCAACCCATTTTGATATAATGGTGACCCACTGCAATCTAACTCCAACCACTGCAATAAGGCTAATGCAACAACTGGATAACGCTATGACCCTAGTAGCTGTAAGGTCAACACAATGACTTCCAACCATTGCAATATAAAGTTGTCCCTCTATGATCTAATGTTGACTCACTGTAATAGAATGCCTACCCACTGCATTATGGCTAATGTCAACCTACTGCGCTAGCTCATTTTCTGTATAAGGAGCCAGTCCACCCCTCAGTTGTTGCATTAGCAATTGTACCAAAACACTACAAATTTTCTGTAGATTTTACCCATCTTCCACCTACCTTCCAAACTGCCTCCCGACTTTCTCGACTTATGTTTGAAATTTGAATATTCCACATACTCCATGGGGGTAAATGATCTCTTTTTGAGCGACGAGCTAATCTTTGGATTTGAGCGAGAGATTCCAAGTAAGGAAGCTTTCTCCTTCTTTCCGACCTTTACCACACCCTCCAGGTCTTGCTCCATCTCTGTTTCCCTTCCCTCTGAGATGGATCCATCCAAATTCTAGCCGAATCCTAAGGTGAGCAATCTGCTCAGCACTCTACATCCAACCCCACAAAGAAAAACCACACCGCAGACGTGAAATCAATCAAAAACTACATGGATCTGGATTACACGCTTCATGCCTCTTGGTGCTAATTACTGCAAGCGCTTGGAGGAGTGATGGTGCATTCCCAATTCCACTATAGCAGTAAGGATTTTCTACAATACTATCATAACACACTAGCTACCAGGTGTGATGGTGCATTCCCAATTCTATTATGACAGTGTGACATGAAGTTGGGGGTAATAAACTTCACGCACCTCTTCACTTCCTGCTGCTTTCGAACTGACTGACAAAGATATTTATCATTGAGAATGGGACATTAAAAAGAAGCTTTTATGCCAAGATACCACACTATACTTTCCTCCCTCATATGAGAATGAAGATGGTAACATCCCAAGTGATGTTGTAATCAAGCATAGGGAGAAGGAAAGGATCAGCAGAGGCCATAATCTCAGCGAGCCGGTCTGCACCAAAGAGAAGAGCGATACGTTGTTAAAAGAAGATCTTGTGGCTCAACATGACATGAATTGATATATATCGAGGAGTTTGAAGGGGCTGATTAGGTCGGATGGGTAGATTCCGAGGTAACATTGCACCTCCTTCATAGACACCTTTACACTTAGCTCAAAACACTCTACAAACTGTCATTAGACACAAAGGCCTATAACTTTCAGTAGAGACATGATATTAAAGATTCAAGCACACAAAGAGATATACCTTAATATGGGCTTCATGCTGATATAAGTTTCATTAAAAACAAATAGACGGTTGAAGAGATATGGATAGTTTACTGGAAGGGGGTAAAAACTATCATGAAAATAGACTGTGAGACACAAAGACTCATAACATTTTGCAGCGGTATCTGATTCAAGATCTAAGCACCTAGAGACATGCGCCTTAAATTGAGCTTTGCGCTGATATATGTTTCATAAGAAACAGAGAAGCAGCTAAAAAGTTATGGACAGTTTACTAGACGGGGTAAAAATTGTCATGAAAACAGACTATCAGACATAGAGAATCATAACTTTTTGCAGCAGTATCTGATTCAAGATCTGATCACATATAAACATGCGCCTTAAAGAGAGCTTTGTGCTGATATAAATTTTATTAAAATCGGACTATCGAGCAGAAAGTTATGAGCAAAATACTAACAGGGGGTCAAACTATCATGAAAACTACCCTCCACCCATGCTAATTCGCCTGAGCAGGATGCTCCCTCAAGACTCGACCTTCATCAACGATCCACCCCTCATAGATTTCGTCTAGAAGAGGGAAAGAAGTTTGCATGGTGGCTCGAGAAACAGATGGACCATGTGTGCACAGTGAGTAGCCGAATAGAAAGAACTTTTAAGGCTTTGAAAGAAAGAACAGGGAAGAGACACTCAAGAGAGAGAGAACCTGAAGTGACCTTCATTACAAATAGAGTGAGAATCCACTCCAACACTACAAACACAAGGGAGAAGAAGAGGTTTCATACATACAAGAGGGAGCGGAAGCTCCAAGACTACTTATAGAGAGAGAATAAACTAGAGAGAGATGGACTTAAGAGTCTACATAAGAGAATATCTACAAGAGGGAGAGAAGGCTCATGGAAGAGGCTTGGGGAGACTAGAGCTACAACAACATGAGGCCTAATGGTGGAAGAGATTGATGAACAAGGGAGAGGAGGGCTCCTTTTATAGAGATTTTGTTACCCTCCTTCACCCATTTATAATTGCTGCCTGTAGATTCCTTTCCCCATCAATCACATAAGCACGTATGTCACCATCCATGTCCTTTTTGGCTACTCTTGCCATGTGTCCCATCACAAGATGCTCAAGACTCTTAAAATATTGAGAAAGTCAAGAGTCTCCTCACATGGAGCCCATAGGGACCCTCTCTTTTCCACATGTCCATGTCCTCCTTATTCCACATAGGAGTTCTAGAAGGATTCCTCTTAACTTCACACTCCTCCACATGCCTTCCACACGCTTGGCATGTGGTCTATCCCATCGGTCGTCGCCTTTTTGTTATCCCCACGACCTATTTCCATAGCTTCTATCCTGTTGATCATCGCCTTTTTGTTATCCCTATGGCCCGTTGCCATAGCATCCGCCGTTGCCTTTCTGTTATCCCCACGACCCATTTCCATAGCTTCTATCCTACCGATCATTGCCTTTCTGTTATCCCCAGGGCCTGTTGCCATAGCTATTGACATGCTGACCGTGGCCATAGCTACAAACCTGCCAACCGTTGCCATAACTCCCATCCCACCAACAACTGTTGCCATAGCTCATATCCCCATGACCCGTTTCCTTACACTATCCCCCTGATCGTAGGGATACCAAAAATTATAAAAGGCCCCCCTATCCCCCTGGATCATCACCTTAGCAAAATCAACAAAACTCTGTCAAATTTCTACCAGACCTTCCCTAGCCCTATGACCTCTTCCAGCCTACATTCTAGCCCCCATTGAATGTCCTTAGCCTCCTCCTCCTCCATTGACTCTCTTCTCATGCATTTTTCCCCATGGATCCTGAGAAAAAATTCTTCGAATTCAACGCTGAGCTCAGACTCCACCCCCTAAATCCATAGCCCATTGGCCCCTCCGAATCCCAGAGTACACCCTTAGGGACAATTTGAATGCCCTCTGACATTCGAGTAGAGGACCTCTAAATGGAGAAAGAGATCTTGACACACACGCCACTTAGGATCCGTCAACAGCAGCTATAACTACTCCCTCCAAGACATTCAAAAAGCGTACTCCAGTGACACAGCAGGCCACTCAGGATCCATCAATGACAGCTGTAACTACTCCCTCCAAGACATCCAAAAAGCGTACTCTAGCTCCAATGCAAACAGAGTACAAGATTGTGTGGCCCCAGACGTACTCGCCACTTGGAGAAGCCTAGCTGGATCAACACAATGGATGCATGATCTACTCTCGATATGCCTACAAGGGGCATGACTATACCCTCCACTACCACAAGGTGGCCGTGTCTCAAGCCCTGAAGGAGCCAAAGGTTCAAGCCTCCCTAACATTGATAGGTCTTGGATCCATGGCAGACCACCTCCCTTGTCACCTGGACATGAAGCTACTTGGGGAATTCCTCCAGGCCTACAACTCAAACACCAATGTCGGCATCCTGCACGACACAATAGGCACCCCCCACTTCTACCACCTCAATGTGGATGTGGTGCGCACTACCTTCGGCCTCCCCATCATCGGAGAGAAGTACTCTCAAAAAGAAAAGATGCACGAAGCCCTTGGCCAGATCTGCAACTATGACTGGAAGAAGAGCAAGGGCTGCATCCACTTCTCAAGCCAGAGTTGGAGAAACCAATCCATCATGCCCAACATCCTCACATGATTGGCAATGCCATAGGTCACCAACTAGGCAGACTACTTCTGCACCTAAATGTGGGAGGACCTTAAGACACATAGTGAAGCCCTCGGCAACCCCATGCTCTACATGCCAGTGCTCTACCACATGCTGCAGCATGTGGACTGGCATGTAGGATATGGACTAGTCGACAAAGCAACCATAGGATCTGTGCAAGCCAATGGGATATGGACTGTCCGATAAAGCAACCATAGGATCCGTGCAAGCCATTGAGGAAGAGGCAATGGTCATACCAAAGCAACCAAGGACAGAGTCAAGTGCCACCCCTACCAGTCGCCCCACTTAGCCGTCTCTTCACAACCAGATGTACGCCCAATACAAAGACTGATAGGTGCAGGAATTCCTATGTAGGAATCACTAAGAATCGAACACTTCGATCCACACTCCAAGGGCAAGGCCACCACCCAAAACCCCATCGAAATTGATGACTTCCCTGGGTATGACACTGTTCACATTAGCCTCCACCCCAGAGCCCAAGGCACTTAGGCCACCCCTTTGCTCTCCAAGTCTCGGCCTCTCAGCTTTTGCCCATTCCCTGGAGACCACCTCCTTCATCATCGGCTCCTCCTCGTCCCCATGGGCTAGGCTCATAGAGGCCCTCCAATTTTGTAGTGCACCCCAGTATATCAAACCATAGGCGGCTATAGCACCATGTCAGTTGAACAACTCCCACGTCGATCAAATGGAGCTCCAGCTTTGCTGCTGGATGCGATGGCCTAGCTCCCACAGGTGGTGCAAACTATTTTGAAAAGGAGGCAAGAGCACGCCTCCCAGCTATCCTCCACTCTCCTCCAACACAATTTAGCACACATGATAGCCACACGCTTATGGTCGCCACACAAGCTACAGTGCAAACTGCCCTCGACAAAGCGAAGGAGTATCAAACCAAGGTGGAAGATCTGGAAGTCTCCATCACCAAGCTCAAGCATGCAAGTAGAAAATGAGCACTTGTGTACCTCTGGCCGCCCAAAGGAATCAACATTGGAAGACAGGGAGCAACATGAGTTCCAGATGTATCGAGAGGTCTCTCCACAACTTGCCATGTACACTCTTGCCCCACGCACCGTCCCCCAAACACTCCAAATGCACTTCGACACACTCCATGCACAAAACCTCATCTTCCACATAGACCTCACTGCCCCCCTTCCTCCCAATGCACTCCAAACCATCCTCCACTGCAATCTCGACCTTTGCCACCCCATCCTCACTATGTCATATTTCTCATATGAATTGTCTCCCAAAGTGTTAGAAGGCATATAGATGTGGCATGCATGAGATGGTTTGGAAATGATATCTAAGTATGCAAAGGCATCCAACGTAGCAATCTTACCATTTTGATTAGGTCTTATGGAGTGGATAGGGATGAAAATCCCAAGGCCAACCAAAGAAAAGAGGACCTAGATGTCCAAAGGCTAGAAAATCTTGTAGGCATCAAAGGGAAGGATCAAACTCATCATTGGGGAGCCATCAGCTTGGCCTCTTGTTGGGATGCTCGTCTGGTGCTAATAAAATTTGCATAAATTGCTTGATTTATTCCAAAGTGTGCAACCTGTCTTAGAGCACTTTGTTCTTATCCTTTAGCATGGCATTCTTGGATCTGAAACCGAGTCACTTCTTTTGAAGAGGCAATAGTTGGAGTTTGTTCTATCATTGCCACTTGTTTTTGAGTCCACCCCCCTTTCTAGGCATCTGCTAGCTCCATTTCCAAGGTGTACAGAGAGGTCTAGTGCTCTTGCACTTGAAGAGTAAAGGATTTATTGATGGCCTAGAGTATGGATATTTTTATCAAAGCTACGCCTTATATATTAATCTTGGCAAAAGTTTATGAAACTCATTTTTTTAGTTTCACAATATTGATAGCACGGAGTACTCTTATATATATTTTCTTGTGAATTTTGAAGTAAAAAATGTAAATCCTCAGGAATCTTTAAATTTTTTTGCATAAAAGTTTCAAATCTTGGCGAATGTTTCAAATGTTTATTTTTTGTAGGGCATACAAACTTTCGACACCAACGTAAAAGTTTATATTCTTAACAAATATAACTTGGAAAAATCATTCCATGGCCTGGAGCTTTTCATTCATCTCTCTTAGAGACATTAACGCAACCTTAAGAGGCTCATTTTCTATCTAGAGCTGAGTGAGGGCTGCCTACGTGACCATCTCTTGGGTCCCATATTACTTGCTACTAGCACCTCTGAGCATCCAAGGGGGACCTGATACTTCACAAATCCTTAGAGTGTTGCCTCCTTCTATGCATAAGGCGCATCAAATTTCCTGTAGCTCAGCCATAGAAACACCTACTTCCTTAAAGAAAAATGTCTCCATGCCTAGTTTCTCAGAGGCACTAGGTGGCAGAAATAGTGCTTGGTCAAAGGGAGATTGCTAGGGATGAGGCTTGGCTCACAATGTTGGTGTTGGTCACCTAGTGGCTCAACCATGGCCTTGCCCTTGTCTTTTGGTGCAATCTGCTCAGTGAGGGTGCCACCTTCCTATCTTGGCTACCTCATGATGGAAGCAGTTTCTATTTTTGGATGTCTAGATGCCAATTCTGACTCCCATTTTGGATGTCTAGTTCCCATTCAACTACATGGTAAACTAAGCTCCAATGTAATTGAGATAGTGGAGCTTAGTTCCAAAAGGGTGTGTGTGTGTGTAAATGTGTGCATGCGTGTGTGCATACATGTGTGTGTGTGTGTGTGTGCACACGTGCACACATGCACGTGCCTGTGTGCATGCATGCATGCATGTGTGCGTGCATGTGCACATGCATGTCTATGTAGGGCTTTTCTTGAAGTTTAGCTTTTCTCGAGTATCCATTCAAATGTAATTATGTAAATCATCAAAGGTTCACATTTCTCATAAGTGTGTCAGTTAGTAAATTGGGCTATTGGTGTCTCCAAAGCCTTGGCACATGTACATTGCAACATTTAACAAATGTTTTTCCCTCTAGACATTGGTAGGATTAGCCTCACGAGCATATGGCTCTTCATATGAAATCCTTGCCCTTACTAGGGATATAATCATTACCTACCTTTCCCTAGGATATGGCCATTGTACGCCCTAACATGGATCATGCCTTGTGCAATATGATAACTTAAAAGTGAATGTTCATATCACTAATTTTGTACTCTTTATCATTTTAGAGTATAGAGAAGATTTATAGGGCATATCATATCATGTTACAGCTTTGTCATAGTAACTATCATGGTAGTAACTCAATGGTGTAGAGATTTGTGATCCAATTTGCATTATATTAACCTTGGTCCATGGTCAAGGTTTGCATATAAATTCCACATGTAAGGGGAGCTTTAACCCTTCCTATGTGTAAAGTTATGGTTATTTGAACCATACATGTAACAAAATGCATGTTGTTTCTTGAATCATCATTTAAAAAGACACAAAAATAAGGGCAAAATGACACATTCATGTACTATGGCCTATAATGTTAAAATTTTCAATCTTTAGCTTATTAAAAACATGTATATGAAGTTTGAGTATACTCAAACCCATTGCAGCCTTGAAAATGGTAGCATGGGCTAATATTTGTAACTCTATATTGGGGAAAGTTTCACCCAATGATATACACTTCCATAGACATGTTATGAAAAGATTTACCCAATGACCTACACTTCCATAACTATGCTGAGACTATGCTCCCCTCTTATCTTTTATCTTGGGTTATCCTACCCTTGCTGAAGTAACATCATTCAACATGGCATGCCAACAGTTTGATGGTGAAAGGTTTTATTTGGACTCACTAAAGGCATTATGCTATGACATATTGGATTTCCAATGTGTAGGCTATTGTTTCTGCCATTGCTCTACAATCATCAGAAAGATTTTATGTCATGCCAAGGCTTATCTTGCTATGTTGCTTTAGCTCCTTTAAGCAAGCTATGTCCTTTTGAAGAGCATATTACTTACATAAATGATGCAAAAACTATGACCATGTTCTTAAAACAAGTAGAATTGAGCCATCTTAGCCCAAATAAATAGGAGGAAGTAATCGTCTTCACCCATCAATTCAAAGGAGATAGTATGTGCTGCCCAATGTGTCCATACCAAAGACATACATCAACATTCCCTAAGTGATCATGTATACACTCATTTCAAAGGATAACAGAGAGTCAACCAAAAAGACTTTTTCATTTGTAAACGAGTTGACCATAAACCCTCTTATTGTCAAAAGAGCAAGCATAATATATGAGTACCCTTACAATGGGATATAACCACATTAAAACTTAAAACAAATGCTTATGCTTAAGACACAAGTCTCCTTCGTTGCAAGTTGATGAATAGCTAAGTTGGTAGCAAGAGGCCCCACTTTACACCTTCTAATTTTCAAGTCCCAAAATGGGACATGGGCATGGTAGAAGCTACAAGGGATGGGTAATAGGGTTAACTTAGTTAGGGGTTCTCTCCAAAGCAACTATATATTAAGGGCTCTTATGACATCCACCTTGTTGCCTCCATTTTTGCAAAGCTCCCTTCACAAGCTCAAGTTGTGAATTGGGGAGTTGTTGTTGTCCCTCATTGGTCATTAGAAATACTCATGTAAGCAATCATTAATGCGATGCATAAGGCTAAAGAGGCTTGAAATTAAAGTGAGGGAGATGGACTACAAATTTTCTGTATGTAACCTTTTTTTCAAACAGAGCTTTGCGGCATTCATAGGGTGAACACATGTCAAAGGGTGAAGGAACTAGATAGGTACACTTATCTTATGTGTAACCTCATTTAATTAACTGCCACCACTAAATAAACAAAGGCAGATGGCATGACCATATTCAAGATGAATATTTCCAAATGTGTCAACTTGTGAACATAATGACCATGGCCTTTTGCTATCGATTGCTATGTGCGCAAAGTGCACTTTTTGTCAGTGTCCTTAGGATATTGAAGTATTGTGGTGCCATTCATAATGGACTTCACTCCAATTTTGCACAAGGCTTGCCTTGAATTTTCTACTATGGGTTGCTTCAACTGATATGTGCAAACGTCACTTTCTGGGAGCATCTGAGCATTGAAGTATTACGATGCCATGAATTTAAATTTATTGGGCCACTCTATCCCCATCTAGCCTGAATTAGCTTGCGTACTGGGGTATTGTAAGATTAGTGATCATTTGTGAGAGGAGCATTCCAATGTGCATGTTTAAAGTAAAACTTTATGATACCTGTTAACCCTGTGGCAACAAGGGCCAGAAGTGCAGTCTAGGGCAACAACGATGAGATGCAATCCCCTCTGAACCTTGGAACTCCGAGATAGCTCTCTCAACCATGTCCCCTTTTTGAACCCTACAACCCCCTTCTAAACCCTTGAACTCTTGTGGAGGCAAGAGCCTCCATCCATCATTGTGATCAAGCCCTCTTTCTCACCCATGCATGCATGAGTTCTGTTTTCTATGCTTTAGCCTACACCTCTCACCGGATTACGACCCGAGGACCTATGCTACAGTTGTGAACATCCATGCTACAATGAACAATGACACGATTGTAGGTGACCAACACCCTTAGAACCTGCACTTGGGAGAAATAGAGACAACATACCACTCCCTCCCTCTCTCAGCGCCTCCTCTCTCCCGTCTCTCTCACCCCCGCCCCATCTCTCTCTCACTCCCACCCCATCCCTCACCCCGCATGCACCCCCATGCATGCCCTTGTAGGCAATCCCCTCGACAAATGCGCCGCCTTAGGTGGAGCACCTCAACAACAGTCATGTTGCACCTAGGCATGCAACCCTCGATGGCCGTGCCGCATGTAGGCACAATGCCTCATGCATCGGCCCTTCGAGAATCGTGTCACGAGAGCACACAACCCTTTGCATTGCACACATACATAATGTCGTGCTCGTGTGCACATCACTCTCGGTGGTTGCGTCTCACAAGCACACATGAGCACCGTGCACATGTGTGTGTATCTCTCAACGTGCACATGAGCACCATGCTCGTGTGTGTGTAGCTCTCGATGGCTGCATTGCACAAGTGCACAGTGCTGTCAGGCATGCAATGCGTCGCATGATGCACATGCACGAGAGCACCGTTGGGTGCTACCCCACTCTGTCACTGCCACCAAAAATTCTGTCAACGTTCTGTACTGTCATCGTCGTCAGCATCAAATTCCACCTTCGCCTCCACCCTAGCCTTGGTTCCATGGCATACACCCACGTGTCAACTACCAGACAAAGGAAACTCGACCCCAAAGCATAGATGTAGACAAAAAATTCATGTTCAAAAAGATAAAAGCAAAGACATAATATCCAAACAAGAAGAGCAGGATAATGATAGAGAGAGGGATTGAGAAGAAAACTGTGAAGGATAGAGAGAGAGAGAGAGAGAGAAGAAGAAGAAGAAGAAGAGTCTTTTTACTCGTAGGAACAATCCCAAGGAGCCAGTCTGACTCATCCGATGCGATCCCCGGGGATCGAACATGACACACCCAACGACAAGAACCAGAGCCTTAACCACCAAGACCCACGCGGGTTTTACTAAACTTGGTGGGGAAGGATGGCTTATACACCAAGAAGAAGAGTCTTTTTATGTCGTAGGAACAATCCCAAGGAGCCAGTCTGACTCATCCGATGCGATCCCGGGGGATCGAACACAACACACCCAATGATAAGAACCAGAGCCTTAACCACCAAGACCCACACGGGTTTTACTAAACTTGGTGGGGAAGGATGGCTTATAGACCAGGAAGAAGAGTCTTTTTATGTTGTAGGAACAATCCCAAGGAGCCAATCTGACTCATCCGACGCGATCCCGGGGGATCGAACACAACACACCCAACAACAAGAACCAGAGCCTTAACCACCAAGACCCACGCGGGTTTTACTAAACTTGGTGGGGAAGGATGGCTTATACACCAGGAAGAAGAGTCTTTTTATGTCGTAGGAACAATCCCAAGGAGCCAGTCTGACTCATCCGACGCGATCCTGGGGGATCGAACACAACACACCCAACGACAAGAACCAGAGCCTTAACCACCAAGACCCACGCGGGTTTTACTAAACTTGGTGGGGAAGGATGGCTTATACACCAGGAAGAAGAGTCTTTTTACGTCGTAGGAACAATCCCAAGGAGCCAGTCTGACTCATCCGACGCGATCCCGGGGGATCGAACACAATACACCCAACGACAAGAACTAGAGCCTTAACCACCAAGACCCACGCGGGTTTTACTAAACTTGGTGGGGAAGGATGGCTTATATACCAGGAAGAAGAGAGAGAGAGAGAGAGAGAGAGAGAGAGAGAGAGAGAGAGAGAGAGAGAGAGAGAGAGAGAGATTGCCAACAATCAAGTAAAATATCTTTCAAAAGTATCTGTATTTGAGGGTTGTGGAATTGGAGTACTACGTAACTCAAATCGAGCAGCTGAAAGAAGGGAATGGAGAGTATGTAAACATGGGGCTACTAAGGTGGTGCTTGGCCATCACATTTAATTCCATGCATATACAACTAACCAATCTTCAATTATGAACTGAATGAAGACAAAAAAGCAATGTCAAGGATACACGTTTTTTTCCACCTCTTCTTGCTTCCACCCAATGAACCAGAATGATTCTCATCATTTTTTCATGAATCCATACTGAGCATCATTCACCCACTAAATCCATCCATTTGAGGTAGGGTATGCTTGTACCATGGCAATGTTGTTTTAAGAGAATCGTAAAAGTACTTATTATTAGACCCTATATTTTTTCATCTCAGTCCATAGTGAGTGTCATTCTGATCTCATGAAGTTGTGAATATCTCAAAATCTTGTCAAGAGAGAAAATGACTTGTCTTATATATCACCATCAAGCATGATGCAAAAGACTTCTCTAATATATGTGACTCACTAGTGTCTCTAACACCAAACTCCAGTCATATAGGTAAGAACTCTAATACCATAGTTAGTTTTTAATCTAGAAGCTCTCAATAGATTGTACATACTTCATCATTAGAGCTACCCATAGGTCATATTCCTGATTGTATTAGTCTTTTCCTTAGTGGCATAGGTAGCCATATGGTCATACCTTTCATTCAATTGAGATATTCATCTAACTTATTAGCTACCCATAGTCTTGCCCCATTTTAAAGGCCCACCCACACTAAGGTATACTTAGCTCATCATTGTTGCTTAGTAGAATTGGCTTAACCTTGCACATCTAACGTCAAATGTTAGTCTTGGAAGGTAAATACAGGCCTTCCACCTCAAAAGAAAACATAAAGAGTAAATACTCTTAATCATTTCCTTTGCCAAATAGGAAAACATGATAAGATAACTTTAATTTCTTTTCCCAAGTAAGAATCCATGCAAAGTTGACCTTTATCTTTATAGGAAACATGAAAAAGTTATTCTTCATTCCCCTTCCCAAATAGGAAACCTTTTACATAATGGAGTAGGTTGTAAGTGTAAAGGTCACACACTATAAGAGAATATTTGGAGATTTCCATATCGATACATTTGGCCATTGTCTCACTTGCAAGAGAAACACAACATGCTTCCCATTATTTATGGTCCGCCACTCTTATCCATTCTAGTGTCCTGGGCACCAAACATTTTCTCTTCGTGGGTACTGTGGTGGTTGAGAGACGAGCAACTTTTGCTCGATGGCCTACATCATTTCATCTTTTACTCTCAAGGCCATGGCTTCCACTTTGTCCTCATCGGTAGTGTGATCCTTGTTGGAAGTGTTTCCCTTCTTTGAAGATTTCTTGTCGCGATGACTTGATTTATAGTCATCACCATCACTGTCAGAATCATGCCATCCTCAATTTCAATTGTAGCTTCATTTGCGTTGCTGAAATGTGCATAGCTACTGACTTTTTTCATGTCCTTACAAATGGGTTTTTTCAGTCCAGAGATAAACCATGCTATGAGGTACTTGTTGTTCGAATGGGGAACAAACTTCGCTATTAATCTTTTCATTTTTTTCCTAAGTATGTTCTGACCTTTTCTTTCTTGGGCACTTCTATATTTCCTAGTTGCAATGCGAGGTCATCTTGTAGCCTTTTTGTTTGGAACCTTCTTTTGAATTGCTCAGATAGCAGTGCCCATGTGGCTTTTTCTTCCACGAGAAGGTTGAGGTACCATTCAGAGGCCTCATCAGTTAGGGCCATCAGAAACCCAACGGCTTTGGTTTCATTTGATCGATAACCCCCAGCACAACATGCTACGTCGAAGGAGGAATCTGATGGGATCCCCTCACCCATAGTACTTTGGCATTTCCAATTTGCCAAAGTGTCTTATGCCATTGTTGTTGTTGTTTCAGTTGTGTCATTGACCAAAGTTATCTGCGAGATGCATATCGTCCTTATCTATTTCTTCTTCAACCCTTAGGTCCTCCATGCTTCTTGTCGATGGTGAGAGATTGAATTCTTGGAGAGTGTCGAGGGCAGAAGAAAGTTCGTGAAAGTATGCAAGTTCTAGTCTTCGTCTAGATCTGAGGTGCATACACAATTCCTAATTGTAGCTTTCAAGTGAGTGCATTTGACTTTGAAATCTGTAATTGATTCCGACCTTCGTAGCCCAAAAATGGCAAAAAAATGCAATTGACGGGTTGAAATCAGCGCCTACATAGTGGTGACTATCGAGACTCAAACCGATAGTAAAAAGACTCAAAAATTTTCATTTGATATAGCTCTTTGCATGCAATCACAATCGGTGACACCCAATTGGTATGCTTGATCTCATAAATGAAACCGGCATCCAGTAACTTTTCTAGTTCTTCATAGACCTGGGTGACATATTTGGGATTTGTCCTATAGGGTCTACATACCTTAGCTTTGGATCCTTCCCTAATTGGTATGGTATGTACTGCAACTACAGAAGAAATCCCTTTCATTTATTTGTAGGACCAAGCCATATAATCTCTATATTCCATCAGCAATGCTTTTGATTCTTGTTCTTCTTCTAGAATGAGCTGTTCACCGCCGCCGATGTATACAAGCTTTTCTTCTTCTCCATCCCAGGCAAGATTCAGTTTCCTTGTCTTGGCGGGTCCTTCATACACTGGGGTATCCTCAATATACTCTATTTCTGTGATCTCTAATTCCATGATTGTGGCCTAGGCATTGCTATTGTTGCTTCTCCCCTGGTGTAGTTTTTGAAGTAATCTGTAACTTCCCTTAGGCCTTCATGGCACTTTGAGGTGCTTGCTTGGCTGCGAGCTCCACTGGATGCAGTGGAAGATGTTTGATCCAATTCAGTTGTGTCCTGTTGCTCTTATTTTTTCCTAATTTTCATAATTTCACTCTTCATTCTCACATTGGGTTTGAAGTTGCAAAGTTTTTTGCTTTGTGAGACTAGTGATGGATTTTTAATAGGAGTCTCACTCCTAAGGAGAGGTTCTTTGGCCATACATGCACCTTCAAATAGATGTTGGAGTAGTTAGAGAAGCTAAGTGTGGTGCTAGTTGGAGGAGCCTTAGTTGATGCAGCCCTTTGTGGTTGTTAAAGATTGCACGTTGTGCTATTGTTTGGTTGCCTTGGATTGTAAGGAACTCTTAGCAGGATAGAGAACAAGGAGAAGCTCTCTCTTTCTATCTTGAATCTTGAACTTGGATCTCTTTCTCTCAATCAACTGAGTGAACACTAAAAAAAACCTCTATATCTCATGGAAGAAAGAAGAAGGAATTTTCTTTCACTCTCAACCCAAAATCTATTAAAGAAAAAAATCTCTAGCATGAAGAATAAGACCTCACAAGAACCATAATCACTCAAAAGACTAGATCTCAAGCTCTAGGAAGTGGATTCTTGAGCTTTCTAAACCAAAATGGAGAGAAGAATGAGCTCTACACGAAGAGCTAGAGAGGATGAAGAAGGTGCCTTAAATGAAGGGCAAACTGCCTCAATGAATCAAGTTCTTGTATCCCTTGATGGAACAAGGGCTTGTGTTCTCTCTAACAGAAAACTCTCACAAAGATCAGATAATGCCTCACACAAGGAGGACTTGGTGCCTTGACAACGAAGCAAGGGGCTTGAGAGCACCATTGGCTTTGGTACCATGATAAAGTGGGGAGAGAGAGAGAGAGAGAGAGAGAGAGAGAGAGAGAGAGAGTGTGTGTGTGTGTAGGATCCCATTCAAAATTTGGGGCTCAGGTGCTTTTGTGGGTCTAGTTAAATACAATTTCACCACTCTAGTTTGCATTCTTTCAAATTCATTAAAGTGCTCTATCTTGGCCTTTTGGTGTTGAACACCCTCCTTCTTTTTCCTTGACCGATTGCTATTGGCTAGTGCTAGAGTGTCTATCTTGGGGTATTCTATGACCATGAGTGCCTACAGGATTGCCAAGTCATTGTCAAATACTTGGCCTTCCAAGGTGGCATTATCAGTTTCTGTTACTAGATCCCAATCAAAGTCTGCACTGTAATCTTCAATTATGGCCTCTTTAAGATCATTGTCCCACTCGACACTTGCCATGAAACCTGGTATTTCCACGTTTTCTAATTCGTCATCCCAGATTAGTGCTTCTAGCTGGATCATTTAGGCGTGAAGCTGCCAACCTCCAAAAGCCCAAAGGCTCCCTCTTGGCCCAAGAGGAATACCCCCCAAAGGGGAGTGGAGGAGGACGAAGAGAAGGAGGATCTATGATAGGTACTTGCCCATTGTAAGGCCTACATGATCGAGGATTGCAAGATCTTATACCAACAGGCCAAGAGAACTCAAGAACTCTTCATTGGTTCTTCATGATTTGTGTGAGTTTTCTCTTGATCTATGATGAATAAGAAGGGTTGTGGAATGAGTGTTTGGAGCTTTCTGATTTCATTATTGAGATGTATTGTATATCCAACAAGTAATAGAGTTAGGGTTTTATTTATCTCGAGTTCTACTAATTTGAATCAAATGTTGTCCTGAAAGTGTCAACATCTTATCCAAATGTCTGACATGACAATGACAGGCTAGGGTTTTGGTATTGACTTGCATGCAAAGTGGCACACCCATTCGATAAGTACTTGTTTGGATAACATGCCTAGGAGCGTGTTTTTTGACAGCAGATGTGCATCACATTGAAGCAAAAACGATGTTTAATGTGAGAATCGACCATGCAAAGAATATCGAATGGGCACAATACTTTGCACACACTTCAAACTAGGTTGTATTTACTTTCATTCAAAGTGGGGCACCCATCCCATAAGTACTTGTTCAGATAACACCCCTGGGAGCACGTTTTTTGATGGTTGTGCATAACACTAGGGGAAAAATGGTGTATCATGCATAGCATATCCGATGGGCACAATACTCTACACGCACCTCAACCTAGGTGGTATTGAGTTGCATGCAATGTGATGCACCCATCCGATAAGTACTTGTTCGAATAACACACTTAGAAGAGTGTGTTTTTTTACGGATGTGCATCACACTGAGGTAGAAATAGTGTTTAATGCTCGATCGACAATGCAAAGCCTATCCGATGGGCACAATACTTTGCACGCACCTCAACCTAGGTGGTATTTACTTGCATGCAAAGTGGCGTGCCCATCCCATAAGTACTTGTTCACAAAACACACCTGGGAGCACATTTTTTACGGTTGTGCATAACACTAGGGGGAAAACGGTGCATAATGCGTGATCGACCATGCAAAGCATATCCAATGGGCACAATACTATTTCAAATCAACCTTTTTGGATTTGGATTAAGAGATTTATATCGATCAACTGCTTGGCTTTGTGTAGAAGGGGCAAGAGAAAAAGGTTTGCAAGCTTCAAACGGCTTAAACAAGCACCGATGCCTTCTTGAAAAGCTTTGACATATGTGTTGTTTTACAGTTATCTATTGTAGCCAATGCATGTATCCAATTGTTGATGTCACTTTGTGTATCCCCTTCTATGGGTTTTAGTACATTTGTAGGTACAGAGGATGCATGACTAGTGGCTGTAGTGGAAGAAGTGTCTTCAACATTTCTGGGAATAGTGGGTTTGATTTCCCCTGTCCCAAATTCATCTTGACGGCAGTTTCTCTATTTTGGATTATGATTCTATCAGTGCCCCAATCATAGAGTACTGAAGCTTCCCAAAGCCATGGTCTTCCCAACAATATCTAGTATGTTGTGGCTCCCTTGGGAAGATCCAAGATAGTAAACTGCAGAGTGAACCTGACTCTAGCAAATGTTTTTGACACATTGTCAAGGATGCCCTTCATTTAAGCATGGTCAGCTTAGGTGGATGTTGAATGTAGCCTTTTGCATTGGAGGTATGCCCCATTCTTCATCAAGATCTTTTGCTAAAATCTTTACATCGGCCCTGTCATCCACTATTGCAGGGTATTGGCCAAAGGCTTTATGCTCCAGCAGGATGGTTACATTTTTTATGTCATCCCTAGCACTCAATTTTATTGAAACAACCATTTCCTTTTCTTTAGGTAAGGGCAGACATTGTGAAGATTCTATCCATCCCTTGAAAATATCCCATGTTATAGGGCAATTTCTCAATAGGGTTCCAATTGGCATCATTTCAGGGTAGCTTATCAAGTTGGCTAGTGCGGTACCATCCAATTGGGGATGTATTACATCTTGCTCAAGTACCCTATGGAAGGTCAATCACTGTGTCAATACTGGGGATGAGAGTGCTCCAAACTCTTCTGTTGTTGTCTTGTCGCCTCGAATTTCTCTTGCTCTCATTGTACCCATTGCTTTAAGGCTTGATAATGAGCTTTCTTAGTTTTAGCATTGGGGTATGCTCCTTTGTTTCTTGGGTGGCATTATCCATAGATGTGCTAGGCATGGCCTCACTGAGTTGTTGTGGCATTGGCATGGCCTGTTTTGCTAGAGTGCTCTTTGCTTTTTGAGTGGAAAGGAGTTTTTTCCATGCCCCTTCATTCTGCTGTCTTGTTATGATTAAGACTGACTATGATACCACACTTTGTGTTGCCACACTGATCATCCCCAGGGATACATCAGGTTTTACTTCCTTGGTTGTTTGAGTCTTTTTCTCTTAGTGGGTAGTCCATGCATGCATGCCGAACTCCACATTCTTTGCACACAGGTTCAAATGTAATGGGGTTACCCTTATGTGGGCATTCTGCTATGCGATGGTTTTCCCCACAACTGAAACACTTGATGGTTGTTCGATATGTTATGGGACTTACTTGATTTGCATACACTGGAATGAGTCCGACACATAGGGTATTCTGTTTCATACTCATAGTGAGGTTTGAGCTCTTCAGGTTGGAGTTGTTACACTGGAGCTACTGGAGCAAGATTGGGAGCTTGAGGATATTGCGAACGATTGGGATTCCTCAATAGTTGAGGCACTTGTTCCCTCACTGGGAGGGGGTTCAACCATGGCACTTGTGCATTAGGTGCTAATGCTGGTTGCCTGTATACTGGGATTGGCGGCTGTTGGTATTGTTGGGGTGCTAATGCCGATTGCCTATATACTGGGATTGGCGGCTGTTGGTATTGTTGGGGTTGAGGTTTTGCTACCCTCATATTGTAGGAACATGTATTTATGTCATTGCCCACAACATTGCAAATGGCACACCATAACCATGGGGGTTGAGCCACTTCTAATGGGTTGAAGGATTTTCCATAGTAGTTGTGATGTTAGACAATTAATAGAGTCCATTCTAGGGGTACAAAGTTCATATGATACACAACCTTCTTCTCTTGTGAGAAGAGAGTACTTATATATAGTCTACATTACAACATCTTTTGGGGAAGAATTCTCCTCGTCATTGTGTGGACATTGATATGATATCACTTAGTGACTTTGTTGCTTGCCTGATGAGGATTCCTAAGAAGATGGAACATATGAGCCAAAAGTATGGGAAAAATAATTTTATTTATGTATATCCCAACATAATATTCCCTTCTCCAAATGGAGCTTTCACAAGTGGGAAATGGGACATGGTCCATGCATGATAGGTTTTTCCATCATCTCTTAGCGGCATGAGTACTTATTAATTGAAAAGTCACTTTGAGGAGAGGAGAAAACACAATCACTTTTAATATCATGTATCACAACACATATTTTGATGGTTATACAAAAGGGATTCTCTCATTGTTGACAATGGGGACATAGGTTTCCCTATCACATGCCTCTTAGAGGCACAACCACCTGACTAGTGGAGATTCCAAGACAATATTCATTGTTAGGGGAGATTTCCATGTAGTGCATACAGTCTTCAAAATCCATTTCCTCACTCTTTTCTTAATTGTGGAAAAAATGAATAGAATGTTTTCTTGCCCACTAACGTACAAGGTCTCACTTAATATACCCTTGGAGAAGCTACCTACTAGGAAAATTATGAAAGGGGGGAGAGAGGCAAAAAAGGGGAATAAATTCTTGGCTCTTGTGGAAGGCTCGATTATGAATTCGGTAACCGACTTTATGCTATCCTTGATTCCCGCACTTTGGAAGAAAAAGTAATTTCAATTCTTCTTGTGCCAACTTGGCAATCCATCTCCTTGCATTCATAACTCAAGAAAAAGAGTTGAACAATTCATAGGCACAATATTTTGTGCTCTTATACCTTATGTTACCAGCCATGGTTAGAGGTGCATGTGTATCCACCTCCAGTTAGTAGTCCTTTACTCAATCCATGATGCTAATGAATTATCTCTTAATAAATGAAAATGGAACCCATTTCTTAATTGAGAATTCATAGTAATAATCATATATACTTTCTTAGTGTTATGCATGGATAAGGTTTCATAATATGCATATGCATATGCATATGGGAATGCTCTCATGTACATAGTAATTGAAACATAGTCATCATTTCTTCCTTAACACTAGTTTGGTAAAAGAACAATAAAATATCCTAGGGCACTTTTTTGTCCTATTAACTTAGCCACTTCTTTGGGGGTTTTTGATAATTTGCCATAATAGCTTTTATGCTGAAATTATTGTGGATTGGAACTTGCACCTAGTACTTTGAGTTCTACCTAAAGTTCTAAGGTCAACCTAACTAGTATTTTCTCAGCTTTGAGATAAAATGGCCATATTACTGAAATTAGAATGAGGTTTTTTAGAGTCTATAAGTCCTAGAGTCTAAGGACAACTATAACACATATGTCTAGATTGCTTTGGACCTGGATATCATACTTATTATGATCTATGGCCTCAAATGTAATTTTAGTAAATGTTGACAGCAAGGCAAAATTTGACCTTTTGCACATTCTTTGACATGCCTAACAAGCTCTAAACTCAACCATACTTTGTATATGTCTTCCATAGGATATTATGGAGTAGCATGAATTTTTAGGGAACTTAATATCATGTAAAAGACCAGATTCAAACCTTATTTTGATTGTTCATTATGTTGTAATTCATGCTAATTTCAAGAAAAAGGGTTAAAGGATACCATAAGAACCTTCAAATATTTAAATTATACTTATAGATCCCTTTTTAGGAGCATCGGGGTGCATTGACCCCATATGGGGTAGAGTGTTCTCAAACTAGGGGGTATTCCCCTTTATATAGAGATCTCTTGCTTTGGATCCAACTTGGTTTCCTAGTTAGCCCACGCGTTTTGAGCCTACAATATCAAGACCATAACTTGGAGCCCAAAATTTTGTGGCCCACAACTTTGGCAACTATCCTTTAACTGCTAGTTAGCCTTATCTAGTTACATCCCAATTGGTAGTTGGAATTATGCAATTAGACGACTCATGAGTTAGCACACCAATTTCACTAACTAGTTAGTTCATCTTATCCTAGTTAATTCATCATATCTAGTTAGCACACAAGTTGATAGCCCACACTTTGATGGTCAAAACCACTACCTTTCAATAGTTCTAGAAACTAAGTTCCAATAGTTCAATTACATTGGAGCTAAGTTTGCCTAGTTATATATATATCATATACATATACATATCGACATGGTCTTGATATATGCTTCCGTAGACATAGGTTTGGAGCCTTGATCAAAGTATCTCATTCCTAATTGTTTTAATTAGTTAGTATCTCATTCACAAGTTTCTTGGATATGTGAATTGCTCCCCTCTTATCTTTTACCTTGGATCATCCTACCATTGTTGAAGTAATGTTATTCAACATGGTCTACCAAAATATTGATGGTGGTGAAAGGTTTTCTTTGGGCTCAACAAGGCATTATGCTATGAGATATTGAATTGCCAACATATAGGCTAATGTTTCATACTAGTATTCCATAGTAATCAGAATGATTTCATGTCATAGAAAGTGTTCTTTTGCTATGTTGCTTTAGCTCATTTAAGTAAGCTATGTCCTTTTCAAGAGCATATTACTTATGTAAATGATGCACACTTTACCAAAACTGTGACTGTATTCTGAAAACCAAAAGAATTGAAGCATCTTTGCCTAAACAAGTAGGTGTGAATAGGCCTCTTTACCCATCAATTTGAAGGAGATAGCACATGATGCCGATAGTATCTATGCCGAATTCATATAGCAACATTCCTTAAGTGATCATGTGTACACTCATTTCAAAGGATGACACAGAGTTAACCGAAAAGACTTTTTCATCTGTAAATAAGTTGTGCAAGGTGACCATAGACCCCTCTTATTGTACAAAGAGCAAGCATATGAGTACCCTTAGGGACCTTATATGACAATGAGATATAACCACATTCAAATTTAAAAAAATGCTTGTGCTTAAGAGTCAAGACAAGTCACCTTGATGAATAACTAAGTTGGTAGCAAGATGCCCCACTTTGCACTTACTAATTTTCAACCCAAAATGGGACATGGGTGAGGTGGAAGCTACAAGGGGTAAGCCCTACTAGGAGGTAGATTGAGAAGTGATGGGGATGGTTAGACAAAACTCAATAAGAAAGCTAGACAGGCATGAAGAACGCTTCTCACAATTCCGTTTAGGTAAGAGGATTAACTCAATTAGGGATTCTCTCCAAAGCAACTATACAATAAGGGCTCTTATAGAATCCACGTTGTTGCCTCTTATAGAATCCACATTGTTTCCTCTATTTTTACAAACCTCCATTTACAAGCTCAAGTTGTGAATGGGGAGAGGTGTTGTCCCTCATTGATTATTAGAAATACTCATGTAAGCAGTCATTAATGGGATGCATGAGGCTAGAGAGGCCCAAATTAAAGTGAGGGAAATGTGACTATAGATTTCTTATATGTAACCTTTTTTTGAAGTAGGGCATTGCAACAATCATAGGTTGCACACATGATGGGTGAAGGAACTAGATAGGTACACTCATCTTATGTGTAACCTCATTTAATTAGCCACCACAGCTAAATAATTAACTTTGCATTACAAACTAAGGCAGATGGCATGACCGTATTTAAGATGAATTTTGCCAAATAATTAACTTTGCATTACAACTAAGTAAGGCATGGCATGACCATGTTTAAGATGTTTGCCAGATGTGTTAACTTGTGAACATAGATGACTGTGGTTTTTCCACTATTGATTGCTATGTGTGCAAAGCAGACTTTTTGGTAGTGACTGAAGTATTGTATTTCCATTCAAGATGAACTTGACTCTGATTCTTCAAAGGCTGACCTTGAATTTTTTAATATGGGTTGCTTCAACTGATATGCATAAAAGTCACTTTATGGTAGCACCCGAACATTTAGGTAGTACGATGCCATGAATTTCCAATTTATTTGGTCACTTTATAACCATAGCCTAATTCAGTTGGTGTCTTGCACCCTATTTGCATTGCAACCTATTTTATTTATTAATTTCTTCATGCTCTTTTCCACTGTGTTGATTAATCTATTCATTCTAATAATATATTCGCATATTCTATTCATCGATTAATCTCACCGTGTGCCGCTCCCCTACTACTGCTCTCCCTCCCCGTCCTCTCCTTGTGCTTAGCCACAGCTTCCCCTTCTCCCCCCTCCCTCCTCCCCCTCACGTCTCTCAGTTCTCCCACTCCTCTCCCTTCCCCCCTCTCTCTGCCTTCCTCCCCTTTTCCCCTGTCTTCTGCTCAAAACCCCCTCTCTTCCTCCTTGTCTTTGAGAGGCTTTCACAGCCCCCCTTCACTGACTCTACCCTCGGTCCCCCCCCCCCCCCCTCCTCCTTTTATACTACATAGAGCATTAGAACGTTCTAGATGAGGACGCTTTTAGAAGAACCACAACGCTCTCACTTTAATCGACAGCCGCCTTACTTTAATCGAAGGTCGCTTACGTTAATCCCCCCCCCCTCATTGTCTAATTAATTAATGGCGAGTTTTTCTTGCCGGGGACCGCTATTTAGTGGTCGGAGTCTGTGAGGAGCACTCCAATGTGCAATTTTAGAGTAAAATTTTATGTATTTTCTAAGAGCACATTCCCACTTCAAGGAACTAAGGATTTTAGCATTTGTGGGAACCCAAAATCGAGATTTTCACCCTTTGCACCAAGGCATAGGACTTTAACATCGTGAAATCGAGGAGGAATAAGGAGGATGAAAGGTGCTCTATCACTTCATTGAATCGAATGAGTTTTCAACTCTTGTCAAAGTGCCCTCTGCTCCCCACCCTCGCCCCCCCCTGTCCGAGAACACACTACTCACACACCCATGGCTAATTACGAGAGGCACATTTGCCGGTTGCCTATGCTGCTAGCTCAGGTGGGCAAATGCACCATTGCCTGAGTTGCCTGCTAACCTGGGTAGCCAGTACTTATGCCTTTTATCGTTGTGTATGCAGAGCAAAGATGGCCTATCAACTTCAATTTGGCTACTCGAGTTCCTCACCCCCTCAACCTTCTCGCTCCCAACAACCCCCCCATTCCTCTTTTCCAAATCCCTTCCAGTGCATGCCTCTCTGAGCCTCCTTGCTCCCAAACCCCCCGCCCCCGCCCCCCCCCCCTTTTCTTTTACACATTCCTCTCCTTTGCATGCCCCTATATGCAACACAATGACACATAGGTGATTGGCAATGTGCCTATTTCATGAATCCACCAGCCACCCATCTTGCACATCTACCCTTCACCACTATTCGTGTTGCAATTGTGGATCTTAATTTTGACTCTCAAGAGTTTATATATGATCATAGCATAGATGTTGTGCCTTCCACGCAAGATGTTAACCCTCTATCAATGTATTCTTCCTTGCTCTCCTAAGTAGTGACAATGAACACTTCACCTCCTTTAATAGACTCTCAAGCCATAGGTTCTACCATAGCATCCCGTGTGGGAAAGTCCGCCATTAAGACTTCAAAGGCTAAGGCAAAAGCCAAAGAGTGCAAGGATCTTGTGCCCAGCAAGATCTTCACATCACATGGGAACAAGCACGTGATAAATTTGGTAAGCTATGGCCAGCTTATACATGTGTCTCTGATTGAAAAACAAATACACCATCTGAAAAATCTTTGTATTTTTCCATGACTCCGAACGAGCGAGTAGAAGAGGGCCTCAGCCACCATAAGGATGTGGACGAGGAAGTCCACAACATGAAATAAATTTTTGGAAAATCTAAGAATGTGAATCTGAGAGTAGATATTCTTGAAACCTTGAGAGAAGTTTTAAGCTGCCGGCTAACTCTTGCTCCCATTTTGTAGCCAAAAACCATGCAAATAGTTGAGCTAATTCCATTCAACAATCACATCCTATGGTGGATTACCTCTAAAAATTACTCTTGCTCCCATTTTGTAGCCAAAAACCATGCAATTAGTTGAGCTAATTCCATTCAACAATCACATCCCATGGTCGATTACCTCTAAAAATTATATTCGTTTCACAGGAAAAGTGAGGGTACCTTAAATCCTTCCATGATTCGGATCACCGACACATAGTATGTCGATTTGCCCCATTCCCTTCAATCTTCCCTTCCTCCTTGGACGCGCTTCCAGCATCTGTCCCGTTCATCCAAACCGTGTTTCTCTATCGCATTTAAGGCAGCATGGCAAGAATCACCTTGAGTCGTTGAACACCTTCGTGGTTCTTGCAGAACATTCGACGATTCTTGCCGAACAGTTCGACTCATCCAGATCGTAGATCGTGAGGTCGTGCGACCTTTGTTTGGGTGGATAGTATACGTCAGGGTGCGTTGGAGGCGGCCTGAGAGAGCAGAGTAGCCCAGATCCAGTTTACAACACTTAGGAGGAGCCAAGTTCTGGTTGTCTTCGTTTCGTAGGCGCTCATGGCGAAGAAGGCCATTCTTGTGGGTTGCAATTACCCCGGCACTAAGGCCGAGCTTCACGGTTGTGTCAACGACGTCTGGAGAATGCACAAAGCCCTCGTCGAACGATTCGGGTTCAACCAGCAAGACATCACAGTTCTAATCGACACGGATAGGCGGTACACCGAGCCCACAGGCGCAAACATCAAGAGGGCTTTGAACAAGCTGATATCCGAGTCTAGACCTGGAGACGTTCTGTTTTTCCACTACAGTGGTCATGGAACACGCTTACCTGCAGAGACGGGTGAAGAGGACGACACAGGCTATGATGAGTGCATTGTGCCCTGCGACATGAATCTAATGAACGGTATGCCCTTGATCTCGATCCATTTGTGGTTTCTAAATTAGGCAAGAATGTCTAAACTCTGGAGGAGTTTGGGGAGCTCCTGTTTTTACACAGAAATTTGTGTTAAGGAGCGAAAATGTTCCGAGCTTTCTTGCAGTGGCAACTGACTGTGTCCTTGTTTGTGCAGACGAGGATTTCCGTGAATTCGTGGATAAATTGCCTCAAGGGGTCACGCTCACCATAGTGTCAGACTCTTGCCACAGCGGGGGCTTGATCGCCCATGAGAAGGAGCAGATTGGGAATAGCAACACGCAGCACGGAGAGATACGAGGGGCAGATCAGCAAAGCGGGTCAAGGGGGGTCGGCACCAGAGGAGGAGGAGGGGGGGGAGGGGGCTGGGGGGATATGCTGAAGCAAGGGATGAAGCAAGCGTTGGAGAGCGGGGTGGTGCAGGAGGCGATGGAGAAGAGGGGGATCGATGTGAAGGGATGGATGGGAGGGCATGAGCAGAAGCATCAGGGAGGCGAGCGCAGCTACGGAGGCAACGAGCGCAGCTACGGGGTAAGTGAAAGAAGCTATGGGGGGGGAGAGGGGGAGTATGGGGGGGGGTATGAGCATCATGAGCAAAGGCGGCATGGAGGGTACGAGGAGGAGGAGGAGGAAGCAAGGCGGTATGGGGGGCGAAGGCATGAAGAGGAGCAAAGGCGACGCTACGGAGAGCATGAGCATGAGCACGAGCATGGAAGACGACGCCGTGGGGGCTACGAGGAGGAGGAGGAGGAGGAAGGCGGGAGGTATGGCGAGCAGGAGCGACGAAGGTATGAAGGGGAGGAAGGGCGGCGGAGGCATGAGAATGAGGAGAGGCGCCATGGAGGGTACGAGGAGGAGTATCGCCATAGCCAAAGCCATAGCCATAGCTATAGCCATAGCCAGAGCGAGCAGCAGCACCATATGCAACCGCGGGGGACCAAGAGCCGGGGACTACCGCTGGAGACGCTGCTGGAGATGCTCAAGGAGAAGACCGGACGACAGGATATCCAAATCGGGAGCATCCGTCCGACGCTCTACGACATGTTCGGCGAGGATTCGAGCTCTAAAGTGAAGATGTTCGTCAAGGTGTTGATGGGAGGACTGGCGGCGAGCGGCGGGGGGGGCGGCGCGGGAGGCCTGGGAGGAGCGATGTCGGCATTCTACGGCGGCGGTTCCGGCAGCGGAAGCGGCGGAACTGGTGGTTCCGGCGGTAGTTCCGGCATCATGAACATGGTCTCCTCCCTCGCGGGCCAATTTCTCCAGCAGAAATTGGAAGATCAGCCCGATGATTACGCCCAACCGGCCCTCCAAACGCCCACCCCCGGCCGTAAAGCCGCCTACGCCGGCGTCTCAATTCCTTCCGTCAAAGCCGATCGCGGAATCCTCGTTAGTGGTTGCCAATCTGACCAGACCTCCGCCGACGCCAATCCTTCCGGTAACCCCGCCCAGGCTTACGGCGCTTGCAGCAACGCCATCCAATCCGTCCTCGCTTCCTCTTCCGGCCGTCCCATCTCCAACCGCCAGCTCGTTCTGGAAGTCCGTCGCCTCCTCGCCTCCCAGGGCTTCACCCAACATCCCGGGCTCTACTGCACCGACGATTTCGCCGATTCCGTCTTCATCTGTTAGAACCCAATCTTGAATTAGCGCCTTTGCCTTTGCCTTTCGTTTCCGTCGTCTGTTCGACGCTGTGTTCATCGTTGCCGTCCTCCCTCCACATTTCGTTTCCGTCGTCTGTACGCTGTGTTCATCATCTCCGCCGTCCTCCACTTTTTCTCCGCGGTCCTCCACATTTCGCCGACAACACCAACCCATCTTTTTCTCACAGAAAGTGCCCCTTTTTGCTTTGCCTTTCAGCTCCTTCGTTTTCTGTCGTCTGTCTGGACTGTGTGGTCATCGTCGCTGGCGACTGTAGTGCCGTTTTTCTCCAAATTCGAGACATGTTTAGCTTCATGAAGTGCTTCGAGCCCTACTGCACCGACGACAACGCTGAATCCGTTCATCATCGCTGGCGACTGGGCGTTGCCGTTCATCATCGCTGGCGATTGGGCGCATCTCTACTTTTCTCCGTTGTTCTCCTTCCCTCTCAAATTTTGTACGCTTTAAAAGCTTGAGTTCGAATTCTTTGTAAAACTTGTTGTCTTTTCATGTTGGAATGTTTTCATCACAAAAATGTTTTCTTTCGATGTCATTCAAGTTTCCAGCATAAACGCAGAGTAGCCGATTTTCCGTGCCCTTGTTAGCTTTCTGATTTTCTTATGTTCCCTCAATCTGTTTGCGTCGTCCTCTCAAAGAGAGATATTGGTTCTAAAATTCTGTACTCGTTATAAATGCTTTACTCTAAAGTAATTTCAAACTAATTTGAATTTACGTTGGACTTGAAAAGTGAGGTAGTTTATTGTCAACTCTTTGGTAAGTTATTGTAATACAGGTGCATTTATTGTGTGCCTTCCTTGCATCATCAATTTTATAGTACCCATACTACATAGCCATTTAGAGGCCGTTCCCACGGACTCAAAACTTAGTAAATTTGCCACTAGGCATAGCGAAGGGGATTATTTAAATATCGGGGATTGCTTCACTCCAATTCATTTGGGATCACAAGTCCTTTTATATCTCCTAAGAAGCTATAGCATAGGTGTCTCAAGAAGCTATAGCATAGTTGTCTTGAGAGGATTCAACTTGCCTTATGCTTTTATAAGGTTATCAATTAACCTAGCACATCTAGTAATTGTTGGCATAGCCATGATGATGATCCATAAGCTAGTTTGCACATGTTATGTCCATATTGCCTCATCACAACCTTTCAAATTAGGCTATCGATGGGGAACTTTGAGCATTGACAAGGTGAGCACCCTATAGGCCTTTCACACCTTAACACAATTTTTTATGTTCCACAAGCATACAAGATATTCATTGCCACTATCACTATGCCTAGATGAATCTATCTAGGTTTTTTCTTTCCTTTTATTTATGTTGTTTTGTAATTTGACTGAGTAAGGGCGGTTAGGATTCTCGACTTAGGTTGCTCTAAAACTCACAATCAAGACTTTGTACGCTTTTCAAGAAGTAAAGACTTGTTCTAATGACTGTGATTGCAATAGTATAATGTGATACGACAATCTTTGATTCGGTCTATTTCTTCATTAGGTCATTTTAAGTTTAAGCATTGTGGCACTCTTTCTACTTGCACCTTCATATAAGGTGCATCTATTTCATGAACGACAAACTCTTGTACATGATGCACACTTCTTTGTAAAGAAGATAGTTACCTATCAGAAAATCCTATTAATCTGATGAAATATTGGTGGGACAATTAATCAAGACATATATTTCTTAGTATTTGGGCATGGCTTGTAAAGAATAGCAAAACAAAAATTGTGAAGCTATTTCATTGAATTAGAAGAGGTCTTTTATGATGTCCAAGCTATATGATAATTAGGTTGTAGTAGAACAGCTCCAGTAATGGAAATCTAGTAAGCTCCCACCAGCATCCTTCCACCTTCAAGGTGCATAACTTCTCCTCCCTTGCTACATTCCCATTCACACATAAACCCGATCTCCTTACTTAAAACTGACGTGGAAGGTAATATTGCTAATGTCCTGGTGTTCAATTGTCCATGGACTTTTCTGCTTGAGCCACTTGGCCATACTACTATGATATTTAAGATCAGATGGAAAGTTCAAAGGATTTGCCACAAGTACATCGAATTGGCTCACAAATGACCACTCTTATTAGGTCTCACAAAGGTAAGAAAATGAAGACTATTCCCATGAATGAGATCTAGCATTGAATATGAGCCTTGTCAAAGCGAGTCCAACCCATAATTAATTGCCATAAACAGACATGAATACGTAAACCTGGGAAAGATGCATTTCACATATTGGAGTGTTCTTCTTGTATGCTAAAAAATAGAGAGAGAGAGAGAGAGAGAGAGGCTTTCCGATGAAAACACAAACAATGCAGCCAATTTTGAGCTCGTAGAACAAGTCGAAACTAGTGTCCAAAATGTGACTGAATATGACTCATCGTCATGAGCATTATTGCTTTTATCATCACCGTAACAAACAAGTATGTCATCACCGTAATCAACAAGTAATCAAATTGTGGATGGATTGCTCTTGAAATAGATACAAGGATAGATTCGCCAAACTTTCTTTTTTTTGGGGTAGAAAAAGTAGCGTGCATTTATTAATTTATATCATGTCATACATCCAAAAAAGATAGAACCAGAAGTGTCTGTTGTGGCTAACATAGCCCTTACATCTTGAGCAAAAGTATAAACTCCTATAGCAAACATCTCAAGGATGAAATGAGAAGCTGAAAGTATCTTCCCGAGCATCTGATGTAGGAGCAGCAGAGGTGTCTGAAGAGTGTCCCTGAGCAACAGTAGTGTTAGAAGAATGACCATGAACAACAGAGAGGCTTGTAGAGGGTCAATAGACATGGATGATAGATGGGTAGCATTAGTATGTATGACCTGACTGATTGGCCAAACTTTTTGTCTCGTACATAAATTCTGTGGTGATCCAAGTTATTCACAATTGTATATTCATTTATTACCTTGTGAGCATCTGGTAATTCTTTATCTAGAATATCTATACACAAGTGTTGCAATCATGCACCAAGTTTGCATGTTGAAGAAGAATAATTTCTTCTACTTAGTACAGGACATATATTGAACTCTTCTGAAGCATCTTCTCCTTCAACAAGGGCACCTGACGTAGACCTGCATGAAATGATATGCATGTCATTAGCTAAAATGCAGATAGCTATACTTAAGAAGGAATGTACAAATTTTGCTAAAAAAAGAGAGAAACAATTAATCTCAAACAAACAATGCATTACTATATCATGAGTTCAATTGCATATGGAAGAGATGATGGAACTTGGTAATGTTTTAACTACAAGCACACCTAAGCAAATCAAGCATGCATGCTACATGGAAAATCTGAATGTAACCGTAAGATTTGTTGAGGATTGTTTTTTTCAAAAAACTTTTGAACACCTTGTAAATAGATCATAAAATTATGGGTTACCAAAAATATACGAAATTTTTGTTCCTTGAAACATCTTTTTGATGTGTCACTTGAGAAACAATGTTTCTTGAGGCTCAAGGGATGTTACCCTAAAGCTCACATTGGAGGTACATTGTCAAGCTCTATTGCTTAATTTGACACTGTTGTTCGTCCTTATGCAATCACCTCCACATGTACTGACCAAGATAGAGGTGATTGCATAAGGACGGACCTCCTTGTTTGAGGTTGATTGCATTGTACCTTCTCAAAGGAAATCTTTATGGATAGTATCCTTTGTGGCGACGAGAAGCCAGACAATATCTATTTTGGGGACGTTTATAAACTAGAGCCCAACTGAGTCAATTTGAGCGCCAACTATGCACACAGATTGCACACCATCTCTATAAATGATATGAATTATCCCAAACATGCATTGCATCGTGGAGTAGAGATTGAAATATTTGGAAGATATGCAAGGATTAATGACACAAAAAAAGAACTTGCAAATTAGAAAGGGAAATTTGTGTTAGAGCATATATCGCCCAACTCTAAATGGAGGCCCTATAGGCCCACTATGGTTGATACAAGACAAAAAAGGCCCTTGAAGAACTATGGACATGTGGAATTGGGAGACACTTAGTCAGTTATACATACATCGACATATATTGGTGTCTTGAGAAATCCCTCCTAGAATCTTTTGGAATTTCGCCTTGCACAGCTATGGGATGTAGTGTGGGAACCTTACTGACACTTGAAAGCTAACAAGGGACACTGACAAAGGTAACAAGGAGAGAGTGGAGAGCCCCACAAACCACGCTTAGAGACAGAACCATCTAACATGGGGACATGGAAGCAAGGACAATATCAATGGCGACAACTCAAGATTATTGTGGCTCGAGCTATAAGGCAACAACTTTAGCAGTGGTAGCTTCCATGGGGTAACAATCCACCTGAATTCCCACAAGCAAGGAGTTCAATATCTACCACAAAGGTGTTGGGAATTAGGGTCCATTGTCCCAATTGTAAGCCCCTAACTGAGGAGAGTAAGGGGACATGGTACCAAGGTAGTTTGGGGGGGTTTGAGAGCCTATTCTGTGGGCATCAAACATCGATGTCACATGGGCAGGTCAAAGAGGAAAGAGAGCTTGGAAGACTATCAAGCAAATGCAATGACATCAACACCTACGTGGAGTAGTAGAGAGCATTCTTGGCCATGTAATTGAAGCTGTAGGTTGAATGCGAGTGGGCTGCAGAGTATGCAACAAATAGACAAGAAATGGAGTAGGTCAAGGTGCCCAAGCAAGGCATCACAAGGCAGAAAGGAGTCAACTACACTAGGGCTACCACGTGACAAGTTAGTGCCTCTTTGGAGAAGGTGCAGTCAACATATGTAGGTTGAGGTAGGCCAAAACTATGCTAGAAGATTGTGCACTCAACAGGGCTACCAGCAAAGCCTTTTGGTTGGCTGATGGGCTGGCAGAGTGGGTTGGCTAATCCATAGACCAAGTCAATCAGTCTAGTGGGTTTCTAGCCCTCAAAAGGACATCCATGGATCACAAGTAAAGATAGTAGGAGGTAGCTATTACTAGTACATTGGCTGGGGAATGATCTTAGGATATCGACACTGTGATGCCTCATGATTCCGATGCATACCTACATCTAGTAGAATAGCACAAGTTCATCATGCATACCTACATCCAATAGAATAGCATAAGTTTGCAAGAGGAAGCTGTCCAAGGAATTAGTACTACACGAGCTCAGTGAAGCTCATGTAGGAGCACGCAATTAAGGAGATTGCAAGGATAAAAGTAGTAGCAAAATTTGTGCTCACCACACAACATCTGGGCAGCAGATTGCTACAGGTTTTGGGATCTCTTGTGAAGCTTGTCTTGACTCAAATTTTGCAATATATTTTGAGTGGTTTTGCAAATTACTCTCCCATTTGTCTCTTTCTCTTAAGTTTGGTGTTTTGTGAGCTCTATCTTGTAGACGCATAATCAAAAGTTGTGATTTACAGCATTCCCTTCTCTCCTATAGTTTCTTGTGTGGCACATACCTTAACCATCTACTATATTCCATTGTGTGAGAAAACTAGCACAATAAAGACTTAGTTTTCTAACATGGTATAAGAGCCATGACTGCCTATGTGGAGAGCTGTGCGACGGTAGTGTGCTTGGGAGTGAGATCTGTGAGACTAGGGTTGCCTTGGAAGTAGGAATCTAAAGCCTCTTGGTGTATGCCTTGGTGATCAAGCCATCCAAGTAAGATATTGAATTCGACAACTAAAAGAGGAAGGCAACTTTTGATTAGGTGACAAGGTCACTGTTTGTGTAAGAATCCTCCTTGAAGTAAAATTTCACGTGCGGATGGGGACCTTGAGGATACCAAATTTTGGTGTGACACGGGGTGACACATCACCCAAACTGGAAGTTCAAGATCAAGAGTCACATGGTTACGCGTAGTTTGTGGGATATTACTAAAGGAAGAGATACAAAACTGCTAGACATAAAGGATGCGATAGAGAAGGTAACCAAGCAAAGCATAGATCCAAATGATGTAGAGGAATGGATGAAGAAGGATGCTGAGTCATTGGTAATAATCATCGGGATGACTGAAGGTTTGGTGTATCTGCACATTTAATTGGCGGAGACCTCACTTGAGGCATGAATGATCTTGAGAGACTTGTACGAGATAGGATCGGTTGCATCATAATGCTAAAATGAGCTATTCATGTTGAACATGGAAGAAAACCTGGTGAGTGATCATCTAGTGTAAAAGTCTTGAAGGATAAAAGTCTTGAGTGATCATCTAGTGTAAAAGTCTTGAAGGATAAAATGGCTAATGTAGGTCATAAGGTGGATAGCAATCAGTTGGCCATGCTCATGCAGAGTAAATTGTAGGTCATAAGGTGGATAGCAATCAGTTGGCCATGTTCATGCAGAGGAAATTGCCAAGGAGGTTCACCAGGTTATTGACAAGCCTAACAATTGGAAGAGATTAAGGCCATTGACCTTCGAGGAACTTTGTCCCTTGTTGCTCCAGGAGGAAGAAAGGCACAAGTTGCATGAGGATGATGGCAGTTCAACATCATTAAAAGTAAAGGGAAAGGCAAGCCCAAAAGAAAAATGACACTTCCGAGGACGAAAACTTTTTTAACGGAGAAAGTAAGAAGAGGAAGATGAAAATGCGCTACTATTGTGATATGCCTAGACATATGGCAAGAGATTGTCCAAAGAAAAAGGTTGGTCAAAATAAGAAGCAAGGAAAAAAGTCCAAGGGACATGAACGTGAAAAAGCTTCAACTCATACTATTGAAGGTGAGTTGTTCTTGGTGACTACACCATGTATCACGTTGATAGGATGCATAGATCTAGGTGTGATAGCACTACTGTTTAGTATAGAGCAATGGTAAATAAATCCAAGTTTGCTAGAAGATAAGGAGGATAGTGTATGTTGCTCATAACAAGTACAAGAGGAGCTTTCTTGACAGAGGCACTTGGAGCCTTTTGTTCTTGGTGGATCTTGTTGGTGTGGGTAGCTCAACGGAGTTGGTACTTTTAGGTGATACTAATGATGAAGACTTCTCAAGGATGACTTTGGTGGTGTCAAGGCTTGAACTTGAGAGGAGCTCACTCAGAGCTTATGTTTAGAGACCACTTGGAGTGATTTTAGGGTTTTTGGAAGTATCTTGTGATTCATGCAAATTGCATAAGGGAATAAAAAAGACCCAAAGGACTTGGTGCCTTTCAAGGTCTAGTTGGTTCTTAAATTTATAGGGGGACAATTGGGTGTACCTAGAGATCGTACTTGAATTAGATGGTGTGAAACGCATGTTCATGACGACATATGATAGTGCCATTGCGAGATAGTGCTATGGTTGTATTGATGTATTGGCTTGGTTCTTGAGCTTCAGGGAGCTGGGCATTGAGGTAAACAATGCATTGGTATCGGGACTTGATTTCAACACATTTCTCATAGAGCATGCATGCCTTTGAGACATTGAGGGCCAACATTGTAACAATGGGAGGAGGTGGGAACTAGGGTCCATTATGTGGTGGTTGAATTTTGACTTGAAATTGCAGCATGGCTGTGTGGGTGGCTTTTAGTAGTTTTACTGCTAGTCCATGAGGGGATATTGGAGCATGTGGAGTCCAACCCTGCATAGGAAAATGGAGGCCCTATGAGTCCGTTGTAGTTACTATGGGAAGGGGGAAAAGAAAGGTCATTGAAGAACTATGGGACACGTGGACTTGGGGGGTATTTAGTCCCATATAGATAAATGACCATATGTGTAGCTTGGATATATATATACGTGGTAGTGTGGCCTCTTGAGCAATCAGTCCCATAATCTTTTGGGAGCTCGAGGCCTTGCATGGCTATGGGGCAGGATGTGGGACCCTCATGCTTGGTGCATGTGTTGTGGTGTGCATGTGTGACATGTGGCCTTCACTATGAACCTTTCATAGATTTAAAGTTTCGCAAACCCTAGCCTATCATTGTCACGCTAGACATTTGGATAAGATGATGACAATGTTCAAGACAACATTTGATTCAAATTAGTAGAACTTGAGATAAATAAAACCCTAATTCTATTAAGAGGGGGATATACAATACATCTCGATAATGAAAATAAAGCGATCAGAAAGCTCCAAACGCTCATCCCAACACCCTTCTTATACATCATAGATCAAGAGAAAACTCACTTAAATCCTGAAGAACCAATGAAGAGTTTCAATTAGTTTTCTTGAACTCGTGATAAAATTCACTATATATTCAATGAATATAAACTCAAAAAAGTTCCAAGTCTCCATGAAAGTGTTGATCTTTCGCTTGTAGTTGCATATGTGATTAATAGGTGTCCCCCACCAAAGTACTAAAGAACATGATACCTTGTGAAGCTTGGTAAAAAAAGAGGCCAAGGGTCATCCATTTGAGAGTTTTTGGATGTATTCGTTATGCACATGTTCCAAAACAATGGCAAAAAATGGACAAGCCGACAAATGTTTCATGGCCTTTATTACAATGGATGTCAAATCAACCTTTTTGGATTTGGATCAAGAGATTTATATCGATTAGCCGCTTAGCTTTGTGTAGAAGGGGCAAGAGCAGAAGGTTTGCAAGCTTCAAAGGGCGCAAGCAAGCACCGATGCCTTCTTGAAAAGGTTTGACATGAAAAATACAACTTCAGATCCCAATCTCTTATGCTACATAAAAATGATAGCTTCATACTTGTCATGAAAAATACAACTTCTAATCCCAATCTCTTATGCTACATACTAATGATAGCTTCATACTTGTCATGCTCTGTGTGGATGATATTATCATTATAGCCAATGATCAAAACTAGAGCAGCTTAAGACAACAATATGCAAAGAGTTTGAAATGACAAATTTGGGCCAACTATAGAAGAACCACACACCTAGGTACATGGCAACAAATGCGGCAGTATGCAAAGCGGTCTAGCTTCAAAAGGTTATTTCATGAGTTGGCATAGCACACGAGGGTCTTACTTCATTCGTGAACTGGTGAAAAAAGAACAAGTTTTAGAGGATCTATGTTCTATCGACAATCCAGTAGCTATATTCCTAGCAAAGGAGAAAATTTTCCTATGTACGCATCTCCTTGGTATATAGGATAATTGTTTCTTCAAAGGGTGATTGACAATGCATGAGAATTGAATATTTAAGAATCAAGTCAGACTACTACAACCATTTAGCATTGTGGGGTGATTGTTGGGCTTATGCTCATCATGGATAGGATAATTCCCTCATGGATTGCAAAGGCATTTCAATCAAGAATTCAACTCTAGTTCAATGAAAAAGTGTTAGGTCCTTGAGAGGATGGTGCAATAATAATTTTCTGCACCATACATGTGGCACTATGCCATGTGTTGTTCGGGGGCAATTTTTTTGTGAGCTTTTCTTGCAATGTCAATAAGGTGGTGCTTTCTTTAAGCATTATGAACATATAGTAACCCTCGCGTGATAAAGATGTGAAGGAGCTAACTTGTGACCAAACATAATAAAGCATCAATGACTGCAGAAAAGAAGAGGATAGTTTTCATAACCACCAAAAACATTATACAATACAATCATTGTAACAAAAAGTTTAAAGTTGCGTAGCTCTATTGAGAGTGACACTACCTAGGAATAGGGCTATCAATGCATCCATAACTGAAACGGTATAGGTTATGATCATCAAAAGTGGATCAATACAACCACCCCGTTAATGGAGGCCCTATTGAGGGAAATACTACCTAGGAACAGGGACTTTTACACACAATCTAGGATGGCTTATGTTTGTCGATACATCCATAATCGGAAGGGTGGGTTGATGCACAAACGTATTCCCATGCTTGTGAAGCTTGATGTTGTTTTTCTTAAAATGAAATCGCGATTCGGAAGCATGCCACAATGCTTGAATTAGTAACCTAATTGGCCTAATTAAGATGCCTACATAGAGAGAGATTGTCTAAGGTGCGCATAACACAGTGCATTCAAAGTAGTTAAAACTGGTCCTTACTCCCAAAAAAAGGAGAACATTTAAAAATCTTGCCTTAATGGCAACAGTCTTGAATGTGAGTGCTAGAGCAAGTTAAGTTGGGAAGCCAAACTACAAATCAACATAAAGAACAAAAAAGAAAGCATCTAGGTATATTCAACTAGGTGTAGCGATAGTGCTTTCGGAACATTAAAAATTGTATTAGGTTTGTTAAAAAGTCTTCAAGGTGATCATGGAATCACCTTGGCAATGCTCCAAATTCCCTCCAACAATAGCAGCCCAAGTTGAAAGATTGTGATTAGGCAATATGGACATCGCATGCTTCATCATCACCATGGCTATGCCACCATTAACTTGTTGATTGAACCTTTGTGGATGTACTAGATAATGCCCTTATAAAAGTGTAAGGCAAGTTGAATCCTCCAAAAAAAGGAGGCACTCTTGACATAAAAAGAGGCAGAAAAGGAGGCACTCTTGACATAAAAAGGAAGCCATGTGGCCCCAACCAAGTGGAGCGAAATGATGACCAACCTATTACAGTGAAGTGATCCCCAACCAAGTAGAGTGAACCTCAAATTAGTCCCCTAAATAATTGCATGGACTTTTGCCTACATAATGATAATGAGAATCTCCACTTGCAACCATTCCCATAGGCATAACCCATGAGTATATGTTCCAAGCAATAAAGACAAATAGTAGAGAGCATGTCTTTCTTCAATGTATCATGCCCATTGGTCCACCTCTAGAGCATGTTTCTAAGGGCCATAAATTCTTATTACGTAATCATCATTACGATTACTAATAGCTATGGGTTATTAAAACTCGCATTTAAAATTGATGTGATGGGTATGCTTGGATGCAAGTGGGTGATGGTGTGGCAAGGATAGGATGAGTATTTAATGCATAGAATGAATGCACCACTTTTTCGATGAACCACCAACTAGTTGACAAAAAACCTACCTCTATATTGAACATATATCTTACAATGCATGACTTCTATCCAAATATACTATAATTACACATAATATATCCATAATGCAAAGCTACACGAACAGGTACTCAATTCTCACTTTACGAAAGTAAGCTTGCAAAAAACACTAGATGCAGGGAGGCAGGGCACAAGGAGTATAAAAACATGACTTTAAAGTGCAAAATTTGAACATTTCATCATTGGATTTTGATTCCTCGTCTGATCTCGATCACTTTGGCTCTAAGCATGACCATCTTCCGATAAAAGCTGAGGATGTTATGCCATTTTCAAAATTGTTTTGGAGCTTTTTGTTTGAGTCTGTGAGCAGACTCAAAACAAGCTCCAGCAACATTCTTAAAAATGACATAGCTTCCTCATTTTTTTATAGAATGTGGTCATGCTTGAAGTCAAAATGATCATAATCGAACAAGGAATCCAAATCCAATGATAAAATCTTGATATTTTGAAACTTCTAAAGCCACCTTTATTTTTTATAATGCTTATGTTTGCTTTGTTTCCTTCCTATGTTGGCATGCTCTTACATTGACATGGGAGGGATCCTCCAAAAGGTTGAGTACACCAAACCATGTAGTGAAAAAGCTCGCAAAAGTTTGACATTGGTAGAAAAATTCACAAAGGGTTGATCTATTTCACGAAAGACAAATACTTGTACATGATGTGGGCTTTTTTTCTACAAAAGATAGTTTCCTGTCAGAAAAATCTGCTGGGCTGACTAAATATTGGTGGGACAATTAATTAAGACATAACTATTGCCCGGCATTTGGGCATGGCTTCTTAAGGACAGCAGAAAAAACATCATGAAGCTCTTTTGCTGAATTAGAAGAGCTCTCTTTTGATGACGTCCAAGCTACATGATCATCAGGCCGTACTAGAATAGCTCCAGTAATGGGAATCTGGCAAAGCTCCCACCAACTTCCTTCCACTTCTTCAACATGCATAACAAGGTCTCCCTTGTTACGTCCCCATTCACCAATAATCCTGATCTCCTCACTTAAAACTGGACTGGAAGGTAATGCTGCTGATGTCCTTGTGTTCATTTGTCCATGGACTTTTCTGTTTGAGCCACCTGGCCATACTACTATGATCTTTAACAGCACATGGAAAGCCTTTGCTGCAAGTAGCATCGAATCGGCCCACAAACAACCACTCTTGTTAGGTCCCACAAAGGTAAGAAACTCAAGGCTGTTTCCATGAATGAGATCTAGCGTAGAATACGAGCCCTGTCAAAGCAAGTCCAACAGGCATTATAACCAAGATTATTTGCCATTAACAGAAATAAACATGCAAACCTGGAAAATATGCATGTCACGTGTTGGAGTTTTCTTCTTGTAGGAATAGGGGCGGAGGGGGACCGGGGGGGGGGGGGGGTGGAGAGAGAGAGAGAGAGAGAGAAGTTTTTTTGATGAAAACACAAACAATGCAACCAATATCAAGCTCTCAGAACAAATGAGAACCAGTGTCCATCATACAAAGTAGGGAGTATGGATCACCATGGTGAAAATTTTCTGTCCAAGGATATAATTTTAAAAACTGAAATATCTTAGGTATAATCTTGAAGGACACGGAATTTATAGATAATCATCTTGCATACGAGGCAATCTGTTCTTGTATCTATTTCAAGAGCAATCCATCCACAGAAATGATAATATACTTGCTGATTACGGTGATGATGGAAGCAACAATGTCAAAACGATGAGTCCTGGTCAGTCACATTTTCATGATGTAAGTGGTTCACAATTGTATATTCATTTATTACCTCGTGAGCATTTTGCAATTCTTTATCTAGGACAGCTATACGCAAGTGTGGCAATCGTGCACCAGGTTTGCATGTCGGAGAATAATCATTTCTTCTACTTAGTACACGATGCACATTCAAATCTTCTGTAGTGTCTTCTCCTTCAACAAGTGCACCTGATCTATACCTGCAAAACATGATATGCACGTCATGCCACTAGCTGAAACACAGATCAATCATACATAAGGAATGTACAAATTTTGCAACAAAAAGAGCAAAAATTAACCTCGACCCAAGAATACATTTTTATATTTCCTGAGTTAAATTGCATATGGAAGTAATGAATGGAGAGATGGTGGGTGGAATTTGTCAATGTTTGAACTGCAAGCCCACCTAGGCAAATCAAGCCTACGGGCCAAAAGGATGATGTAAATGAACTACAAGAATTTTTTGTTCAAAAACTTTTGAACCCCTCTTGAATAGATCGTAAAATTATGGGTTACGAAACATATACTTAAATTTTATTCCTTGAAACATTTTTTTCATGTGTCACTTCAACCTTATTTTATAGACTAGGCCAGCCAGCCAAAAAGCATATGTTTTCTCAAAGCTGGGCCTGCTTTTATTGGCAAAAATAGCCGCTTTTGTCTAGAAAGCAATAGCTTTCTTCACAAAAAGGCAATCTCCTTGCTTTCAACCCTGTGGGCCCTCTTTTAAGATTCTTGGCCCCTTGCTACATGCTTTCTTCCCAGAATTGGGCGCTCCATATTTGCTTTTCTCTTGTGGGACCTACTTTTTGTGCTCTCTCCCTTAAAACAAGGGCCTTTGCACTCTCCAAGGTCCTGCCACATTATCCAACATATTTCAACCCATTAAAGGTTAGCTAATGCATGCACTCTAGTTCTTGGATTAATCGTAGTCCCTCGTGGGCGTCCCCATGATACACATTAACCAATGCAATACAAAACTTGTTATAGTTAACCGAAGTCAACTTTCTTTGACCAAAGTCAATGTAATAAAGATTTCTCTTTATCCCTTGAGAAAGTACAAATTTGTGACATCCCCTTGGCTTCTAATCAGTTGTCCTTAATTGGAAAGGCTTTCAGTACAACTTTTAAACTTGAAGGATACTTTAGAACAAGAGTTCTTACCTACCCACTTGGCATTTGAACTTTACAAGATAGCTCCAGTTGGCCTTGCCTCGAGGTCTTTTCTTTTCGTGTTGATACATAATTTGCTCAAGTTGAAGGATCTCCTCTCTCTCCCGTTGGTGGCTCTTGATACCTGGTAACTTCGATCATTCACTTGGATCGGTCTCGTGTCATTCTTTGCTCCTTTTGGCCAACCGGCCTTCCAAAGTACTTGCATCTGAAGCACTTGCTTTTGTTGTGGAGAATCTAGCATTTCATGCTCTTCAAGAGCACTTGGGAGTGAGGAGCCCTTCTTTTCTTGGCAAATCCATGCCCTTTTCTTGGCAAATCCATGCCCTTTTTCTTGGCAAACCCATGCCCTTTTTCTTGGCAAACCCATGCCCTTTTTCTTGTGGAGTTGACTATTTCTTGGTGGAAAAGGTATTCCAAGGCAACCATGGTAGAAATCAATTAATTTTCAATTCTGCCTTGACATCTTTGGTGCCGATAATCCTCAAATAGTTTTTGGAATAAGATTGGTTGTTTCTTCCTAGGGCTTTGTATTCTCAGGCTCCGTCTTGAAATCCGAATAATAGAAAGCCATAAAATTACAGAAACACTTGGCCAATGATTAATTGTACCAATACTTGAGCATATTAGATCCATGGACTTCTTATTTATGAGTACTGTCTTCCTGGAAAAAAAATCAAGAAAACTATAAACTATTCTCCTTGCATTGCCGTACAAGGGTTAGATCTTCAAATAAACATAAGGCAAAAAATTTCAACATAAAAGAGATACTGAGCCTTGACGGTTGTAAAAACTATTTATTTGAGCCTTTCTTTATCTTCTTTCCTTGAGAGGCTCTTCAAGTCTTCTCAAATGGATTGATTTGCAAATAAATTGTTAGATCTTCAAATAAACGTAAGGCAAACATAAAAGAGATACTTAGCCTTAGACGTTTGTAAAAACTATTTCTTGGAGTCTTTCTTTGTCTTCTTTCCTTGAGAGACTCTTCAAGACTTCTCAAATGGAGTGATTTGCAGATAAATTCCATACTGATACTTTTCCAAGTAATTTGAATCTCTTCTTGGTATTGCTTTGGAAAGAACTTTCTTTGAAGTAATTCTAATTAAGTCACCAAACAGTTACCATGCATGTTAAGTGTCGACTTCCTGCTCCCGCAACTTCCATCCAAATGAGTATAGACTGACGGATAAACTGTAAAGCTGTGTCCTCTGGCCACATTAATCCATGAGAGACCATAAAGATTTCCATTTATTCTATAAATAGGTCCCAATAAAGGAAAATTGTAGGATGATAAAATCCTGACTTGGCCAATGATGACCATATAAAAATACAGTCATGTGAAGAGCTAGTTCTTGAGCATATCCTGCTCCATAATAAACAGAAATCCTCTAGAATGACATAACTAGAAACATGTAACTATGTCATAATAGGATTAGAACATACTACCTTAAAGTGGAGTCTGAACTTGAATCTCAAAGGTACGTGTTTCCCAAAAACTCTTCAACCCATGCAAGAATCATATAAACTGATTGCCTTGGGATGGGCTTGTGAGACCAATCTTTCCAACTATGTATTCTCCTAGTATTCATGTGGGAAGAATATTGTGAGTCTATCATCTTGACCAGATAAAAGGAACTGGTTCTTAACAAAATAAATGGGATATATAACTGGAATCCTCCAAAACTGATATAATATAACTCAGAATAAATAGTGGATCATGGGAATTAATGCCATAACTCCATATATCTTTGGCATAAGACTTGAATATCTTTGCGGTGTCCAATGCTTGGGTTTTGGTCTCATTCAAGAATCCTTCCAAAATCCATGGAAACATATAAGTTTGATAAATAATCAAACCAAGTGAATATTGCTCTTGTTTCCTTGAAATATACAGGGAAAACGATATATAAATATTCACGGCTTAGAGACAAAACATAAGAATAACTTATTAAATCAAATATACTTAGCCTTTGCTGCGAATCCCTTTTTAATAAGGAGTTTCTACACGTATATGATCCTTTGATCATGCTCATAACCTTTGTGATCCGTGGGTCTCTGATTCCTATAAATTCTTCATCAAGATCATCATCTGGCCCTATTGAACCTCTCTGGCTGGGTTGTCTGATAGCTGAGCTTCCATGTTTTGAAGCCATGATGTTCTTGGGAAGCAAACCGATTGATCAGAAAACACTATCGTTGAGAAGAAAACCACCAGGAATGAATCGTACTTTAGATGACTCCAAGATTTTGAATAGAAATCAACAATTTCTGCAGTAAAGCAGCAAAACGATTTGCTGTTTTGAAACAACAAACTTAGCTGCTCGGAATTTGAAATTGACTATAAAATAACAGCAAACAGGGCTGAGTTGCCCACGCCAAGTTTATCTGAATTGCAATCAAATTAGAAACTCCACATTCAACCTTCTCTTTCAAACTGTAGATCTACTACCTTTTATAATTTGCCGAGGTCCCTGCTCAATCGGATAGTTCCTTGGATCGTTGCCACCAAGGAAAGTGGCAATGCTGAGCTCCGATACCACTATCGCAATTGAAAACTCTGTACAACTGGCTCACGGTGGAGCACGAAGCTGATACAACTTGGTTTCTCCATATAACCTAGAGGCCCTTATTTTATCAACTAGGCCAGCCAGTTAGAAAGCATATGCTTTCTAAAATCTGGGCCTGCTTTTCTTACAAAAAATTGCCGCTTTTCTCTAGAAAGCAATGGCTTTCTTTTCCAAAAGGCAAACTGATTGC
Source organism: Dipteris shenzhenensis (assembly GCF_047967505.1). Taxonomy (NCBI): domain Eukaryota; kingdom Viridiplantae; phylum Streptophyta; class Polypodiopsida; order Gleicheniales; family Dipteridaceae; genus Dipteris; species Dipteris shenzhenensis. Next base: position 37,426,996 of record NC_141608.1, on the reverse strand, counting down.
TTTCAACCCTGTGGGCCCTCTTTTAAGCAGCTCGCCCCCATGCTACATGCTTTCTTCCCAAAATTGGGCGTTGCACATCTGCTTTTTTCTTGTGGGACTTGCCTTTTGTGCTATCCCCTTGAAACGAGGACCTTTTTGCACTCTCCAAGGTCCAACAGATTTCAACCCATTAAAGGTTAGCTAATGCATGCATTCTAGTTCTTGGACTAATCCTAGTCCCTTGTGGGCCCCCCCACGATGCACATTAACCAATGCAACACAAAACTTGTTCTAGTTAGCCGTAGTTAACTTTCTTCTACCAAAGTCAACCTAATAAAGATTTCTCTTTATTTCTTGGGAGAAGTACAAATTCATGACATGGAGAACCCTCAAGCAAGAAACTACACTTGAGGGAGAACCATCTAACAAGGAGACATGGAGCAACACCAGGATCAATAGGGATGACTCAAAATTATTGCCGCTCAAGCTATAAGGCAACAAATTTAGCAATGACAACTGCCATGGGATAACAATGCACCTGAATTTCCACAAGCAAGGAGTTCAATCTCTACCATATAAGGGTGAAAAACCAATGTGCATAAGAAGGTGGTGGTGGAAATGCTGGAAGGAGACACTCAAGAAGACAAGAATGAAAGGTACATAGGAGGTCAGGAAGTACCAAAAGAGCGCAGAACTGTTGTGTGTGACATTTGACATGCAGCATTCACTATGGATCTTTCACATGGTATTAGAGCTGCTCCTTATGCAGGCTTGTGTGGTGGCAACATTTTGTTGGGCTTCTCTCTGTGGGTGGCTTTCATTAATTTCAGTGTTGGTCCATGAGGGAGTGTGTTGAACCATGTGTGGTCCAACCCCTTGTAGGTACATGGAGGCCCTATGAGTCCGTCGTGGTTAATCTAGGAAGGGGTCAAAGAAAGGTCCTTGTAGAGAGGAATCCATCCCACGATCTTTTGGGAGCTCGAGGCCTTGCACAGTGATGGGATGGGATGTGGGATCGTCACACCTAGTAAATGTGTTGTGGGGGGTGCATGTGGCATTCGCTATGAATCTTTCCCAGATTTCAGGTTTTACAAAGCCAAAACCCTAGCTTGTGATTGTCATGTCAGGCAATTGGATAAGATGATGATAGTGGTCAAAACAATGTTTGATTGAAATTAGTAGAACTCAAGATAAATAAAACCCTAATTCTACTAACATGTGGGATAAACAATTCATCTCGATAATAAAAATAAAGGGATGAGAAAATTTCAAACAACTCATCTCAAAACCCTGTTTATGCATCATAGATCAAGATAAAACTCACCCAAATCATGTAGAACCAATGGAGAGTTTCAGTTAGTTTTCTTGATCTTGTGATGACATTTACTAAACATTCAATGAATACAAACTCAAAGTTCCAACTCCATGAAAGTGTTAATCATTTGCTTACAGCTGCATATGTGCTTAATAGGTGTCCCACCAAAGCACTAAAGAACATGACACCCTAAGAAGCATGGTAAAAAAAGAGGCCAAGTGTCATGCATTTGAGAGTTTGTGGCTATATATGTTATGCACATGTTCAAATACAACAAAGGCAGAAGTTGGACAGCAAAGCAGAGATGTTTAATGGCCTATATGGCAGTTAAAAGTCAAGTCATTCTTTTGGGATTTAGATGAGGAGGTTGATATGGATCAGCCACATGGCTTTGTGCAGAAGGAGCAGGAGCAAAAAGTTTGCAACCTTCAAAAGTCACTTTATGGGCTTCAGCAAGCACTGATGCCTTCTTCAAAAGGTTTGACATGGAAAATGCAACTTCAGATCGCAATCTCTTTGTGCTACAGAAAAATGACAGCTTCATACTTTTGATTCTCTATGTGGAACTTTATCATTACAGGCAATGATCAGCCACTCATAGAGCAATATGCAAAGAGTTCGAAATGAGAGATTTTGGGGAGCTGAATTACTTCTTGGGCATAGAAGCAGCACACGGCTGAGTACATGGCAGCAAATGCAGCAGTATGTGAAGCGATCTATCTTCAAAGCTTACTTGGTGATCTTGACTGACTTCAATGCATCTCCTTCTGGAGTGACTTATGTGTCGACCTCCTCAACCTTATTTGGACTGGGGTATGTGTCAGAATTTGAGAGGCTGCCCCACGTGTGTCAGTGTTCAATATCGAAATTTGGTCCATGTCCCCATAATGGGAGGGTCATGAAATGTATCTACATAAATACCCTCCCCATAGTGTCAATGATGATCATGCTTGAGATATGTATCAGCCCCATCCTTGGAAAATCTATTGTATGCTAGTTGGTAAAGTGAAAACCCTTGAAGTAGGCTTCGGGATGCCCACCTATGTAAAGATGTGACCAGACTTGTGTAATTGTGTGGTAAGTGCCCCCACTCCCTCTACCATGGTGGAAATTGGCCGTGGGTCTACAATCGAGGTGATTGCAGTGATGGCCTCTATTGAGGTTGATAGGGAAGAAGGGGGAAATGTGGAGAGGGACAACAAAGGAGGGATAGTGATGGCGAAGGTGAGCACAGGAATGGAAGACGAGTGGAGATTGTGTAACTGCATGAAGAGGCTATGAGGTTGTCAACATGGGGATGGACTGGGAAAAAGGTGGAAGACCGATGAGGATAATAGAGGTCCGTGCAAGAGGGAAGACAACGGATGGGAGGGGAAGGCGGAAGGTTAGCTTGCCACAGTGGATGGAGGAGCAGCTCGCCAGTGATGGAGGAGGTATGTACGCGGCTCATGGGTGCAGTGGTGAAGGTCCTTGTGCTCAAATAAATATCCAATGAGGCAATTTTCTTTTGGCTCTACCATGGTCAATTTTTTTACAATCATGCATGGTGCTGCCATTTGCGATTTTGGAGAAAGCTTGTGAGTTGGATTGATTGAACGTAAGGGAGTCTCATAGCAATTGTGGAAGACACAATTAGGTGGAAGTCCAAGATTGAGCTTCTAAAGGGAACCCAAGAGAGCAAAATTGTTTAACTTGAAGAGATCTAGTAGCTAGCTAGGAACGGAATGGAAATGTGGAAAGCATAATGAAAAGCAAAATGGAAAGGAAAGTGAAAGAACAAGTGCTAGGCGATGATAACCAAAATACTCACATGTAGATAGCTTGATGTTGACTGATATCAAAAGACTTAAGACAAGTACAATACTATATAGTGTGACACTAGACTCTAGAAAGCCATAGTGTATATGGGATAGCTCCCAATATGACACGTGGCATGTCTAGGACTCACTAGACTATAAAACACCCCCTAGACACCTAGTACACTCATTTTTGACTCACTTTGGCTTCATATTCCAACACCCCCCCATGAAGGCAAGGTGAGAGACTACTGGAATGGAACCAAGAACAAAACATGACAATGACGGTTATCAGAACTGTGTATGCCGGTCTAGAACTAGACATGGTTCCCACACAATCTCAGAGGCAAGTGAGCATGGCTCAGAGGCTAGTGAGCATAACATAGAAATCTCATCTAGCATGGCTCAGAGACTCATCATGCATGGATGCATGACCAACTCAGAGGTCTAGGAGACCAATGCACCAACACTCTGGAACTCTCAAGTCAGGCTTGATAAACAAATAGACCTACCAAAGCCAATACATATGGCTCCCACAGTACATCCCCCCTTGGCTTCATAACAGGACATGTTAGGAAGCCACACACCAAAAAAATAGAAAAACGAATACATCTTTTTAGGAGGACTATCCAAGGCAGAGGACCTTTAGACTCAATGAAAACCAAACACTCAATACATATCATTTTAGGGGGACTACCCAGGGTAGAGGACCCCAAAATACATCAAGCGTGTAGTAATAAATAAAAATATCTCTTTGTGAAAGAGATGTCCTCCAAGTAACTAATGCACATGTATGGACATCCCTGCGAGTGGATGACGATGTTAATGAAGCGCTAGGCAAGAATGCCTCAAAATATGTGTTGGTGAAGTCCATGGGTAGCTACATGGAGCAATTACATGATGACTCTCAAAATGCAAGAAGGAGAGTCACCAATGTTGAAGTAAAAGCCTCAAGTACCACGACCAATCGGAAAGTCAATCAATGCGAAGTACCTCAGGCACCGATCGAATAAGCAATGTTGAAGAAGTCACTTGTTGATGTAGAGTGGTCTACATCAAGCTCGATGTAATACACTAATTAGAGAGATCAGTGTAGTGGAGTGTGTCGGAGTAGTATTGGAGAACTCACATTTAGCTCGGGAAGTCTTCACCAAAGTTTGGAGTAGTCATGTGAAGGAGTCACTGCAATGTAATGTCAAGAGCTCACATCAAGTGACGGGCAGAGAAGATAGAGGCAGCGTGGACAGCAGCTCCAAGAGAATGACGGGCAGAATGCGGGCACGAACTTGCGGGCAGCAGCTCCAAGATAATGTCGGGTAGAAGGAGCAAATGGCGGGCTGGAGCAGAGGTCAACGATGAAGAGGATGGACAGCTCCATGTTAAGCTGGTTGCATCATGCTTGGGCTGTCAAATCATTGAGCTCCAAAACAAAATTCGCGCGCAGAAGCAAAACTCCTAATATGACACATAGCATGTCTAGGACTCACTAGACTATAAAACACCCCCTAGACACCTAGTACACTCATTTTTGACTCACTTTGGCTTCATATTCCAACATAACTTACCATCATAAGACTACATGTAGATCTCATCAATCTCCATGTCAGAGCTAGCGATGCAATGCAGCAGTAGCCTGAGTGATGGATACGTTGCCGGTGTCAAACTCATCATCAGGTGATCGTGGACACGAAGTGTGTCATGATTCCATGATCTAATGAAGATTCATCCCTTGGTAGTCTTGTAGGGGGTGTATCCATCTCCTCGGCTTGTTGATTGCCATGTGAATGCCTCTCATCATCATGGAAGGCTCGCGTCCTTTGGCCGACCTCGTGGAGACGAACATCATGCAAGGCATGAGAAAACAAATACTTTAATAGAGCAGGATCAAGCTCTTGTAGATAAGCTAGAGAAAATCCAAGGTTGAGGCTGAAAGTGCCACCTCAACCATGTTGGGAACTTTGAGAAGAATGGAAAGCCACTCCACTTCCTGAAGAAAACAACCCTTATAGAAGCTAACTGTGAAGACCGCTGCATGCTCCCCCTAAATGGCCACCAAGGTGTGTACCATATTTATCCAAATACTGGCCCATGTTTGTGCAAGATTAACCTGGGAACCATCCATGGCCTTTGCGCATCTTGATCTCCAAATATGACACCTTGATAAGTTTGCTAGAATATCCCATCAAGTATCCACAGAGGCATGCACAGGTTTGTAAGGAGAGCCAAGAACATGTTTCAAAGAGAATTACTCAACCAAATATTATAGCACTCAAAGAGCCTAAGAAGAGTCATATCTCTCATAAAATAGAGAAAGCCAAGCTACCAAGCCCTAGGTCATAAAGAAAGGAGAAGTCATAAAGGTGCTCAATAATCTAGCAATCCCTTTCCAAATGATCCTTGCCTATCTGCAATCCCATAAGCAACGCTAAATAGACTTCTCAAAACAAAGAAAATGAATACATGTAGAATTTGCCCCCGTCCTTACCACTACTAGGCCCACTCCACCCCACTGTTCCTAGTGCAAAGACACCATGCCACCTCTAAAAGCACGGTAAGACCTAAATAAAGTGCCTTTTCCTACTTTGGGCTGATATCTCTTCCTCGGAGACATAACCAGAGCACTTTAACGAATTCCAAGAGACAAAATACCCATTGTACCTTGCTAAATTAAAAAGAGTACCTAGCTTAATGACCATGTGGAGCACTACGGATGACATTCTAAGAGGAAACTTGTTCGTGACGATTGTCATGTTGAGAAAACCAGCTTCCAATGCTCAAGAGAATAACGAAACTCCTCTCTTGAGGTCGCTGACGATACCGCGGGGTGCTCTTGGGTTTAAATCCAAATGCTTAATCAAAGGAATCCTTATGACTCTTCTCCAAGAGTTGACTAATCCCACAAGAAGAAAGAGCTGAATTCAATGATCGCAGTCTAAAGAACCTAGATGACGGAAAGGGCTGAATTTAAAGGCCAAGGCTCTCTTGTTGAGGGCGAAATCCACTTTCTATTGATGATGAATTTATGCTCTCCTAGTGATGAGGAATCCTAACATCGAAGGTGCTAAATTTACGGAGAATGCAAGAGCAGTTGGAAAAGATAGAGATGGGTAGTATACATATATGATCGTAAGGACATAGGCGGCGGAAAGTGTAAAAACGATGGGAGGGAAGACATGGACAGTGCAAAGGACATGACCGACACAAAGCAAGAATGGAAGAGTGTCGTAGGTGTAGAAGCAAGAATGATAAGGAGCCAGGATTGTAGATCATGATCGAGGTAGCAGCCGCACCGGTTGCAAGTGTTGAGTTAGGTGCTAAAGCGGTCACCAGCCCCGACAAAGTGACGACGATAGATGATGAAAGAAAAGTGGTAGGAAACTTAGCGAAGAGCCTGTGCAACTGAAGACAGGACGAGTGTGAAGCAACTCTTTTTCATTCCATGGAAATGTTTACCAGTTCAGCATGCATAGTCATGCCTCATACAGCCAAGAATAACGTTCATGAAAGCAAAGGGAGAGAAAAAACAACCAGCAAGTCACTATAATTCAATTAGCTCTGTAGATGAGGTCGGGACTCCCTATGGGATCAAACTAGCAATATGGGCTCCAATAGAAATAGAGCAAATGCACAACGCCCTGAGCATGTACCCAAACCACAATGACTTGAGATGATACCTTCAACAGGCCACAAACAAGCACAAAGATGACACTAGGAAGACTCTCAACCGAGATGGCACAAGTGACATGATGAACAAGACTCAGTTAGACAGGAATAATGCACATATGTGGTACCACAAGTGATAGGAATGAGCCACAACTCCTGTAGATCATCCAAGATCCTCCAGACTTCAGTCGAATAGGTTTTCACCCTTCCTTGTCCACACACATGGGCAGCTTCCCTATCAGTGTTGTCTTCACGTACGCAACAACCTCTCCTCAATGTATGAACAATATCCTGCGCAATCCTTTGGCATCTGCTCTTCAAAGTCTCGTTCACCTCAAGAACAAGCGATCAAGACCTCTTCAAATACCAACGACAGAAATCCATCGAAGGGAGGGGCAAGCTTTGTACGTGCGCCTCAAGCAAGCAAAGCATTCTCTCACAATCAACGCAGAAGGCAGCATAGATCACCAGCGACGTGCAATTAGCGCACACCTCCTTCTCTTCTTAAAAAAAAACCAGAGGCGTCACCTTCTCTCTTGCTTTTTAAAAAGCCTCTCTCCCCCTCTCTTGCAATTCAGTTATCCACCTAATCATACATCTCGAGAGATTAGTATTGCTCAACAACTGCGGAAGCAAAGTACAATTGGTCAAGACTACAAAAGTTCGAGACAAAAAATACGGTCACAACCTCCGACAAGCATATACCAAGCTGGCCAACACCAACTGAGCTGCTGTATATCCCCTTTCAGCTTCACTTTTCACCCTACTAGCATAGTACACAGGCCTCATGTACCTCGAACTTTTACCTTGTTGCAAGAGTATTGCTCCAATGGCATCAGAATCCACTGAAGGGTTCACATAAAATGTCTGCTTGAAATCAAGAGCCTTCACACTAGAAATGTGACCACCATCTCTTTCACAGCTTCAAATACCTCTCTACACTCACAAGTCCATTTCAATGGCTCATGCTTAACCATTTGTTGGAGCGGAAACAACACCTGGGACAGCATGTGAATAAACCTTGCAAGATATTTCACTTTTTGAATGAAAGTATGCAATTGCTTGGTGTTCGAAGGAGTAGACAACATTATCAATGCCTTCACTTTATTTGGGTCAGGTGCAATTCCATTTTCAGAAACAGTATGCCCCAAAACCTTGATACTACTTGCCAAACAACACTTAATTGGATTCAGCTGTCTGCCACTTGCATCCACCCTTTCAAATACAGCATCTAGCTTTTGCAAATGCTCCTTGCGATTACTGTACACACAGATATCATCAATAAATACATTGCAAAAATTATCCAAATAAGGAGCTGGTACCTCATTAGAATTCTCCTGATAGTGAGCCGGGGCATTCTTGAGACCAAAGGGCATCCGCTTGTAACAGAAGCACCCCCACAGAGTGATGAAGGTGGTCTTCAGTCGATCTTCTGGCTCTATAGCAATCTGGAAGTAACCCGAGTAGCCATCACAAAGACTATACATCTCATGGCCGGCTACCCTATCTAATATGTCATCCATATGTGGCAGAGGATAGTGATTACTCTTGGTAGCAGCATTCAAAGGCTTATAGTCCACACATACTCTCCATTTTTCTTTTTTTTTTTGGAACAAAGTGTTTATCACCATGTTGCGAAAGCCTTTGAATAGGAGGTGTTCATGCTGCTGTATTCCTAGCAATGACTTGCATTATTGCCAAGAAACGTTTCTCAGATCACTGTCAATGTTCTCTTTCTTTAGAAGCATTTCTCTTCGCTACTGTTTTGTTTCACAAACCACAACGCTTTTTTTTCCTCAAAGGCATAAGGGAGACCTTATATAAAAATTTATGAAGGCTTTACATTTCTCTGTGTCACCCGTTTTTATGTTTATCTCTAGTTTGTGTAGAGATATACAATGATATGGTAGTGGAGGATAGACTAGGACTTAGTATTATTTGTGTTTTAGTATTTGGACTATATATACCAAGTACTTGTACTTCATTCAGTTGAACATTTTAGTTGGAGTTCACTTGTGTTCACTTCTTGCTCTCTTGTGTTCACAATCCATCTTCATTTTGTTCCTACATGTGGTATCAAAGCTAGTCGATCCAGCCCACCTGCTTCCCACTCTCCCGCGTGTTCCCATCGCAATTCTGTCACGGAGAAGAAGGTTCTGTTGCTGGGTGACTACTCTTCAGCTCACCCACATCTTGTGAGAGCTGCCTTGAGCTCTTATTCACCTCACCTCAGTGTGTGTGAGCCATTGTACCAGCTTCTGTACCTGCTGTCTCCACCTCCTTCCCCATTTCGGCTGTACATTAGCAGCCGGCCATCCATACAACACCCGTGACAGTTTTCATACAATCCGTACGGTTGCCGTACCTTGCCATCAGCAGCCTGTACACCTGCAGCTCGCCGTACAGCCCGCCATCAGCAACCTCACTTCCGTACAGTCCGTACAATTGTACGGAATCCGTACAGTGTGAACGACTGTCGTCTGTCCGCTGTACAGTTCCGTACCAGCTCAGTTCTTGCCCTTACTGCTGTGTGTACACCTGCTCCTCGCATGCCCGTACAGGTGCATTTGAGACTTTGGTGGTGTGCATTTTGAAGCCAAGTGTTGGCTGAAGGTTTATGCACATTTTGGATGCCTGTTGAGCAAGAAATTGCTCTTCCATTGTGAGCCAGTGCTTGGCTGAGATTAGGGCCTATTTTGGGGCAGAAGTTCATTGCATTATGAGCCAGTGTTTAGCTGTGATTGAGGACTATTTTTGGGGCAAAAAATACATTGCTTTATTACATTTTTATCCCAGAAGGGATTGTGATTTGGGCAGATATTTCTGCGGCAGTTTCTCTGCTATTTCAGAGAAGCCACTGTCTGTGTATGCCATTGCAGTGATTGCATAGCAGTCAGTTGTCTTTCAGTTGCATTTTATTTGCAGGTACATTTTCCCTCATTCTTGAGGTTGCAATCATGTCTCTCATTGATAATTTTGGTACCATGACTGAGGCAAATAAGTTGGATTTACCCAACTATGCTTTGTGGTCATTTATGCTCAAGAATATTTTGGTTGGCAAAGGCTTATGGGACATCGTGAATGTGATGACACTAGACCTAGTGGATCTAGAACGAGTGCGTCTCCCAGTACCACTCAGACTTCTACTACCACTAGCACGGAGGATCAGAAGAGGTTTAATCGTCGTAGGGATGCTCAAGCTTTGTCTTTGATTGCATTATCAATGAAGACGCACATTAAGTCAACCATTAAGTCGTGCAAGCATGCAAAAAATGCTTGGGACAAGTTGAAAAGTATGTGGAATGTCAAGAATGAAGCAAGAAGCATTGCGTTGAACAATAAGCTCAATGACCTGTCCATGCAAGAAGGTCAAATTATTTTCAAAGCACATTGCTAAGATTACTGACATTCGAGATGAGCTCACAGCCATTGATGAGGACATAGAAAACAAGAGATTGGTCTCTATCACCCTCAATAGCCTGGCTCCCTCATATGGCACATTTGTTACCTCCTTGACCATCGTGCGTAGGGCTGCTCCTCTCTTGCTATTACACGAAGAAATGAGGACTTCCAATGCTGCCCGTTCCTCTAGTTAGGGTGAGCAAGCACTTGCCCCCCATGGAAGGAGTAGATTTCAGCCTACAGGAGGTCATTTTCAGAAAAAGATCAGCCATGCCTATCAGCCCAAGATGGAGGGAAATGTAAGCACAAGTGCAGGGAATGTAGACAAAGATGCAAAGGTGACGAAAGGTAGATGCAATTATTGCAAGAAGCCTGGTCATTACATTGTAGATTGCCAGAAACGGATTGCCACAAGCAGTAATTATGTTGCACCAGCTGAGAATGCAAATGCTTCACCAGCTCATGCACATTTTGCAAAAGAGGGAAAGGATTTTGTATTTACTACATTTTAGGATAGATTTGGTGCCAGGGGGGATTTGGTTGCATATGATGCTTCTCATGCTTCATCTGGTGATACTTCATTTGCTGCCATAGATACTTGGTATGTAGATAGTGGTGCATTAAAGCACATGACTCACAGGAAAGAGTGGTTTGAAGAAATCAAACATGTTCGTGGTGGCAGACAAGTTACTTGTGCGAATGATGCATCTCAGGACATCACAGGAGTGGGAGATGTTCACATCATTCTGGATTCAAAAAAGAAAAAGTATATCTGTGATGTCTGGTATGTTCTTGACTTGAGGAAAAATCTCATTTCAGTTCCATCCATTGCCCATGATTAGCACATGCTCATGGAATTTCAGGATGATCAATGTAGGATCAACGATCCAAAGAAGGGTATGAGATTGTGTCTACATGCAGCACTTATGAGGCCAACATGGGTCTTTACAAGTTTGATGCTCAGCCCTATAATCAGCATGCTTTGGCTGCCTCGTATGCTGCTACTGGTGATTTATGGCATGCCAAGTTTGGTCATGCGCATCACAGAGCTTTGGCATACATGCATAATCATAATATGGTTGAAGGTTTGCCAAAATTACAGCAGCCCGCTCAAGAGGTGTGCACTTGGAAAGTTACATCGCCTACCTTCGAAAAGGATGGCCCAGGTTCAATAAGAGCACATAGGGTTTTGCAAATTGTGCATAGTGATGTTTGTGGACCAATGAATGTAACTACCCATAGAGGGTATCGGGACTTTGTTACATTCATTGATGACTATTCCAGATTCACGTGGCTCTTTCTCATGAAATGCAAATCTGAAGTGTTCTATTGGTTCAAGGAGTTCAAGGCATTGGTTGAGAACCAAACCAATTCTAGAATTGGGAGAGACCTCACTTATATAGAATTGAAGTACAAAAGATACAATGTCACCCAACTATATGGGATAATAGGAAGTGCAACATGGCAGCTCACACACAAACTACTACAAAACTAGCACTCTAGGTGCCTATAGAAGAGGTAGTTCCTTGATATTCCTAACAAATCCCCCCTCAAGGAAATGCCTTATACTATCAAGGATAAATCATAGGCTCATGGTCTCTCATGCTAGTTGTTTTTTGGACAAGGATAAATCCAAGGATCTAGTCTCTCATGCAGTAGGATATCCTTGGGTAGGTACAGAATATGGGATATACCAGGACTAACACACAAAAACATCATAAATACCTCTGAGAGGTTCACACAGACAAGAAAATAAGATACCTTTGCATACTCATAATGGTTGCAAAAGGTTTACACAGTCCTTTTTGGAAACATGATCCGAGTAGGGCACCTAGAAATAGAAATCCGAATTTCAGGAGCCAAATAGAAGCTCTAGCTTGTTCCACAATTCATGGGCAGTGGAACCAAAATCTAAGTGATGCATGACTCGATCAGCCAAGGTCAAACCGATGAGGGCAATAGCTTTGTTGTTGTTGAGATGTTGCCAAGTTGTAATTTTGTCTTTTCTCCTTACCAAATTCCATACTCCTTCTTTGACGAGAAGAAGCCACAGCTTGTTTTGCCCGATGAGGAAGTTTAGACTAGAAAATTTCTCCATAGTAGCAGATTGAGAAGACTTCATGAAATCTGAATATAGAACCTCAAGAACTGAAAAAGAATTCATTTTGCAACAACTTGTGACAAATGTCACAGCAAACAGATGCAGGTTTGGAAGAGCAGCTTCTTATCATTCGATGCAAGAACTGGGAAATGTCAAAATTGTCAAAATACGCCTCTGTCTTGCAAATCCTTAGAGTTTGAAATAGGCTGATAGCTTCAGAGAATATCGTTGACGAACATACACATCTCTCCCCCTAGTTGACCATAGAAAGAAAAGCAAGGGTGTTCTTCTCGCAAATACGAGCTCAGAGATACGCTTTCAATAGTGGAACCAATGTAGCATGCCAACGATTTGTAGCAGACACCTTCACACGTAGACAAAACCCATTGTCTATGCTTGATTATCTGATGAAGAAGGAGAGCTATCACACATTATACATCAATTTCAACTTTAAATTGTATGAATCATGTTGGTACAATTGAGCTGACTGATGAAGCGTGAAGTCTTCCTGGGGCTAGTGTCGTTCTGTAGACATGCTGAGGCAAAATGCATAGATGGAGAAGACTTAGCGCAACCATAAAAAAGAGAGGTTAATCAGTTCCAACGCCTTCAATGGAATCGAATATAGCAGCCAGCAATGATGACAAATACGAGACAGAATAATCTAGGAAGAGGTTCAGCAACAGGAAGAACATGGCGGGCAGCAACAGGGAGAATATGACGAGGGCAGATATAGGAATTTGTCGAGTAAAATAATGGGCACAATCAGGGAAGAAACTCGGGCAGCAACAGGAAGAAATGGCGAGCAGGTTCAGGGAAGAATGGACGGGCAGAACTGGTAGAAAAGGCGCAGCATCAGGAGGAAGCATTGAGGCAGAAGTGGCAAGGGAAAGATGATAGCTGAAGGAGAGAGAAGCATGGCTCTTATGCCAATTGTTGGAACCAGGGCACTATAGCTAAGCTAAGCTAGGAAACAAGAGAAGCTATGCTAAACTAAGGCAAATCTATGGAGGCACAAAGACCAAGAAATATATGATGAAGAAGCTAAACTACTCAGTCATAGACTCAAGCACAATTAGGCCACAAGATTGAGACTTGTGTTCATAGAGAGGCTTGAGAGCTTGCTGGATGATTTATTCATGACAGAGACCTCACTTATATAGAAGTGAAGTACAAACGATACAATGTCACCCAACTATATAGGATAATAGGAAGTGCCACATGGCAGCTCACACACAAACTACTACAAAACTAGCACTCTAGGTGCCTATAGAAGAGGCAGTTCCTTGATATTCCCAACACTTTGTGCCTCTTATTGGCTGTTTCTTTTTCCTTGGGCCTGAATACTTTCGCTAAAGTTATTTTCACAGTTCAAGGTCAACCTTTTTAAAACGGGGAGCTGTTTCTTTCATGATTTATATTGGCAAAATTTTTTTACTTTGGGCCACTATGGCTAAAATGTTGATTGGCAAGTGCTTTGTATTATGGCAAACATCAATGAAAAATCTCTTGTTGTCTGCCCTATGTTTTTGGGAGAAATGAGGATCATGAGAGTGCATTTGATTCAGAGTTTGATGATTGAGCTCACGCTTTCACTTTGCTTCATAGACCCATACATAGGCGATGTCTCAATGGCAAAACATTTATGGGGTTTGGAGAGGTCGCTATTATAGTGACATATGTTCTGACTCAATCAGGTTTGTATTCTCATACACACGAGATCTCTATTGTAAAGGATTAGACAGTGCCACGTCACTATAAATGACATTCGTAAGACCTTCCTATTTCCATGAAATCATATCCCGACTTATGTAAATGATCGGTAGAGATTTTGATGTTTTAGGATGCATTTCAACCAGTGTCACTTACTAATAATCAAGATTGAATACTCTACTCTCTTTAGTAGTGCGTTGTGTCAAACCCTGTAATAAGCTTGTAATTTATAAAGGCTTCTGCCATTTTATATCAACTGATGATAGTACAGTACTCAACCCATTTCATATTGAGGGGGACTGGGAGATTTGCACATCTAGATGATTGGAGTGTGTTAATCTACATCAACGTGATTGGTGGATTTAGATATTGTATAGGATTTGGATTGGAAGATGGAGACTTGGTAGCCTATAAGCTAGGTGGTAACATTGTGGTTTGTGTGGATCACATTGTAGCCTTCGTTTCATAAGCGTGACAGCTAATCCATATTTTGATTGGCTCTTATCTTGTTCACGTGGTCCTCTGTCTTCCATTCCTTTTCTCCCTTTCCCTTTCGTGAGCATTCCTCCCTTGAGCACTCTCCCTCTATATTTCAACAATAACACTATACTATATTTTGACAAAAGCTAACTTTTTAAAGCTCAGAACTTTCCATTTCAGCTTTAAAGTTTGAAAATCCATATAAAACCTTTGAGTTTTAAGCTTTGGAACATTGAATAAGCTATTGCTTAATATATGTGGATAATGAAATGGTGTTTATGCGTATCTCACACATCAAGATGATGCTTTCGACCTCTTGTGGCTCATGTTGTATTTGTATCTTCCTACATAAGTAGAATTTCCTCCTCTTTGAAGAAAAAATAAATGATGATTAGTCCATGTCCGTTCAATGTATGGATGATGGTGGTTGACACTCATCACACACATGCTAAGCTCTCATACAACTCTATTAGCAATGTTGCAAAGACTCTAGGCCCTCTATGTACTCGAACCAACATCTCCAAGAATATCTTTCCTTACCCATCTACTCTAACAAAAATTTCTATGTGTGAGAAGGTCACTTTTGCACAAAAACAACCCCCCCCCCCCCCCCCAAGAAAAAGAAAAAAGGATTGGAACAACTTGTTACCAAAGGACAGCATTCTAGAATGTTCCAGTAATGCCGGAACGCAATTTTGGAACTTTGAAAATGGCAGCAGCCAAGAGCGGGTCAATCTAAGCAAAAATCAACAATACTTTTGGAGCAAGTCAGACTGCGATGGTAGCACCGCCAACAATTTGTATATTCTGTGCAGCGGCTCCAACACTTAAGGTATTTTGTCTCAAACCTGGACAAATAGTGCATGTGCACTCCATGCCAACCTCCCATAGTTATGTATTTTGCACGTGTCGTGCAACGTTTCCAGCCCTCCAAGAAAGGCACATAGACAATGTTCCATGCGGAAATGAGCCTCCAACAATTTATATATTCTATGCAGTGGCTCCAACACTTTGGGTATTTTGTCTCAAACTTGGACAAATAGTGCATGTGCACTTTGTGCCGACCTCCCATAGTTATGTATTCTGCATGTCATGCCCTCCAAGCAAGGCACATAGACAATGTTCCATGCGGAAATGAGGGGTGTAGGCCACGATATCCAACACCCCCCTATGGACAAACCCCAAAATACACAACTTGGCCAAGCCGACCAAATCAAAGACAACCACAACGGGCCAACCACACACAAAGACCACTTGCCACCAAAGTTTCCAGATTATTAATGGACCTATCGAAAAAATGTCAGATAATGCCATCATCATGCACAGTCTAGTCGCACTTTAATGCCGCCATGGATCATGACACCTCCACAGCATAGCAAGTCCACACAAATACAGAGAGAAAGAAAGAAAGAAAGACTATTAATGTCCACAGGAGACCAACAAGTCTATGGAACAACAAAAAGACCAGTACATCTGCTTAGGGAGGGCGCATGGCAGCTCCCAAGGAGTGCAAAAAGCAACTCTGATTATTTAGAGTACCTACATAATAGTCTAAAAAACATAATCATCAATACATCAGTTTAAGACCGAGCATCTTTTGGTTTGGATTTAAACTCTTTGATGATTGCTATTCCTTCATGGTATACTGCCCATTTTTCACCCTTCCTAGCAACCTTAACCTTGGCTAATTACATTGCCTTATTCTTCTTCAATTGAGCTTGTTTGAGTTCCTCAGCTATTCATACCTTGGTCCCTTTCAACTTGTAAGATTGTCGGAGAGGCTTGATCCGTAAGTCGCGTGATTTCAGCACAATGACAGCATGTCCTCTAGAGTGCTGGATATTAGTTGCTCCATCAGCATCATCATCATCATCGCCATCAACCTTCCATTCAATGCTACGCATGGCTGCTTTGACATGTGCTAAAGTCTCATTGAAAGAGTCCTCCTCTTTGTACCAGCCTTCAGGGAGTCTTCAGTACATTGTCATGTCTAGCCTCATGTTCCTTTCTCTCTTCCTGGATATCAGTTTTGCTTGCCTTTGTATCAACCTCCACAACCTCTTCTTTCTTAATTGTTTGTACTTCAGTGTGAACAAGATCTTTAACCGTAGAGACAAGTTGAGGAGTAGGGGGAAAAGCCTTGCAAGCTTTCACTACCTCATCAACACTGCCTGCTTGCCAAGGTGTTCAAGTGCCTGAGTTTGGCTGTCACAGCTGCCTACTGCATCTTGAAATCTCTAACCTCTTGCTGCAGAAAATAAATCTCTCAACTCTTGCTGCAGAAAATAGTCTCTCACCCCTTGCTGCAGAAAATAAACCTGTTCATGTGTTCCAATGATGGGTTGATTCAGACCTGCTCGGTAGAATGAGTCTAGCATGACTACATATAATCCTCACATGGCTACTCTTGATATCTTATTTCTAATAAAAAGGACCCAATGATTTTAATGTTGATGTGTTTGGACCCAATGATTTGATCCACATGGTAGGTGGAGTTAATGGGCATAACTTGCTCACTTGTTTGTTGAGAAATTGTTTAGCCTATATGGCTTACCTCCTAAAATTGTCAATGATAGAGAAGCTAAGTTTACTGGTCATTCCTAGCGAGCACTATTCAAGAAATTGGACAATAAGTTCAATATGAGTCCGTCAACTCATCTTGAATCGGATCGACAGACTAAGCGGTTCAATCAAACCTTGGAAGACATGCCGAGAGCATGTGTCTCTCAAAGGAAATGTGACTGGAAAGAGTACCTTCCAGTGATGGAATTTGCTTACAATAGTACTAAGCATTCAACTACATAACTCAACCCATTCATGCTAATATATGGACACCAATGCAAAGCCCCATGGGTGGTTGGCTTACCGAATATCAAGGTTTTGCAATATCAACTAGATATGTTACAATTTCCAAAGAAGTCTTAAAATTGTTCAGGATAGAGCACAGTTTTATGCCAATCAAAAGCATTCACCTTGAGTTATTCAAGGGCCAGTGGGTCTACTTGAGAACCCCAAAAATTTATCAGATGGTGAGGACCAGGTGGGTTTATAAAATATATCTTTGCTTTTGTGGCCAATATTTGATACTTTAAAAAGATGAATGAAGTGACTTATAAGTTGCAGTTACTTGATGGCATTCAGCTACACGAGATCTTTCATGTCAGCAAATTGAAAGAGAAGTTGGGTGCTAGAGATAGGGTAGTCTCTAAGGATGAGCTTGTAGACATGTGTACCATGAGCCATAGCTGGTTTATAGGGACCGGTAGCTTACAAATAGGATTATTCAAGACCTCAAGGATAAGTGGAGATCACTTTGAAGATGATAGTACTTGGGAGAGTCTTGATTCCTTGAGAGTCAATTCCAGAATTTCATAGGGTTGTGTATCCTAACCTTGGACAATTAGAACATGTAGCAGCTATAAAAGAGAGAGCTTAAGAGCATTTTCTCGTTCTTGGAAGTGAGACCTTCTGAAAAGGCAAGCTAGGCTCGAGCCCGTCTATGTTTCCCTAATGATATTTGTGCACAAATGGGGCTGTATGGTATGGGACATGCATTCTTACCTGGGAATACAGTGGCTCCGGCATGCCTGGCCTCTAGTTCAAAAGTGATCCTGAAGGATCTATGGTTAGCACTAGCCTACACTAGATGTTGTCTCTGTGTTTATGTTCCAACCTCTAGTGGTCTTGCACATATGCTCGGAAGGAGTACTTGGCTTGTCTAGCCTTGATTGCATGCAACTCTATCTCGACTCGATCATAGGGCAATGTGATTGTTGCTGCCCCAAATCTCTCAATGGAGGCCAAGTCTCCACAAAGTGCTCTCTCTCCCCGAAAGCCCTACGGGGCCTGAGTGCCTGCTTTTGGCAGCCTGAACAATTCCTCTACATGGTCTCCACCAAGCACTATGCCCTACTATCTTGGGGGGTGTCCTCCAAAGTCGATATCTGGGTGATAACCTCCCTAACCTCCGGATTGCCAAAAGGCTGGGTCTAGCCATGAATTCTCCTTCTGGGCATGACCATGAGATAGCATTAGACACCATTAGCCAGCTTATTCCTATGGCTTCCCGGTAAATAAGTACTTTTTCTCCCCATCTTGTATATTGTTAATTGTTTACTACGTTTCTTTAAAACCAATGACACTTATTGCTGTGTATTTCATTCTGACAAACAATGAGCATTTAGAGAGATAAAAACCTGAATCCAAGATCTTCTGCAGGAAATTGCAATTGCAGGCTTTGGCCCTGTTCAAGAATATGCTTCAATTTCTGCAGCTTGGTGGAGCCCAATGGGTTGTAAGTATTTAGAATGAAAGGTGACAGTTGAGTTCGCCCAAGTGCAAATACACTCTCGAGGAGAGTCTTTTGAAGCCTAATTGGAAGTAAAGACCCAAAACTGCTATTGATTGCTTGGTGAACCAACCTGCCAAATAAAAAAGATTCAAGAGTTAAGACTGTACATCAAATGATGCTAAATCCGTGAACATTTTGTGCGCATGGATATTATTCGAAAATTGTGCACATGAATCAACCTGCCAAATAAAAAACATTCAAAGTTAAGACTGCACATCAAAAGATGCTCAATTGGTGAACATTTTGTGCACATGGATACTATTCAAAAGTTGTAATTATTAAAGCTCAGTAGCTGAATGGCAATGTGTTCAAGGGTAAAAATGTTTACTTTTCATTCATCAAAATTTAAAAATGCAGGAGCATTTGTACAACATTCTCCCAATTCTTCACCCCATCTCAATTGTCCATGAGCACAATCACCACAAAGTCCACCTTGAACTCCAAACCAGAGGTAGCCATTATCTGGAGCATTACTTGTTTCCCACATGGAAGGGGACCAAGTACAGTGGATTACTTGATGGGGTACCTAGCCTTCGTATCACATGTGCATGATCTCACGGTTCCTGCTCCCCTGCTTGGGGAGACCACTCATACTGTCATCCGCCCTTTCTGCTGTCACACCTGATGTAGGTCTTGATCCCCTGCCATTACCCGCACCCAAGTCCACTATCCTCAATGTAATGTACAAGAGCCACCCCTTCCGTTAGCTATTGGATTTAGATGTTACTGAACATGACCATGCCTTTGATACTCCTTCCCTCCCATAAAAAGGACTTCTAGCAAAAGATCAAGGCGAAAATACATCATCCAGTGCATGAGAAAAAACTCCTTAGAAGGAGTAGTCTCAGAGAAGAAAGAGGAGCCCCCCCATTCTCTAAAAAATATAGCTTTCCTAGCAGAGGCTGCACTTGAAAACCCCTGTATGGTCACCTAGATGGCCATCGGTGTATGTATAGTGTCTGTCCATATACTTGCCAAGGTATAAGAAGGGTTGGACCTAGGATCCATCCAAAGCCTATGTGCATCTGGCTCTCCAAATATGCCATGCTGTAATACTCGCCGGTATCTCCCAAGAAGAGCCGACAGACGCATGCACAACTCTGAAAAGCGAAGCATGTGCCATCAAGTCCCCGCTCCATAGAAAATTCCTTATTACAGGTCTCTTGAGCTGATTGCTACACTCACTAGAACGGCACCAGCAAGAACAAATAAACCAAGCAGTGGCCAACAAAACCCGATGGACCACCACAAACTTGGATGCAAGATCAAGCTTGGTTGAACTTCAAAAGAGGAGTTCTCTCCTTATACTCTCCCACACTGGCACAAACTGTTGTAATGGATAGATACCCATGCCGACCTGGCACCCCAAATACCTGACAAGAACACCCCTTTAAACCCAAGTGAAACCAATGTCATTCCCCCAATCACGGGTGTCCTTCGTCACATGTCCAAAAGCCATTGGATTTATGCCAATTGATGTGTGCCCTCGCAACAGTGCAAAATATATCCGAGGCTGTCCTAAAAGAAGTGAGTGTATGTGTTGTGGCATCCAAAGAACCAACAGTATCAACGGCGGGCTCAATGTCTAGAAGTTCTTCATCACGTCTGAGGGGAATTCGCAGCCTAAAGATATCAGCTTGAGATCTAATATAGATGCTTCTCGCTTCAGCCCCACGAATTAAAAGGGGAACGGAACTAGAGGGCATCCTTGGCGGATTGATCTAGAAATCTGGAACCTCTCTCCCCTGACCCCACCAATAAGCAACTCGTTGTGACTTGATTTTGTATAAGGAGGATACCCCTCGAATCCAAAGCGAAGAAGGGTGTCTTTAAAAAAACCCCAATCTACCCTGTCATAAGCTTTCTCAAAATCCAAGAGTAGAATGGCCAATCTCTGGCTGCTCATCTCAACCATTGTACCAATATACAAGACTGGGGACCCTGTGGGTCTAGCAGGTGAAACAATTAGGAAGGTTTCTAGACGAAACGTTTCGCCGAAACGGGCTAGACGCCTATGCATTGGGCGAAACGCCCTAGTACAGGTTATCACCTGTGTCTTGACTCTTTTGAGAGTGCTCAATGTATATATGTGTATTTGAGAGCTTTTTTTAGAGAGAGAGAGGAATCTGAAGATAATTATTTATGTTTTATATATAATTCATATAAATTACATTTTTAAAACCTATTTCTAGACGAAACGCCTAGAAAAATCCAGAAATGTTTCTTGTCACACTGACCACAAACCCTCACTTCTTTCAGTACATCATTGGATTTATTTTGCATTGCTGCATGGGCACATATTGATTGGCATGAATCCAATGGATTTTGGATCAGTGACGAGGGCATACCTGATTTGGGAAGTGACATAGGATTCACTTGGATTGAGAGAGGTATTTCTATCAGATACTTGGGATGCCAGGTTGGTTTGGGCATCTCTCCAACACAAGAGTTTGCTCCGATTTTGCAGAGTATAAGGAGAAAGCTCCTTTTTTGGGGCTCTGCCAAGCTTGACCTTGCCTCCAGAGTAGTCGTGGTTAACCAGGTCCTCTTGGCCATGGCATGGTTTGTTTGTTATTGCTGGTGCCATTCAAGGGACCGCATCACTCAGCTTAAAAGACCGATAAGGAGTTTTAATGGAGCGGACTTGATGGCACAGAGGATGTTACAGCCAAAGTTGCTTGGGAGACTCTCATTCTCTCCACTTCGGAAGGGGGTCTTAGTATAATTGATCCATATTTACAGTGTAGGGCCTTGCTCTGCAAGATGGTTACGAGGGGACTTAAGCCTGGGCAAGAGCAGTGGAAGGGCCTTTTTATTCGCAACCACAGGCATAGAAAAATCACTCTCTTTATCTGGCTTTCTATTTATGGTGGGATTGCAGTGAGTCTGTGGAGATCCCACATCTGGAAGTCCTGGCTGAGTTCAAATCATCCCCAACACCTTTGGTCACCTTCAGCTGCCGAGGCCATGGATGAAGATAGGGCTAACCACGTTAGCCTATGTCACCTTGTAGTACAAGATCCATACTCTTTGACGCCGTAGAGATACGTGATAACCTAAAATGCTTTGCCAAGCTATAGTGGGCTATGCATGCACATGTAGATGTTTGAAAATGGGGAGCTCCACATAGATAGATTATCCCCCTTTCAATACAGCATCGAGACCCCCTTTGTCTTGCTCACATATCACGACGTGAACCAACCTCATGCAGCTACACACATTCAGGACCTGGTTGGCACCTAGTGAGCTTCCTGTGAAGCTCAGCTTCTACAGAGACCACCGCTTGTAGATTTCAGTAGAGGGCTTCATTTATCCACCAAGATACACATGAATCCATCTCCCCCACTCCTTGAGGATGTTGATCGGACAATTCTTTGTTTCATCAGACCGACTTTCGCATTGAGAGTGGCCGCACTAAGGGCATACCCAGAGAGGGTCACGATTTCACTTTATGTGATCAGTAGGCACTGTCACATGAAAACGCGTTTCGTCCTGTCGAAACAAGACGAAACGTTTCGGCACGAAACGTTTCGAAACAATACGAAACGCTCCCAACGAAACGCATGTTTCGCCCAAATCCCAAAAAGGTGTTTTTGCCAGTTTTTTCCTTTCTGCCCTTCGCGAATCGATTGCGATCCTCCCGGCCTGATTTCGTTTGTGTACTTAGCATCCTCTCCAGTCCGCTTCTGCTCCCTATGCTTCCTACGCTCACGTGAGCCTGTGGCTCGTGGGCTAGAGCCTAGCATATGTGCTAGCACTGCCCTGCTCTGTTGACCTGCTTGCAAGGCTCAAGCTAGCTGCTGCTAGCCACCACTAACACAAGGCCTAGAGGCTAGAAGGGAGACCTGCGCTAGAACAGTGATGCACTGATGCCATCAACAACCTGCTGCTTGCACAAGCATCGACGCTATCAACGACTTGCACAAACAGGCTGCAATCGACGCCCACGCCTAGGGCCTGTTGCCATCGACAGTCCTGCCCACCATCCCCTTTGTTGCTGCTGTTTTTTGGTTCTACTCAAGGAGCAGCACCTGGATCAAGGAGCAGCAGCCCAATTTGTCCCAATTCTCTGTTTCTTCCCAAATTTCAAGGCCGCCTCCATCATGCCTCCTCGCAAGTCTCCCACTCAGCGTGATGTTTGGCAAGATTCAGTTCTCACTAGCAAATATGGTACTTCTAGCACAAAATGTGTGGTTTGCAAGTATTGTGGGGAAACAATTCGAGGAGCATCAAACCGGGTGAAGGCACATTACATTTGGGAGAGAGCACAAGGAACACATGGCTGCACTCATGTTCCAGAAGGTATTTTTTTGGCCCATGGTGGATTGCCATCAAAGTTTGAAGAGGTCCAGTCATTGCTCCTTCTACCTTTGCCTTCGGAGATAATTGATGGGAAGGTGCAAGAAGCCAAGGAAAGTGAAGCGCTGAAAAGAGGGGCCTCTACTTCAACAAAACCTCAGTTCAAGTGTCTTCTCAAAGTAATACTGGGGCTTCTTCCCAAGTTCATATCACCTCGGAGTGTTCTAACATTGGTGAGTCTTTACCCAATGTCAATGCAGATGAAGCTCCCTCGCATGTTGTGGCTTCTCCACATTCATCAAGCTTTGTTAGTGTTGCTGTGGGTCATGAGAGGATCCCAACATCCTCCAACAACAAGAAAGAGGAGAAGAGAGCTGCCAAGACACCAAATCACCCTTGATGCTAGCTTTGCTCCAAAGTTGAAGCAAGAGGCTCAAATAGCTGAGCATCGTTTCTTCTATCAATGCAACCTTGCTTTCAACATAGCTCGATGTCCAGCATACCAAAAGTTCCATCATGCACTTGTGGCAGCAGCCGCAGCAGGAGCTACAGGTCTACAACCAGCAAATTCTGAGTCCTTGAGAACTACCCACTTGACAAACCAAGTGAGGCAGATTCAAGAGAAGCTTGTGGGTTTGAGAGCTTGTTGGGAGCGATATGGTTGTAGCATCGTGTCAGATGGATGGAGTGACACTGTAAGTTATAAGTACAACCCTTCACTCTTGACTCTTGAGTCTTTGGTAAGATTTGTGGTGGCTGATTTTAGTATTAACAACAAATGTATGATTTACTTATGGATCTTGATTCTTGTGACTTGCCATATGTGGCCAGCGGCGGTGCCACATGATAAATATCTTGGTCTCATCTTGTGCTGGCACTACATTACTTTGTGTAGTTGATGCCTCCACCCCTGGCTTGAGTATCACTGGGGAATGGATTTATGGACACACTAAAAATGCCATTGAGGAGGTTGGGCCACAAAATGTGGTCCAAATTATTACTGACAATGGCTCCAATTGTGCCAAGATGGGAGAATTGGTTGAGAGAGATTATAAAAGCATTGTTTGGACTCCATGTGCTTCTCACTCGATGGACTTGATGATGGAGGATATTGCCAAGTTGGATTGGGTGCAATCTACTCTTAATAAAGCAAGCCAAATCATCAAGTTCATAACAAGAAAGAGCCTTGCATTAGCTCTTTTCAGAGCAGTATGCAAGTATGATCTTGTGAAGCCATCTAAGACAAGATTTGGCTATCTCTTTCTTATTCTTCAAAGGTAAGTCAACATCCTTTTTTAGCTAGCCAATTGAGAGTTCATTTCAATTCGTATTACTTATGTATTCAAATTTGATTCTTAACTTGTCCTAAACTTGTAGGATGATACAAACGAAAGATGCGCTTAGGCGTCTTGTTTGTAGTGAAGAGTGGGAAGTTTGGAGAGGAAGCCGCAAAGCGGAGGCATGTACAATCACTTCATACATCTTGGACAGTATGTTTTGGGAAGAAGCTGCAGCCATAAAGGCTGCCATTGCACCTTTGTACTTCATTTTAAGATTATATGACCATGAAGGAAGTACAATGAGTCATCTTTATCACTACATGCAAAAGCTTAAAGAGAGTATGCTCAATTGTAGATCTCTCTCAAGTCATAGGTATGCAAACTCTTTAGTGATTCTATCATGACTCATGAGCTGCTACATAGAATTTAGAGAATGTTTATTTATACATAGTATTGAAATTTAATATATTGCAATTTACACGGTGGATGATCTTCGTGCCATATGGACAAAAAGATGGAACTAATTTCATAAACCAATCCATATTGGTGCATCCATTGTACAAGCAGGAAAGTCATTGGTCCGATATTGTTCTTATGAATGGATGGACATCCTATGTGGATACAGTTATCCCCTCTGAAGAGCAAGGAATGTGAGTACTAACTTCTTAAGTATCTTGATTCTTGATTCTAGTATATTGTACGATCAATTAGCTTTTACTTGCAACCTCTTTTGACTCTGGCATGCATGCCTTTAAAGTCTACTTCATGAATCATTATCCTAATTCCTATCTAACACTAAAGCAATGTCCATGACTCATCTTATAGGATTGAAAGAGAGTCTGTTCTCTATGTTCATGACCGTAGCCAATTCAGGCGAGATGTGGCTATGAGTCTAGAGCAAAGGAAATTTGCTGTATCATGGTGGGAGATAAATGGGCGACTTACTCCCACTTTGCAAAGATTAGCTCTTCGAGTTTTATCACAGGATTGTACTAGTGGATCAGCTAAGCGCATATGGAGCATATGTGTGGACATCCATACTAAGAAAAGAAATAGGTAATCCAACTTATAAGTTATGAATGGTTGGATGCATTTCTTGAGTCTTGAGTCTTCTCCAATTTTACGAATCATGACTAATTAGAATCTAGATGCATTTTCAATCTTGTTTTAGTTCAAAATATTTACGTTTTATGTGATGTATCATGTTACAGATTGAGCACATCACAGCTTGATAGGTTGGTCTATGTAAATGCCAACCTTCGTCTCTTGGAGCGGTTCAAAGACAAAGAAAGTACCAGTGGCGCTGAAGGGGCTGAAGTGTTACATTGGAAGGTGAAAGAGGTTGATCCTGAAGTTCTAAGAAAGCTTGAGCGAGGCTTGGCTCGAGGGGAGAATATTGATATATCATTCATCCAAAGGCGCAGCGATGAGGATATAGCATATGATTTCCTTTGAGAGGATGAGGCACGCTTTCGACGCGTCACACGTTCGCAATCAAGGGTCATTGCACAAGCATCTACTAGTGTACCACCCTTGATTGCAAGCATTGGCACTTCATCTTCACCACGCTGTTATAGACGCCGACGAGATCGTGGTCGTACCCTTGCTACTAGTGGTCATAGTAGTGATTCCTTTGAGGAGATGGTAGCAAGGGTAGAGGAGGAAGAGAGTTCCGATGGCACAGAATCCACAGATGAAGATCCAGATAGTGATAGTGAACTTGGTAGAGAGAGTAGTGAGCACTGAGTAGTTTCAAATTATGATTTGTTATCACTCATGCTACTCATTTTTGGAACTTTAAAGTTTGAGCTTACAACTCGTCACTTTGGGAACTTATTATTTCATATGTCTATTTTGGGAACTTATATTTACTTGACATTTTGGCAAGTAATGACACATATATCTAGATTCAAATTTCAATGAATCAATGATGTTCATATCTCTAGATGCTAGAATCCAATGTCCAATGTCAATATGCCTTTAAGTTTTGACTCCATAAATATTAATTGGTCTAAATTTGAAACTTGAGAAAGGAGACTTGAATTCTGAATGTGTTTGTGTTTTGGATTACCTAGACACTGGGTGTCTTGACTAAGGACTTGACACTTGAATTTCTCTTTGTTCCCTCTAAACTTGAATATAACATGTCTTATCTGCCCCTATCCTTGTATATATCAAGTATCATTTCGAAACCTATCCGTTTCGTCCGAAGATTCGAAACGAAACGAAACAAAACTTGTTGAAACCTCGAAACAACGAAACGGATGAAACGTTTCTTGTGACTATGTCAGCAGAAGAGTGAGTCGAAGTATCACTTTGCTTTCAGATGCCCATATACTATGACATCCAAGGTCACTATCACTATCACTTTAGGGATGGTTTTGGGCCCCTATCTAGTTTATTGTCCTACCCAGATTAGAAATGCCTAGCGACTTTCATCCATGAGGCCGTCTGACACAAGGAGCATTTACTCAAGACACATAAGCGAGATCAAAGTGTATAGCTAGACTCCACTCACAGCATGACCACTGAGTTTTTCCAGCCAAACAACATGGACTATAGGGCGTAGGGGGATAGCGGACCCGACGACCAAAGCGAGAGAGACAGTAGACTCGCTAGCGGGTTGAGGCACACATCAGAGTAGGGGCCTTCCCTCTATGCTCACCAAATCAGAGGCACGGCGAACAAGAGTGACAGTGGCTCTTGTTCGACGCAAGGCCATAGCTAGGAGACCACAGTGGACCACACAGACTAACATCCCTCAGTGTTCTATCACACGTTGTATGCCACCACCACCTCATACGAAGTCAACCCCCTCTTAGGCTTAACCTCCCTACAAGCTTCCAAATGATCATTACAATGCTGCCAGCCCCCATCTTCTCCATGAGCTCAGAGTCTTCCCTTTGTATTGGTATCTTTATGCTTATGGCTATTTTGTATTCGCCATGGGTGTTGATGACCACTTAGAGGCTCCAACCTTTCAGCTCATTGTATCAAGTTCTTTCAGCCTCATAGACCCTTTAGTCTTTTGAAGACTTTTAATTTAACGTTCTTTTCTCTACTTCCTTCACCTACTCTCTCTCTCCTTAGTCATCCGATGGAGTTGGTCCCACAGACACGATACATAGGTCCAACCGCTTCAATGACACCTGATCAATTTGTAGGCGGCCAAGGGCTCCCCCCTTGGTGTTTTCCCTTTTGGGTTTCTATCGCAGTGAGCACCATGTATTACTTTTTCTCGTCACTGACATCAGCCTTGGGTAGGGGTGCCCATTTAGTGGCCCTAGCCTTAGCTTGCATTGTATCTGGTTTCTTCAGTCTCACATATCCTCTGATCTTTTGTAGACATTAATAAACTTTCTTTCTTTCTTTTTCTCCCCTTTTATCCTTCTAGTTCCCTTCTTTACACTACTCTTGCCTTTACTCTGCTTCTTTTTTTTTTAAAACAAAAAAGAGACTTCTATTAAGTAAGAAAGAAACTCGCTAGAGCAAGCTCTATGCGGAAATACAACATGCTAAGCATGTAATAAAAACACCTCATAGAAATGAGGTAGAAAGAAACCAAGGCTGAGGCTGAAAATGCCAACTCAACCCTATAGAAGTCTCATCAAAGAAGAGAGAGTCTCTCCAGTCTCTGAGAAAAGTAACTCTCCTGGAGGAGGCTGCTCGAGATGATCCCTACATGGTCGCCCAAATGGCCATCAAAGTATTGGCCAAGATCTAAGAAGGATGAACCTGAGAACCCTCCAAAGCCTCAGTGCATCTAGCTCACCAAATGTGCCATGCTGCAATGCTAGCTAAGATCTCCCAAGGAGAGTCAACAAAGGAATAAGCAGCCCTGAAGAGAGTGGCCGGAACATCCTCTAGAGAGCACGACTCCACAAGGTGTCGTCGGATGTGAAGAGCCCCAAGAGAAGTCAAGTCTCTCAAAGAAGACCTGGGGCTCTGAAAGAGTGAGCCAAGCCACTGATCTCCAGGTCATGTAGAAAGGTAGGCGAATAAAAATGCTGAGAAGTCTTGCCATCCCTTTCCATATGATTCTCGCCTGTCTGCAATCCCAAAGGCAATGTTGTATTGTCTCCAAAGCAGAAAGGCAACGAGGGCAAGAAGGGTCAGCTCCGAACCTGAATCTCCAATGGTTCACTGCTATCCCACCATAAATAGAAAGCCAAAAGAAGAGAGAGATTTTTTTATTCCGGTGGGATTTCCAAAGCCTCTGCCAAAAATTTTATGCAAGTCAACAGAAATCTAAAAGTTCTCCCAATGAGGAGCTCTAGTAGGCCTCCAACCCCTACAGCTGAGCTGGAATTTCTTGGCATTACTGACCGTGTCATGAAAGAAGGGGATGCCGTTCTCTTGGTGCCCTTTATCTATTACTCTGCTTCTTCACTGCAACCTGCCCATCAATTTTGCAGTTCTATTGCTTACATCTCCATATTTCACAAGTTTCACTGACCTAACAAGGAGATGCTGTTACATCTTTTGTGCCTGTAGTTTCCTTTTCCAGGACTGCTGATGTGCACATCTTATTCTTTTGATTTTGTTTTTACATTACATATGTAAGACATAAGAAAAGATCACCTTGCATTAGAAGGATCAAGTCCAAGAACAGATGGAATGGACATGGCTGCTTTGAAATTCTCCACACTAAGAGCTGTATTAGCTTTAGCTATCTGCCCGCACACGATGACAAAGCAACAAAAGTAAGCTCCATTATTAAAACGTATGTAATCCATTCCATATACAGAAAATGCACATTGGGCAAGAATAGGAACACTATGCGTACAGGTCGTCGCTCAGCCTCATAGGT
This sequence comes from Dipteris shenzhenensis, assembly GCF_047967505.1. Taxonomy (NCBI): domain Eukaryota; kingdom Viridiplantae; phylum Streptophyta; class Polypodiopsida; order Gleicheniales; family Dipteridaceae; genus Dipteris; species Dipteris shenzhenensis. The sequence continues at coordinate 37,397,807 of NC_141608.1, read as the reverse complement.
ATCCAAAAAGGCACGTGGTGCAACACCACTAAGGACTGTGGCAAGCTTCCAAGCCAAATTGTGTGCATCTTGAATGCCTGTGTTCATTCCTGCACAGTTGAGCAATGCTTTCTTAAGAACTCCTAAGCATCCTGATGATGAAATAGTTACCAAAAATTTTCCATGTATAACAGGAAGACTTACATAATTACTTAAAAGATCTGAAAAGTATAGCTTAGTTGGATTACTATTACTCTCATCAAAACATCGATGATAAGAAGCCATGGCACTAAAGGAAACATAAATGCTTATGTGCCAAGAATGTCCAACCCACTCATATGACATGACACATCTGATGCATCATAGTTCATGTTTGACTGTTTTTCTTCTAGCAGGACAGGTTTGAAGATATTCGATAAAGTTGAAGTCTTGGAACTGCTCAACATTTGTGTAATAATCTCTCTCTATGTTGAAAAATGTGGCACTAGCACAAGCATACTTTCACAGAGGATACGTAGTTGATTTCAGTGCAATAGGGTTCTGAAGATATTCACTAAAATTGAAGTCTTGGAACTGTTCAACATTGGTGTGATAGTCTATCTCTACGTGAGCTTTATGTTGGTAATTAGTGAAAGGACTCAGCACAATAGTTGATCACAACTATTGCTAACTGAAATCGTGCATAGTGCTTAGAATACAAGTAAAAATTAATATGGCAAGCCAGGCTGCATCAGTTTGCTACCCCTGCATTCATTGAGTGTAGTCGGAAGCATATAAAGACATCTTCAAATAAAAAGACGGGATGAAATTATAGACATAAAAATCCGGTACATTTTTTGAAAATTGAAACTCTTGAGCATTAAACAAACTCCGTGTTAATAAGACGTTAATTTGCTTTATCATTTCAATTTTTACTTATGGCTAGAATGAATATACCAAAAATAAAAGGTGGGGTGTTTTGGAGCCAGTTAAGAGAGAAAGAAAGGAAAAAGGAACAGTTGGGGAAGCAGCAGCTATAGGCACACCCATGGTTGTAAACATAGGTATTTGCATGTTGAAGCCAATGTTTGCAAGAATCTCTGAAAAAAACGTTTGCAAATGTGTAGTTTTTGCGGCTTGCAAGTTTGGGACTCTTGCCAAAAAGACCTACAAATCTAATGGAGCACTGCCTCTTGCAAACCTTCATTGTATGGTTGCATGCAAAGGAGCATATTTTCTCCACATCTATACACTCTATGGTGTCTACAGTGCATGCTTCTTGAATCTCCGCATCGAAGTTGAAGCCTCCACCCTCATCGATTGTAAAGATCCACTCCAACCTGCAAACCTATACTTGCTCGCTTTTGCTTGGACCCTGTTGACAATACACTTGCATCTTCTTTTCAGCTCTTATACAAACCCTGAGATATTTTGCTTCTTGTGTATAGCCTGCATAATCTATCCCTCTTTTCTTCTCTTCCCTCCCCCCCCCCCCCCCCCCCCCCTCCTCTTCCTTGTTCAGCTAGCATCTTTTCAAGGTGACCGATAGGTCTAGCTAGAGAAGCTCACATGGTAGTATCCTTGACATCCATCGCCATCTGTATTTCTCTTTTCCCCAAGGACGAGCATCAGGTGGAGCATCAAGTACTGAGCCTCTAGGATCATGCAATGATGAGTAGATCTCACACCCACAACACTAGGTTCAAGATTTGGGTCCAAGCAAGCCTGGCACTAGACAAAGACCAGATATAAGATGTTACCATCTACGGGAGAGGAAACTTTCTCCTCCAGTTCAGTTTCCTTAAGACCACCAAATCCAATCCAAAGGAGTCATGTGTACTTGGGCGCACTGCTTTCTTAATCCCACGGCAACATGGGTTCATATTGGATGACATGGACTTGATACACCATGTGCAAAAGTTCCTCGTCACGTTATGCTTTCTAGGTCTCTCTAGGGAGCATATGTGGGGGCATGCTTTGGGACAATCCTAAGACCCTTTGGTGTTTATTGATGATGGAGAACTGTTTTTTTGGGTTCCTCCCATCAAAAGGGGGGAGGACAGGGCCCACCATACCTCCAATACTAGACCTCTACCTTCTTTCAATCCCCCCTTCTCTAGGAAAGAGGAAGAGAAGGCATGCCAACCCCTTGGGGGTAATTTTTAGCCTCTTCCTACATAGGCTCCCCTCAAGTTCCAAACCCCTATGATAGCCCTCACGGGTAGGTTGTGGACTCTTGGTCGGAGGGAAGAAACGGAGAAGATATGCAACGAAGAATGCATGAAGAAGGCCATCTTGTAGGAGACAAAAAGCTAGAGATGGTTGTATCTCAGAGATACTTCAGCACCAAGGGTCAAAAGCTGGGTGCAGAGAAGCCTTGGAGTGATTGACCTCCCCTCATAGAGAGGCGTATCTACTACCTCAAGATGCCCCAAGAGTAGGTAATAGTTCCCATGTTCACCTAGCCTACAAGTATGGACACATTAATAGCAACCAAAGGAGCCAGCACTGTCCCCACCTCATCCCTCTCCCACATCACCCATCCGTCCGACCTACCTCACAACCCATCTCTCCCTTACGGCCACCTTTCGTCCCCCACCCTCTCCCTTGGTCACCCAGCCTTCGCCCTAGCAGTAACTGCCAGAGCACCCCTCCCCTCCCCCCCCCCCCCCTTTTTCGCAACCCCTTACTAACCTTCTGCCAAATCCTCAAAGTGCACTATGGCCCACTCATAGGGCCCACATTAGCTCGAACCGTGTTGTGACTCTAGCCTCAACAACATTCTCTCCTTTTCAAAATATGAGCCGCAAGCCCAGCCAACAATAGCTCTCCTCGACAAATTCTCGGCATTCGGGTTTCCAGAATTACTTGAGATTCCAAAGGCTTACCCTCTCAACTTAGAAGATACAATGATGATTCTCCAACCATGGAAACGCTTTACATTATCCAACCATGAGGAAAATTTGCACCTTGAGGACAGCTACTCAATTTTGTATTGGCCAATGCTCTTTTACATACAGCTAAAAGGCCATATGATGACTACAAGACTAGGGTCCTAAATGTAGGACGCTCTTGCTTATACACCACGAAGGTGACACTTTTGGTGCCATCTCGCCACTTTTGCTCCTCCGACTCAACCTCCTGACAGTCACACAGTATGCATAAGCGATGCTCCCTAGGAATCCCCTCTGCTCTGCCGCTCTCTATGCGGAGGCGGTGTGATGATACCCAAAACTGTCCGATGGAGATCCGTAGTGAGTGAGGCATATGAAGCTCAGTGTACCCCGGTGGTGTGATGAATCCCTCCTCCAAAATGCGAAGACAGTAATCTCTGTAGAAACTCAACTTCATTGGAAGCTCCCTCGGCTCCAACCAGGTCCTAAAGGTGTGTAGCTGGTTGGTATGTGGCCCAATCGGGATGGTGGGTGGGAGTACCGGAGGGGCATCTAAACTGTACTGAAAAGGAGGTATCCTATCGATGTGGAACCCTAGTCTCACAAACCATCTGTGAGTCCGTGCATACCAGCATCACTCGTCTCCCTCTGCTGCCAACCTCATGGAGGAATCGAGAGCTAACCATGGCAACCTCTGTCTCCTTGATGTGCAGTCCCCATATGATCTAACCCGGTGTAGATATGTGATGGTCTGAAAGGCTGCATCTAGCTTGTGAGGTGGGAGTGAGAGAGAAAGAGAGCGACACACACAATATACACAAGAGTGTGGGGATAATGAAGTATGTGTGTACTTCCCCAAGCACACAGTCAACCTTTTATATCAATGGATAAGGTTACAACACTAAGTACACCGTACTTAGTGTACTTAGCAATAAAAGTACTAACTGTACTTAAGTGTACTAACTGTACTGGGGTGGCCATAGTGCCTTTACCCCAACAACCTCCCACTTAAAGGCAATATGCCCTCAAGTAAAAATAAATGAGAAAAATACAGCATATACACAATGGAGTACATGGCCAAATGAGGCTCAACCTATACCCATCAACTGTCGGCAGTGTGCAAACCGCTCTGCAGGCAAGCCTTTTGTCAACAAATCTGCTGGATTGTCATCCGTGTGAATCTTGACAAGCTGAATCAGCTTATCATCTATTACGTCTCTGATGAAGTGATACTTCACATCAATGTGCTTCGTCTTTGCATGAAAGACAGGATTGTGTGCCAACTGAATAGCACTCTGACTGTCACAATGCAACAATGGAATATCACCTGTAATGCCCAAGTCTCCCACTAGCCGAGATAGCCATAAGGCCTCCTTGCATGCCTCTGTGGCTGCAATATATTCAGCTTCCGTGGTAGACAAGGCTATGCACTGCTGCATCCTTGACATCCATGACACTGCACCTCCAGTGAATGTATAAACATAACCGGTAGTAGACTTCCGGTTATCTGGATGACCAGCATAATCTGAATCCACATAACCAATATGCACAACTCCTGTGTGCCTTTCAGGTATCTCATGATACCTTTCACTGCATTCCAATGCTTCTTGCCTGGATTTGCCATATACCTGCTAACCACTCCTACTGCAAACGCAATATCAGGTCTGGTAGCAACCAAGCTGAAGCATACGGAATCTTGGCCATTTCAGCCCTATCAGCATCTGACTGTGGGCTATCCATTGCACTGAGTTTCACATATGGAGGCAATGGAGAACTAAGGGTCTTCCCCCCTTCCATATGAAACCTGTGCAATAGTTTGCCAATATACTCGGTCTGAGACAAATACAACAAACGCTGTTCCCTGTCTCTCCGTATCCGCATTCCCAGTATGTGATTTGCATCACCAAGGTCCTTCATATCAAAGGCCTCATGCAATCTTTTCTTAAGGTCATCAAGCTCCTTACGAGCTTTACCAGCAATAAGCATGTCATCCACATATAAAATGAGAATGATTAAGCTGCCATTTGCAGCCCTTTTGGTATATAAGCAGTGATCGACATCACTTCTCATGAAACCTTGGGACTTCATGAAGGTATCAAATTTCTTATACCATTCCCTTGGTGCTTGTTTCAGCCCATAAAGGCTCTTCTTAAGCTTGCATACAAGTGACTCCTTGCCCTTGACTGCAAATCCCTCTGGCTGCTGCATGTAGATCTCCTCACGAAGATCACCATGAAGAAAGGCTGTCTTCACATCCATTTGGCATAATTCCAAATTCTCACATGCAACCAAAGCAAGTACAATCCTGAGTGTGGTCATCTTAACCACTGGAGAAAAGATCTCATCAAAATCGACACCATACTCCTGCTTAAAGCCCTTGGCAACCAACCTGGCTTTATACCTTGGCTTAGCTCCAAGTGTGACTTTCAATCTATACACCCACTTGCATGGCAGTACTTTCATGCCCTTAGGCAACTGCACCAATTCCCAAGTACCATTTTTATGGAGACTATCCATTTCAGACTTCATGGCTAGTTCCCATAGCCTTTTATCATGCATTTGCACGGCTTCCTTGTAACAGGAAGGTTCTCCACAGTCTGTAAGCATAATAAAATCTGCCCCTGGAACAAATCTGTCTGGCTGCCTCATTTGTCGAGTGGACCTTCGGACCCATTGGTCTTGCTGTCCAGCCTACTGCTCACGTAAAACAGGTGGCTGTTCCAGTAGATCAGGCTGCAGAATTATGCCTGGGAGATCTTCCAAAGGTGGTATATCCTGTAGGACATCTTCCGCCACTGCGGGCTGTCCATTTGGACCTGCTGCAGCATCATGCATTGGCTGATTACGCTGCTGTTGTGGCTGATTTGCAGCCTGCCTGAATTGTACAGGATGTCCCGAGTCATCAATGTCAACCTCTGAAGCATCAGAAGGCTTATCTACTGCCTTAAACATACATGACTCATCAAATAAGACATCATTGCTGCGTATTAGCTTCTTATTCACAGGATCCCATAGGCGGTAACCCATCTCACCACTGTCACCATATCCAAGAAAAATGCATTTAAGAGACTTAGGATCAAGCTTGCTGCGATCTTCTCTGCGTATATGCACGTACGCAGTGCAGCCAAAGACCCTCAAGTGCTTATAGGAAGGAGGTTTTCCTGTCCAAAGCTCCTCTGGCACTCTGCCATCCAGTCTTTTATTTGGTGACCTATTGATGAGGTGTACTGCTGTTTTTACAGCCTCAGCCCAAAATCCATGAGGTAAAGCAGCATGTGACATCATAGAGCGGGAATTTTCCTGTATGGTTCTGTTCATACGCTCTGCAGTGCCATTCTGCGCTGGACTGTAAGGAGCAGGGAGTTCCCTTTTAATACCTCTAGCATCACAAAATGCATTGAATGCATTAGATATATACTCCCCACTGTTATCTGACCGCAAAGCTTTCAGTTTTCTGCCTGTTTGGTTCTCAACCAAAGCAAGCCATTTCTGGAACACTGGAAAGACATCACTCTTTAATCGAAGAGGATACACCCACACCTTCCGTGTGGAATCATCTATAAATGTCACAAAACCTTTGTCATCCAACATGCCAGTAGAAATCAAATTTTTCTTGACTTCGGGTACATGCCTGACATTGTGAAGCATAAGCTGAGTACCATCAGCAAATACAAGCCTGACATCTCCAACACCGACAATACTGCATGCATGATTATCCCCTAGAAACACGACTCCATTACTGCCTACTGCATACCTGACAAACAACTCTCTGTAAGGTGTAACATGGAATGAGGCACCTGAGTCAATGATCCAAGAGTGCATGTCTGCAAAATCTCCTGCATGGAGAGAATGAGCATCCAAAGTAGAGAGAAATAGAACCTCTCCCTCACTGTCATAACCGTGTGTAGAATGAAGCTCTTCAATCTTCACACTCCTCTTGCCCTTGCTCACTGGTACAATTGCCTTTGCATTTGACGCATCAGTGTCCTTGGCTTTGTCTCTCTTATCATTATTCAGTTTAAAGCACTGCTTTTTGGTATGTCCCTTTTTGCCACAGTAGTAGCACTCAACATCTTTGTTGGAGCGGGACTTGCTCCTGCCTTTTCCCCTTTCCTGGGATTTGCCTCTTTGTTGACTTCTCCCCCTTGCATTCAAGGCATTGTTAGGCTTTACTGCATCTTGAGCTTTCAGCTTCTGCTCTTCTTGCAAAATCAGCCCTGTGATGTCTGAAAAACTTATGAAAGTGTTTGCATTTGTTACAGCTGTGGTGAACGTATCCCAACTTTCAGGAAGAGAGATCAAGAGTGCCATACCCTTGGTTTCCTCATCCACCACATACTTCTGATTCGCAAGTTGAGTAACAATTGAATTAAACTCATTGAGATGTGCATCCATGGAGTTCCCTTCCTTCATCTTCAGATTGAAGAACTTGCGTAACCAATATATCTTTGTGGCTACACTTTGCTGCTCATATGTGTCCTATAGCTTTTTCCACACACCCCAGGCTGTTTTTTCACCATCCACATTCCAAACAACACTCTCATGGAGTGACAATTCAATTATGGACTTTGCTGACAAATCGGCCAGTGCCCAAGCATCATCATATGTGCCAGTGGGCTTCACACCTTTCTGTATAATAGGAGCATGAAACTGCCTGAGGGTTAGCACATTCAGGACCATCTTTTTCCACATCGGGTAGTTAGCAGCACCCTGCAACTTCTTAATATTAAGAAGAGAGGACTCCGAGGATGAAGCCATTACAATCAGCAGAAAATATAACCCACAATTGGGTGCCTGACTCCCTGCAAACCAAGTGCACACAGGCACTTGAACTGTGCTCAAAAAATTTAATTCCTGCAGCAGAACAACAGGAACTGCACCTGCAACTGTTTCTCCCAATTAAACAGAGAATTATAACTGTTTACTGCTTGCTGCAGTATCCGAACAGCAACTGTGTTTGCATCATTAAATGCACTGTTGTACAATCAGCAGTACTCTGATATTAAAGCAGCATCTGCCCTGCAATTACAGTGAAAAACAGCAGTGTATTTTGCACTCTGTACTTCTGTACAGTGACTGTTATCAGCCCCACAGTTGACACACAACAGTACCTGACTGTACCAGAAAGTACAGAATCAGTAAATGACTGTTTGACTGTTCAAACCTGTCAACTTCAAGCTTCAAGATACAACTAAAACTGTATAACACAGTTTAGAGTAGGTTTTAGGCAAAAGCCCCTTGACTGGAAGAAAAAATTCTCAGAATTTGAGTGCATTTACCGCTTCACTGACCACTGTAAGGCATTTAATTGCTTCCCCCAGCACTGATATGCATCCAATTGCAAAACCCCCAATTTGACTGGCACATTCAGTGCTCAAGTCTACAATGTAGTGATCAATGCATCTTCCACTGTCCCGTAGGTCAACAAATGCATACGAATCCTGCAAGAATCAACTCCAAATAGGAGGATAAATGCAATGCGTGCGTATACAAGCCAATACTTGGCACTGGCTACAAAAGCCCCTTGATTCTGCAATTCAATGTTGAGGATTTCCTCACACGGTAGGCATAGACTATTATCTGCTCACTGTACTTGCATTTGACCAGTAATGCTCACAATGAGCTCGAAGGCTACACCTGTACCTATAACGCTGACAGAGCAGTTGCCGAACTCCTGGCGGGAGCTCGTAGGCCTGGCGGGTTGCTCGCCTGCGTGGCGGGTTGCTCGCCTGCGTGGCGAGCTGATGGCGGACTGCTGAAGGCGTCGCCTGTGTGGCGACTTGGCGGCCCGCTGAAGGCGTCGCCTGTGTGGCGACTTGGCGGCCCGCTAGCTAGCGTCGCCTGGCTGGGCGACGCTGGCTGAGTTTGCTGGCGCCGCCGCTGCTGGCGCCGCTGGTGCTGGCTGGCTTCGCTGCCTGCTGGCACTGGCAGCGCTGGATGCTGCCGGCCCTGCTGAAGCAGCAGACCGCTGCTGCTGGCGGCGAAATGCAGCAGCTTAGGCTGCTGCTGCTAGTGCTTGAAGGCATTGGCGCTGGCGAGCTCCACAGCACGATGCTGCTGCTGGTGGACGAATGGGAGGGAGATGTGCAAGCTCAGGCTCTGATACCAGTTGTGAGGTGGGAGTGAGAGAGAAAGAGAGAGCACACCAACACACACAGTAGACACAAGAGTGTGGGGATAATGAAGTATGTGTGTACCTCCCCAAGCACACAGTCAACCTTTTATATCAATGGATAAGGTTACAACACTAAGTACACCGTACTTAGTGTACTTAGCAATAAAAGTACTAACTGTACTTAAGTGTACTAACTGTACTGGGGTGGCCATAGTGCCTTTACCCCAACATAGCTGGAGTGGAGAAGCACCAAACTCGGCTTGAATGATGTGATGTGGTACAGGCGGTTTCCCCCGGATCATGCGTGAGAGCATGAGGATCTGCAAGCGCTCCACCTGTGTCCACTCTATCTCTAACATGTCAGGCCCCGAACAAGGGCTGCCATACATACCGGCTGGTCGGACCAAGGACTCGAAGAGAAGAGCCTTGGTCCGAGGGTCCTGGAAGTGGGAGTGAAAGCACTGTCTCTCTAGCTGAGCCAGTGAGGCGTATCCCCTGCTCAGTCTGGCCTACATTGTTGGTCTCATCGTGAAGATCGGGCCGGAGAAGATAATCCCCAAGTAAGTGTATGAGAATCACAGTTATGCTGAAACGCGTTTCAGAGCCCAGCCAGGCCTGAAATGCTGTTTCAGAAAAGCCCCGTTTCCTGAAACGTGTTTTAGGGTCTAAAACGTTTCAAGACCCTGAAACGGCTGGCTGAAACGTTTCAGCCAGTCTGAAACGCATTTCAGAGCCTTGGAACGTGCTGTTTTAGACAACACAAGCTGCTAGGTCTCCAAAATCACACGAAATCTGCCGCCAGCCCCGTTTTTTGTCTTTTTGCTTTCGATTTTGGCCTCCTTCCACTCCTTCAGCCTCAAACTCTCTCCATCCTCAAGGTTTTCCAGCCCTCCTTTAGGCCCATTCACTCCTTTCCTCTCCTTTCTCTCCTGCAACCTGCTTCAGCCCTCCATCATCATCTACTCCCCTCCCTTGCTGACGTGGCGTTTCCCCGTTTCAGCCCTCCCAAAAATCTCGAAACGTTTCCGTTTCCGTTTCCCTTCCCCGTTTTCCCGTTTCCCCTAACTATGATAAGGATACGATCTCAAGAGGTGACCCACCCAAAGTAAAAGTAAAATGTTTCCGTTGCATGTTTGCTCGAGAGGTGTTAAAGATCATGACCTTGGTCTTGCCAAGGTTGACCTCCAAATCATGGGATAAACAAAAAGCTTGCAGTGTATCTAGGTGTCGCTAGAGCCCCTCGGGTGTGGATGACAAGAGTGCCACGTCATCTACATAAAGAAGAATCCTGATAATGATCCCGGCAAGTGAGCAACCGGTCCCTCCGAACGTCCCCATGAAAGTCTCAAGCTCATCGATGTAGAGGCCAAACAGGGTCGGTGATAAGGGACAACCTTGTTTGACCCCTATGGTACTCAGGATCTCATCTGTCCAACCTGCGCCAGTATGAACTCGGCCTGAGACTCTCTCATACAATGCCATGACTGCCCAGATGATCTCCTGATCAAATCCCAGTGTCTGTAGGCGTGTGATAAGACGAGCTCGAGGTACTGTGTCAAAGGCTTTGCGGAAATTTACAAAGCAACAGTATACCCTCAACTTCCGTGATCAAGCCTCCTCAATGACACTCCTGAGTGTGAGTGTGATCCATAGTCCCATGGTCTCGCTTGAAATCAGCCTGACCCTCTGCTCTGAGCCCTCTCATCTCTGCGAACAAGCTGACCGATGCATCCAATACAGCTGCATAGATCTTGGACATCACATGTCCAATCATGATAGTCTTGTAGTTACTCGGGTCCATGGGATCCCCTATCTTGTGGATGGGGGTGATGGTGTTGAGTGTCCAAGTGCGGGGGAAGCCAAGGCAAACAACGTCATTGAATAGCTTTGCTAGGATCGGGGCTAACGTGTCGATCCCATATGCGATAAACTCAGTGCATAGCCCCTCGTGATCCTTAGCTCGATCCTTAGCTCGGCCATTGTGCAGTTTTAATGTCGCGTCCTTGACTCCCCCTCTAGTGAACAACGTGCAAGTGGTGGGACGAGGTGTCTGTATGAGGTCTGGAGTGGGCTGGTGTGGGACACATATAGATGGTGTGCATACGTGTGCAAGACTCTCGTGTCGGTGAGGGGTGATAAGGACCTACGCTCAAGGAATCTCCGCCAAAAATCCTTAGAGTTGCTGCTGTACAAGATGTGCAACAGCTCCTCATTTTGACGAAGAAAAGCCTACTTCTTCCGACGTACGAGACGTCGGTACTTGCGTACCGTGTCTGGTGTGTTCGGGAGGTGACATCTGGTTTCAAGTCGGAGCTGTCGGCGATAAGCCTTGCACTCCGCATCGTACCAATTGTTGCAAGGTACAGAACCAAGAGGTGGTGGTCTAGTGGACCGTATGGTGTGGGAAAAGATTTGGAGGGCAGCCTCGTGGAGTGTGCGACTAATCAGGGCAGCACCGTCCTCTATGAGTGGTATGTGATCGATGTAGGTTAGGAGTCTGTTTAGGCATCCAGAGTAGGTCGGTGAGAGGCTGTGATCAAAGTGTATGTCGTGGTAGGTGTCGTGCTTCCTATGTGGTGTGTGTGGTGTGGCTAAGCATGGGGTGGCGATAGTGAAGAATAGGTATGTGTAATCAACTTCTGGAGGGAGTGGTGCTACGGTGAAGTCGGTGATACATGAAGTGAAGGTAGGGGATCCCATGATGTAATCTACTACACTAGTGCCCCCCCCCGTGTGGGAAGCAAGTAAAATCACCTGAGGAGGGCCATAGGTCGAGCACGTTGTAGATGATGAGATCGTGCATCCTGCCCAAATCAAGGAGTGTGTGTCCATATGGTGTAACAGGCCCATGTCGGTCCGATGAGATCCTAGTCACACCTGCTCCGTCTAGGTCCATGTCTGGAAGCGTGATAAAGTCGTCTCGAAAGTCCAGGAGTGGTGCTTGTCGCGTACTCGTCCAAGCGTTGAAGTCCCCAACAAGGAGAGCTTCCCAGCAGTCTGAAAGGTCTGGGATATCCTGATGTAAGGTGCATATGGAGATGTCTCACCCTCTTCTCGTGCCACTCTGGCGAAGTGGGATGTGTCTGGCGGGAAGTAGCATATTGCTATAAAAAGGTCACGGGTGCCTGTGCGTCGGATCCGGATCCACATGAATCGGGAGTGTGCGTCCTTTCTCTCAATGGAGATGGCTCCAGCGAGGAAAGACCTGTACAATATTGCGACCCCGCCTGATCCTCGGACGACTCCTGTATCCCTCGTCTCATCCCTAAAGGCTGACTCCCATGTGTAGCCACTGACTATCGGTAGTGGACGCTCTGGGCTCTAGTGTGTCTCCGTGTAAAAGACTATGTCTCGTCCTGTATAAGACTCCAAGAAGTTTCCCGGGTCTGACCATAAGGTGCCATTACAGTTCCAAATGGTGCAGTCTAGGGTCTTGAAAACCTGAGTCTCATAGGCCCCGTCCCCCTAGGGGATACGGGTGGGAGCCCGACGGGTGCCGGTCAACAACCTACCATCTCGGACCACGGCCCATCTCCCCTCCTTGCGGGCAACATCCCTCCGCTGCAGAAGAACTCGTCACTCCTCAATCTGTAGTGGTGTCAAGTCCTCGTCCATGGATAGGGTGGGATGCTCTCGTAGAGAGGCTCGGCGTCAGAGTGTCGCTAGACGAGTATGTGAATCTCTGAAGCGAATGACTAGGGGCTGCTCTCGGTTGGGATCTCTCCCAACACGCCATGCTCCCTCTATGCCATGGTCGGGGACCCCCATGGTGGTGGTCACAAAGGTAATCGCCTCCTCCATGGGTGTCGTAGTGGTGCTGGTGCTGTCTCGCGTGATCCCTCGTATCCGGATGTTGAGGGCCTTCAAAGCCCTCTGTTGCTGTTCCTGTATGGCGGCTGAAACGGTTGCCTTTGCGGGCTCCCGTTTTGCCACGTCTACCCACCTAGTCGTCTCTGCTATAGCCGACTGTATCGTGGCTATCTGTGCCTCCATCTCTGTGACTGGGGTCCCTCCATGCGCTGCTTTGAGGGTCTCGAGCTCCTCTCGAAGCTGTGATGTCGTGTCTGAGTCCCTGGATAAGAGTGCCCTGCTCGTGTATAATGCGGGCCTGCTCCTGGGTGTATCGGGCCTGCTCCTAGGTGTAATGTGTCAGCTCTGCCTGACGGGACCAGATGCTATGTATCTCAGCCAATAGGGAGTCCCAAGCATCTGACGGGGGCCTAAGATGTCCTGGTCCAGGTGGGAACTGGATCTCCATTGCTAGAGCATAGCTTATGGGAGATGGTGTCCGGCATCACCGCTTAAAACATATGGGCTGTTCGCTATAGTTTAGTGATGGGAGGCCACCAGGTTCCCTTGGGAGCCACCCTAGTTGCTATCTGAAAGGACATATATACAGCCTGCGCACCATCTGGGAGTATGAATGTCAAGATCTCCGAGGACCACTGAGAGGTATGCATGTTTCTGCAAGGCTTGGCCTACAAGTGTCTTATATGTATTTATGGAGCGAGGCATTCACTAGATTTATAGCCCTCCACCTTGGTTGCTAGACATGCGACACTCCTTCACATGCAACCATACAATGAAGATTTGCAAGAGGCAGCACTCCATTAAATTTTGTACGTCTTTTTGGCAAAAGTCCAAAATGTGCAGGTCCAAAAAACTATATCTTTGAAAAACGTGTTTTTCACAAATGTTGCAAACATTGTCTTCAACATGCATAACGATAGCCATTCATCACTAGTATCTATACAAGACCATTTATGCCTATTTCTGGTACACATTTTTGGATAGCCAGTCATCACTTGTATCAATAAAAGACACCCTTTGTGCAAACGGGTATGTTTGCAACTATGCATATGAATAGCCATTCACCACTAGTATCCATACAAGACAGTCTATGCACATTTCTGGTACACATTTTTGGATAGCCAGTCATCGCTATCAATATAAGACACTCTACGAACATTTTTGGTACACACCTCATCCATCCTCTCCATGGCATTCAGGATTGATGCATGAGCTCATAGCAAGCAGGTGAGGAATGGCATGGAGCTTTTATTTAAACCTAACACCAGGACTTCTGGTTTACATTTGGCAACCTGGGCTTCATTACTTACTATTAGTTTGACTACTTCGAATTTCTCTGCTGTTCGCTAATCTAACTAGTTTCATGTATTCTCGTTTGTAGATTATCTTGTAAATCGATTTTTCAGCCTAGAAGCATTATTGTCTTTGAGAAGTCTATCTAAGAAGTTTTTTTCTTTTTTCCAGAGAAAAGAACTTCTATTGATGCTTGTGAAAAATGATCATACAAGTTGGCAAATACCATAAAGGTGCCAACCGTGAAAATCAACGAAAAATAAATGTTGGCTGTCATAAAGACACTCCTGCTGCCAGAGATCCCAGCTCACTGCCTAGGGATTCTCTGTAACAGGGGCTAACAACCAGGGTGGCGGACTAAACAACCATCTGATCCCTCTCAGGGTGATGTCGTAGAAAACACCTACAAGCCAAGCCTTGCAGAAACATTCCCGCCGTGCGATGGTAGCTCAAGAACCTGGAGAGCCTCGCTCCCAAATGGCGCGAAGCGTGAAGATGATGTCCTGCCAGATGGCTACAAAGGTGTCCGATGGTGGAACATGGTGCTGGCCCATAACCCAGCTGCAGCGAGCAACCTAGATGTTTCATGCCGTGATGCTGGCTACTGTCTCCCACACGCTGTCCTCTGCCAAAGGAAGAGGTTGATGACCAGTGGGAGGGGTCGCCTCATGAAACTCAATGCTGTGAATACACACGCTCTGTATCATATATGCTGGAGAGATCACGTCAATGGGAAAGGCATGGCCACCCTCTGACAACCAAGCCCCACCTGAAGTCCCTCTGCGTGCCCTGGAGCCTCACCATGATCTGAAGCACTCCTTGCCATATCCTCTGTGCTGCTCGGCAGCTCCAAAGGCAATGGGGGATCGTCTCTAAAGCCCCAATCGTGCATCTATGGCAGCTACCATCCACTCGCACCTGCTCCAACCAAGGGCCAACAGGAAGATCTCCATGCGCTATCATCCAAAAAAAGTAGGAGATCTTCCGCAGTCAGAGACCAAACCAGAGGCGTGTCTAGAACCTAGATCTCACCTCTCGAGGTACCTACTGCCCTGCCCAATGCCTCTCTCTCGACAGAGTCTAGGCTACCTCCTCCAACTGCAAGCGGCGTCCTATGCGTGTAGTATAAGAGAAGAAGGGCACCTCCTCCACTCTCTCTGAGTGGCCTACTCTGGACGGCCAAAACCACTCGCCTGGGTCCCACTGTACCTCACTAAGGGGACGACCCTCCCATAACCATAAGTGCCAACAACTTGCATCTAGATCTGAGATGCGAGAGGGGTCGATCGACCACTCCTTTCCCAGACGGCCCACTACTCTGACCCTCTAACTGATGATCCAAGGCTCCATCCATCTCCGGATCTCCATCTGTCAGAGACTGCAAGAGTCCACCTGGACCCACACTATAGAACCAAGCTCGGTTGAGAATGGTAGGGAGGGGACATAGCTAAATCCAAAGAGCTACCCTTGTCCCTGAGAATTAGCCCAACCACTGTGCTAGTGTTAAACTCTGAAGGTACGCCCACCAAGACTTTGGGATAGCTGCCTCAATCTCTGCCATCCTCGGGCCCGCGCCTCGAAGATGTGAGAGGGTCCCTAATCGTACCTCTGCATCAATCGGGAGTCTCACCCACGTCCTAAAAGATCAAGCTAGGCTGCTATCCCACTGTGCCCAACCAATGTGTAACCTCTATCCCAGCATGCGACCATCTTGATCCCGAACGTCCGGGTGCTTGATAAGAGGCTGTCGTGCAAACTCCTCCAAAAATTGTTTACTAGCCTGGATAAGACCCCCTACCTATCGTTGCCAAACTCTGAAGAGACTCCGCATCAAGTGAGAGCCCTTCCCTGTAAGGGGGGCCTCCGAGAAGAGCCATCTGTGTGACTGTTGCCACTGACCACCCGTGCGGGGGGTGTTCCGAAGGAGACCGCGCGGCAGAAGAAGCTTCCAGGGTTCTGTACCTGGAGTGAGGCCCCTCATTACCAACTTGCCCAACAAGGCTCTGCTCTACATCTCCGGATCAATGATGCCCAATCCTCCCTGGGCCTGGGGCAGGATCACTGTCTGCCAAGCTAGCCTGGCTCGAGTGTTACGTGTGCCATCCGATTCTGCCCATAGGAAATTGCGCACCAAGCGCCTTAGTTGTCCCATGCATCCCCTGTGAAAACACCAGCACGAGGCTATGTACCAAGTGGTAGCAAGGAGGACCTGGTTAGCCACCAAGGCCCTTCTTGCAAGAGAGAGTTTGGCCGAGCTCCAGTACAAAAGCTTGCGCCGAACACTCTCTAGGACCGGGGAGATCTGCTGCTCTACTGACATATCAATGCCAACCTGGCAGCCAAGGTATCTTGTTGTCTGCTCCCTCTAAATCCACTCGAAGCCTAGCGTTGAGCCCCAATCTTGGATCTCTTGTACCTCCTCTGTCGCTGAGAGAAAGCCGACTGATTTGGTCTAGTTGATCGGAGCCTTTGGCTAGACAATACACTGCCAAGGCCTCCCTAACTACATCCAAGCTCCGAGCTGAGCCCTCTACAAAAAGAGCCAAGTCATCTACAAACTACGAGTCCAAAAGCTGTCGAATCAGGAGCCTCATTCCCGCCGTGAGTCCCGCCAACTGAGACCTCAAAAAATACCCTAGGGCCTCTGCCACAAAGAGGAATAAGAATGGGCAAGGAGGCATCCCTGCCGACGAACAGAGCGGGAAAGCGAAAAGGCCTCCCTCGTGTAACCACCAATAAGTATCTGGCTCGAACTACTTGCATAGAGGACTGAGACACCCCTGATCCAGTATGCAGTTTCAAGGAGAGTGATCGGTCTCCACTGTCTCAAGTCCGAGCGATCCCTCCCCTTTGGGATCATACATATCCAGCCACGACTCAGGGTCGAAGGGAGAGAGCCCATGTCAAAGATCTCCTGAAAAGCCAAGTGGAGGAGGGTATGAATGCACTCCCAGAAGCACCTAAAGAAAGCCGGAGACAGCCCGTCCTTCCCCGGGCACTTCTGGAATAGAAGAGCCCGAAGAGCCTCCCAAAGCTCCGCATCCGAAAAAGGCGCATCTAACTGACTGCTCACACTCCGAGAGACCACCTCTAGAACGTGCGCCCAAACTAAATCTCGGGCTGCCAAAACTTGCGGGGACGACTCCTCGGCCTAGAACAAGCGCCGATAAAAAACTAAGGTCAACTCCAAGATCTCCTGCGGATCTGATGCATCTACCCACTAGAGTCTCTCAATCTCTGCAACTGTGCACCAGTTGATCTAGGGCCAGTGGCTTGAAAGAACTGCCTGGTCATCCTGTCACCCTGTTGTACCCACCAAGATCTAGAGGAGTGGTAGGAGTACTCAGCCCGTCTCACCTCAGTATCCTCAAGCTCCAAGTGAGCGCACTCATACCGGTCTACTAACCATTGCGACTCTGAATCCTGCTCCCGAAGACGCTCAATGGAGGCCAAGTCCAGCCGCAAAGCCCTCTCTCTCTACTAAAGAGTATGACGGCGTTGCATAGCATGGGTGCGAAGCTCCTCACTACTCTACCAAATCGCCTCAGCTGCCCACACGGCCCCACCTCCCTGCGGGGGGACTCAGGCTACTGCCAAATAGTTGTAATCCTCTGTTGTACCTCCTCCTCCAGGAGCAAAGCATCTAGAATGCGGACCCCTCTCTGCGGTAGGCCACGAGGGGGCTGCTCTAGGTGAAGAACGATAGGGGAGTGGTCCGAGAGGGTTGTCCCTGCTAGAATACCGGTGGCTCCACCCCTATGCATGGCCCAATCTCCGACATAGAATCTGTTTAGTCTCTCAAGTAGACCATCCTGCCGCCGCTACCCAAAGAAGAAACTAAGACTGTCATGAGACCTAGAGAACCCCGGTTCCCTCCCGGGGTCCAGACCACAGATTGAGAAAATGAACTGCTCCCAGGTGGTGCTTTCCGAAGCCAACATCTCAAAATAAGAAGCACCCCCGCGCTTGTCCTCCTCAAACTCAAGATTGTTGAAGTCACCTCCAACAATCCACAAGTCCACATCCGAGAGCGACTCCATCAACCGCACCCATCATCCGAGAGCGACTCCGTCAATCGACTCCAACAATCCACCACGGGTCCACCAAGACCTGCTCATCAGGGCTCCACGCTCCTGCTACTGCAAAGGGACCTGGGTGCTCTGCTCTGCTAGCGCCTGCGGCTCAGTCGAGAGATCGAAGGTGTCCTCCTCCTACTCCATAGGGGCAACCTCTGCCAGCTTCTCCTGAGGCTAGGGGATTGCCGATCAAGCTCTCTCGCGCTCTCTGACCCTAGCCCGATACCTGCAATGCTTGAGGGTTGCCTTGTTGGGCTTCTTGTGTTCAACCTTGGTCCAAGTCCCCTAAGAGGGCTCGACCCAAGGTGTTTGCGGGTGTTGCTAACGATATGACTGCCTAGCCTGATGCTGGGGAGCCCTTTGCCCCTGCTTGGGCTGAGAGGGAGCCCCCTGCTCCTACCTAAGCTGAGGAGGATCCCTACCTTGGCCTCTCAGGCAATCCCGAGCTAAGTGTCCCATCTGTCTGCATCGGAGGCACTGGTCTGCTAAAAGCCCACAAACCTCAACTCTCTGATGTAGTTTGCCTCCATCCAAGGTCTCCAGAAGGATCTCCTCAGAAAGCGTCTCGGGGGTGTCCACAATCACTCTGAGCCTAGGGACCCCATCATCTGCGACCAATGTGGCTGCCGAGGGAGGAGGAGACTCCTGCACCGTACCAAAACATCCTCCGATAGATTGGAGAATGGACCGATACTCCTCCGGGAGCCCCGGGAAGCGGAGCGTCACCGCGAAGCGAGGGACATGGTGAGTCGTGTCCATGCCCTCCACTGTGAAGCCATGGTACCAAGGGAAGAGGAAAACCATGAGTACATGTTTGGTAGAAATGAAGAGAGCTAAGAAGAATGTAACAATGCCAATAGTATTTGAAGATACACCTGGAAAGGCCCTAATTGCTACCCATAGGCATCATCATGAATTCTCAGTATTTTGTATATTAGGGTCTTCATGTACCACTAGTACAATTGATCATAAAGGGACTCGTTGGACTGATGTTGAGTTGCATCATGTGACTACATACATAATGATGATCTTAGAAATTTGATCGTACAGTTTGATGACTTAAGCAGGAGGCTTGCCTAGATCCTCTGGAGCATGACAAGAGGGACTACCTTTGGGCCGATGGCATTATGATGTGCAGCAGAAATGATTATTCGTGAATTTGTTACATGGAGACAAATATGTTTAGACATGTATTGTTTATTTTCATACTACCTGGGGGAGCATATCCCAGCACATTTGATAGATTGCTCTATAGGAAAGCATGTTCCTCAACCCCATGGTCAACGTTCACCAGGAGAATGAATGTTAGCAGTGGGAGAAACTGTATAGGGGTGCAGCGTTAGAAGAGTTGTCAAGGTAAGTGCCATCTGGCATATGACGGATTTATCCCACATGGGACAGACTTGGAGGAGTAGCCATGTTTTGATCTTGGATAAACGTGTGTGCTAAGCTTTTGTTTCATCTTCTCTCTTGTAATATAGATGTGTTATCTAGCCTAGATCAAGTAGAGTCTGTGAGCTGGTTCGAAGTATATCAAGAACGGCTGACATAACTGAGCAACAAGCAATTACCAAATCCTCCAGCTGGAGGGAAACGATGGGCAGCATCTCCAACGAGCAATATTTGTTTATGATTAGAAATATAGCGCTCTGCAACCTGAGCATGCATAGTCCATGGTTTGACTGACTTAACCTCTATATCAGTAAGATCAAGCCCTGCAAGAGCAAATATGGTATGTTTGCAGGCCTGCAATAACAGCAATCATTGTTCAATCTTTCTGATGCAAACGTTCAAACAATTCAAAATGCAACCAGCGTAATACAATATTATTATAACTTTTACTTATTTGTACAAAAGCAATGCCTTAATCAATTGCATTCACAAGGGAACAATAATGGTGTAACAAAGGTGAAATTTACTTGGGAATTCTAGTAGTATAGGCAGCTTCTAAATGGCTTGTGAATAAATAGTACTTTTAAGTAGGGGAAGCCTAAAGTTGCCACATGGCATCCTAGGTTGGCTATCCCATAAGCATAGGTGTTTTTCCTCGCCTATACCTCTAAAAGGGGGCCCTAGTTGTACTAGGCACTCATCTTTCACATCTATTCATGAAATGCAAACTATCACACATTCATTACTAGCTGAGCCTCAATGAAAATCATAATCAACTAGGGCTCACCATCCTAACTTAGGAAGCCTCTTCCTAGCCTGTGGCTTGTGCAGCCCCTCATAAGCTGAAGACGCACGTGTTTCCAGGTACTTTGATGGTTTAGCTCATGAATTTCTGCAATCTACATGCTGTCCTTTCCCTTTGCATTCATTTGTTGCCATTGGAATTTTTGTGGGCTAATTCATCTCATTTTGATTTGAAATCTGGAGCACATCATCTTGATTCCAGGCCCTACCTGCAAATTTCTGTCACAGCTAGGTGTCTCAATCTTCAGTTTGACAAGTGGCAGCCCTAGACTAGGTCAAATTTCAAAGCATAATTCTTATATCGTTGTGTTCAGCTTGATCAGCAGATTAAAAGACAAAGCATAATTCTTATATCATTGTGTTCAGCTTGAAATTCCATGGTTTGATCAGAATTACTCAAGATTTATGGGCGCTGCCAATTTACTGATTCTGCTGCAATTTAGGGTTTTACTGCACCAAGTGGTAATTTTTCTGCATAATTGCCCCCGATGATTACACCCCTGCACCAAGTTTGAGATTGATCAGAGTTCATTCAATCCTGAAATTGCCTCGAAATCTGTTCCAGCAGGTACTAAACCAGGGTTTTTTCAGCCTAACTACTCTCTAATTGGGGGCCTTTCAGGCTTTCTGAGTTGCCTCAGCTGCTGCAAGCTTTGCACCAAGTTTGAGGACCATCAGAAACCATTTGCCCCTTGAGATATCTCGAAAAATTGGTTCCAGCAGGTGCATTTCTGGCTTTCTGAAGTTATGGTTTCACTGAAAATTGGGGCTTCCAAGTTTTCCCTGCTAATTGGCTCTATTATATGCTATATAAACCTAAACTGAACACTGCGTTGGAGATTTGAGCCCTAGATCTGTCAATTTGGCCATTCTGTGAACTGTCCAGTCAGCAAACTGCCACGTGGCAGCAATTTTCTGCCCTTGACAGTTATAATTTACTGTTCAGACAGTCATTGTCCCAACAGTGTTCCAAATATTGCTTCTGTTCAGTGTTTGGCAGTGGAATGGGCTATTTAGGCAGTTCGTAAGTCCTACACTGTTTTTAGACAGCTTGGCCTAAACAGTCAGCAAACAGTGCTTTCTCCAGAGGATTTGCCAGTAAAATCTGTTCAACACTGTTTCTAAGCTTCCATATTGAACAGACAGTGCTTGACAGATCATATACGAGTTGAATAATGCCTCCTAATATGTCTTACAATCAATTAAGAAAGAACCAGTTGGAGATTTAGATCCCTCTCGAATGGAAATTGTTGCTGATGCTAATAGATCTAGGGGTGTGGCTATTATTGGCATGGGAGGGCGATCAAATTGAAGGAGGGGATCCTAATGAAGTTAGCACTATGGAGGGTCCTTCACATATGCCCGTTTCCAAAGGTTTGGATCAGGATGGTATTGGACCATTGAATCCTATATTGCAGGCACTAAAAGAAATTACCTTGGAGATCAAGGCCAATGGGATGAGAATGCAAAATTCTTTTGCTACTATGACCAGGAGACTTGACCAGATCAGAAAAAGTCAAGTTCTGGAAGGGAAGAACAGGAAGGCCGCCTAGTCTAATGGTGTCACTACTCATACAAGTAAGGAGCCACTAAGGAGCAATGGTCAAGGGATGCTATGTGGATGTCCTATGTCAGAGATTCAATGAGTACAAGACACTGCCCGCTGATCTCAGGTCAGCCACGTCTTTTCAAGAATATTTGCTGATAGTTAAACCTATGGAATCCAAGGGACCCACCCATCAAGACAAGGATGTCAAAGACAAGATTGTTTTGTCGAAGTTCAAGGGTGACACATGTACTCCTAATGAGTTGGAGGAATGGTTGAGCAAAATGGAGGACTATTTTATTCTATAACCTAAGAGTGAGCAACACAGGATTAGGTTTGTTGTTCTCCACTTGGAGGATTATGCCCACACTTGGTGGAGGCACCTCCAGCAAGAGGGCACTCCTATCCACACTTGGGCGGTTTCAAAGAACAAATGTTCCAGACCTTTGTCTCCCCCTTGGCCAGAGATAAGTTTGTGTGTGAATGGTATGAACTACTCAGGAGGGTTCGGTCAGAAACTATCTCAAAAAGTTCTGGAAACTACCTTTATTTGCCCACGGGATTGATGATCGGAGCAGGCTGCTCAGGGTTATCCATGGACTACATCCAAGTATAGCAGCTGATGTGTCAGCCCAAAATCCTAGCCCTCTAAGAGAGGCCATGAGATTGGCTGAGCTCTATGAACCTAAGTACAACGTGAAGGAGAAGGGTGTGGGCATTGGACAAGCAAGGGTAGCCCTCCAATGGCGACCAAACAGGTGGTACCTTGTACTACAGTGACTTCTATTCCTAGATATCCCGCAGTTTATGGAAGCCAGGTGGAAAACTTCAGCCCTATAGGGCTGAGGGAGCAAGGCCTTTAAACAAGCCCCCAGCCCCAAGGATGTCCCAAAGGACAAGAAAGATAAAGTGGTCAAACAATTATCCCAGG
Organism: Dipteris shenzhenensis; assembly: GCF_047967505.1. NCBI lineage: Eukaryota > Viridiplantae > Streptophyta > Polypodiopsida > Gleicheniales > Dipteridaceae > Dipteris > Dipteris shenzhenensis. The sequence continues at coordinate 37,374,988 of NC_141608.1, read as the reverse complement.
CCATTATGGAGGATAGAAAAAAGAAAGGGCAATGCTTTCTATGTGGGGAAAACTGGACACCAAAGCATAGAGGTGTGTGCAAGGCTAAGGGAGGAGCCAAACTAAGCATGATCACAGAGATTGAGGATGATCCTATTCCAGGTGACCTTACAATAGAGACTGAATTCCATGAGTGTGAGGGTGATAACCAGGGAGATGTTGAGTCTGATCATGGGTCTAAAGAGGATCCCTCCTTCCCATATGACCCTGGTGGGCCCACTCCATGTGACCCCATGATAGATGGTGACTGCTGGCCTAAGCATCCAAGGATATCCCAGCAATGGAGCATTGACATTATTGATGATGGCCTGGATGTTGGCAGAGATTCAGATGGGAATTCATGTGTTGATCATGATAACTTGTTTGGGTTACCCAATCTGAGCTGTGCATCATCTCTCCTGAGGTATTCATGGGAGCTCAAAGTGCCCAAACACTCAGACTAAAAGGGGCAATTAAAGGCAAGCAGTCAGGTTGCATCCTACAGAGATTGATCATGGCTTGCAAGTACAAGCTTAGTTGCAGGAAACGTCCAAAAAAGTTAGGAAACCCCGTTTCCTAACATTTCCAAAATTGCGGTGTTTCCGAAACTTGGAAACGTTTTGGAAATGCCTAATCTACCAGTGCGCTAGACGAAAGCCAACAAGGGCAGGTATTGACAAGAGATGATGGCAGGCTCTTGCATTATCATGGTGGGTGCATAGTGAAGGCTTTAGAAGTAACACAAGACTTGGAGTAGACGATCTACATGGGTCATGAGTGACTAATTTGTCAATGCACTATACGAATCGCATCTTCAAGGATCATCCGCTCCATGCCCTCCAAGAATCCAATTGCTCGCCTTGCGCACCCGTCTAGCTTATATGGTGCATGTTTTGTTTGATTGCTAGTTTCTGTATGTGAGCAGAAATATACTTTATTAGCCTACCCCTGCCATTTCCTATTAACTCAAGTGGCGTTTCAGAAACATTTCAAAACTACCAGGTTTCCTGCATGGAAATGTTTCGTGCAACATAGGTGGCTAATGGGGAGCATACTATCAGTAGGTAGTGATGTCAGGCCACTATCAGTAGAGCATACTATCAGTAGGTACTGCTGTCAGGCCACCCAAATTCAGCTGTCACCAGATTATGCATTCCAACAGGACTTATTTGCTTTGGATATGGTACCCATAGACATTGTTCTAGACGGTGAATTCCTGAAAGCACTTGGTGAGATTACCATTGAGTTCAACGGCATGTATATGAGATTCTTCGATAAACGTAAGAAAATAATTCTGAAAGGCTATGAGGCACCTAAGTTGCTGTCATTCTTCCAGGAAGGTGATAAGAGACCTTAAGAATGTTTGTCCACTTTATGCCCTCCAACTCTCCAAGCCTGATGACACAAAGGAGGTCTTATGAAGGACCAAGCGATGAAAGAGCTGTTACAGCGATGTTCAGATGTGTTTGCTGATCTACCCCATCATCTCCCACCTCAAAGAGACATTGACCACTCCATCACTAGTTCCAAACTAGTCAACAAACCCCCCTACAGGTTGTCAAGAGTGGAGAGGAGGTGAAGGAGCTACTAGATAGAGGTTTTATTACTCATAGCCAGTCCCCCTTTGCCTCACGTGTCCTTTTGGTGAAGAAAAAAGATGGATCCTACAGGATGTGTATTGACTATAGGGACCTCAACAAAATAACTATAAAGAACAGCCTAGTGTTGATGATCTCGTAGATGAATAGAAGGGAGCCAAGAGGAGGCGGATAGAGCTGAAAGGGGTCTGTATCAATTTAGGGTGATGGCATTTGGCCTCACCAATATCCCAGCTACTTTTCAGGCCCTCATGAACAAAATTTTGCAGCCTTACCTCTACAAGTTTGCTTTGGTATTCTTTGATGTTATTCTTATCTATAGCAAGGCTAAGAAGGATCATCTCTCTCATGTCAAGCGAATTTTGGAGGTTCTAAGATCCCACCAGCTCTATGTCAAGCCAAGTAAATAGCAAACAAGGTGGAGTATTTGGGACACATTGTGGGCAGCGATGGAATTAGGGTTGATCCCAACAAGGTGAAATGAATTATGGAATGGCCATAGCCTGCAATTGTGACTCAGCTGAGAGGCTTTCTTGGCCTTGCCTCCTTTTATAAGAGATTCATTAGCACTTTGCCAAGATTGCTGCCCCTCTCATTGACCTGCGAAAGAAAGACTCCTTTGTATCGACATCAGAGGCAGAAAAGAGCTTCCAACAATTGAAGGTTGCCCTCTCCTCAACATCCATATTGGTATGCCCTGATTTCTCCTTACCCTTCACTATCGAGGCAGATGCTAGTGGGAGAGGCATTGGTGCGGTCCTAAAGCAGCCCATGGAGTAGTTGCCTGAGAGTAGAAAGCTGGATGCCAAGGAGCTCACTTTTCACATATCTGACCAGGAGATGTTGGCTATACTCCATGCCATTGAAAAGTGTCATCATTATGTGTATGGCAGCCATTTCAAGGTGAGGACTCACCATAGAACTCTATTTTCTGTCCCAGACTAATCTCTCTCCCAAGCAAAGGAGGTGGCTTCCATCATTCAAAACTATGATTTTGACATTGAATATAAAGCAGGGAAGAACATTGTGGCAGACTCTCTATCAAGGATGTGGGCATGTTCCCTAAGCTCTATCACTAAAGGTATTCCTCTTGGATTCCATGAATCCATGGAATCTACTCCTTGAATATCTTCAGACCCTAAGGTTGCTGCCATCTTTCGGGACCTGCAAAACCCTTACAAGCTGTTCAATGGCCTATTATGGTACAAAGGAAGGATCTTTCTTGAGGAGTACTCCGCCTACAGGCTGCTAGTCCTGCAGGAGATGGACTCCTCTCCTATGGCTGGACATATAGGACTGTTTAAAACCTATGACAAGGTGAGGCAAAGCTTTATATGGAAGGGGCTATGGAAGGATGTATACAAGTATGTTCAAAGCTGCAAGCCCTACCAACGAAACAGAGAATTGAATCTCAGACCAGCAGGTTCGCTTCAGCCTCTGCCCATTCCAGAGGGTAAATGGACCCACATTTCAACGGACTTCATTACTGCTCTGCAGGCTTTTTGCTTATCCCATGATTTGGAGGTCAACCTTGGCAAGACCAAGGTCATGATCTTTAACACCTCTCGAGCAAACATGCAACGGAAGCAGTTTACTTTTACTTTCGGTGGTCACCCGTTGAGATCGTATCCTCATACACTTACTTGGGGGTCATCTTCTCCGGCCCGATCTTCACAATGAGACCAGCGATGCAGGCCAGACTGAGCAGGGGATACGCCTCACTAGCTCGGCTAGAGAGACAATTCCAGGACCCTCGGACCAAGGCTCTTCTCTTCGACTCCTTGGTCCGACCAACCGGTATGTATGGCAGCCCTTGTTGGGGGCCTGACATGTCAGAGATAGAGTGGACACGGGTGGAGCGCCTGCAGATCCTCATGCTCTCACGGATGATCCAGGGGAAACCGTCTGTACCACATCACATCATTTAGGCCGAGTTTGGTGCTTCTCCACTCCAGCTAGATGCAGCCTTTCATACCATTATATATCTACACCGGGTTAGATCATATGGGGACTGCACATCAGGGAGATAGAGGTTGCCATGGTTGGCTCTCGATTCCTCCATGAGGTTGGCAGCAAAGGGAGACGAGCGATGCTGGTATGCACGGACTCACAGATGGTTTGTGAGACTAGGGCTCCACATCGATAGGATACCTCCTTTTCAGTACAGTTTAGATGCCCCTCCAGTACTCCCACCCACCACCCCGATCGGGCCACACACCAACCGGGTCATTCGTGAGGATCTCCTATAGCTACACACCTTTAGGACCTGGTTGGAGGACCTGGTTGGAGCCGAGGGAGCTTCCAGTGAAGCTGAGTTTCTACAGAGATTACCGTCTTCGTATTTCACAGGAGAGATTCATCACACCACCGGGGTACACTGAGCTTCATATGCCTCACTCACTACAGATCTCCAGATCTCCATCGGACAGTTTCGGGTATCATCACACCGCCTCCGCATAGAGAGTGGCAGAGCAGAGGGGATTCCTAGGGAGCATCGCTTATGCATATTGTGCAACTGTCAGGAGGTCGAGTCAGAGGAGCATTTTATTTTCAGGTGCCCAATGTACTACGAGATCCGAGGTTGCTACCACTGCCTCTTCAGAGACAGCTCCGGGCTCCTTTCCAGATTCCTCGCCTACCTAGATCAGAGATGCCTCGTGGCCTTCATTTACGAGGGGGTCCGACACAGAGATTACTTACTCAGGCGACGGGGCTTGGCCACATCATCAGACCCCTCTCAGAGCAGGATCACAAAGTTCTTCCCATCGAGTGACATTGATTGTCCAGTCTCTAGCCGCAGATGTGACAGAGACCCCGACCCAATGATCGCAACACGACACACAAGACATCGAGGGGACACACAGATCACTCTGGGGGACCTCCCGTCATTGTTTAGACCCGAGATACGTCCCACGGGAGTCACGATGGCTCTGGTCTTGCGTCGAGCCTCATCCAGGAGACCGAGACGTACAGCACCCCTTGACGGGCACCAACGTCCCATCACTGGCTATGCATCAGCTAGGGCGACATGACATACGGAGGATTCCGCTCTGCTCCAGTCCTTTTCTTTTCATTGTTACATCCAGATGTATTTGATTTGATTATGTATGATCAGACTTAGGATTCAGCATGCGTGATGATGCTCGTTTCAGTAGCTCCACCCTTACTGTGATTTGTATCAAGTTTTCTTTCAATCTCATAGACCCATCGATCTTCCGAAGACTCTAATAAAATTTCGTTTTGAATCATAATCAACTAGGACTCACCATCCTAGCCCATGAAAGCCTCTTTCTAGCTTGTGGCTTGTGGAGCACCTCACAAGCTTAAGACTCGCGTGTGTTTCCAGGTACTTTGATGGTTCAGCTCATGAATTTCTGCAATCCAAATGCTGTTCTTTCCCTTTGCATTCATTTTCTGCCATTTCACATTACTAGGCTGTTGAACTAGACCTAAACTAGCTGGTTGTAGGCTAGACTAGTTACAAATGGCCATAAACGTCATTACTCTCAAACACTGACCAACTAAAACGTTTGGAAACTTTTGAAATACAGGCATTTGGAAATTTCAACAAGATAGTGCTTTTCAGTGCACAGGTTTGAAAAGAAGATGTTTCAAAAACCACACTCGATAACCCTGAAAATGTGGAAACCCTACAAACGTGTACCAGTTGTCTTTCATTGCACTTTTTGGACTTCTTGACAGCAGTGACCTGAGGGATCCTCCGTCCACCTCATGATTCGTGTCGTCAACAATCTTGTAAGAGTTTCATGCTAGAGCCCTTGTTAACATTGTAAATTCTAGAACCCTTGTAGAACAAAATTCGCTTCATGTGCAAAACTTTGTTCAAAACTCTTGAAACTAGAATGGTTGATATAAATTATGGATATTGGGAGCTGGATTTTGCATTTTGGTCAATGGTTATGGGCCAAGAATAGTTGAATTATGTGCTTTTATGAATAATGTACTATTTTGCATGCATTCTGTATATGGGCCTGCTCTACCTCCAAACCTTTCATCACAAGGGGGCTGGTCACATTCACTACACACTCCCATTTCATGTTATCCTAAAGCCTGAATAGGCACCACAAATATTCACCAGTGTTGGTAGGACTTTTTAAACCTTACCATACAATTTTGACAGAAAGATCAATGTCCAAAATGGATGGAAATTCACAGTTTTCATCCAAATCAAAATGAAAATGTACGATTCCATCACCTCTTGATGGAAATCCATAGCCCCCTCCTTTTGCAACCTTTGTTTGGTCGTGTTCTTGATGGATGTCGGTCCCCCACTTGGGCATCAGTCACTTCTTGTCACCTTCTTTTCACCTATTGTCACATGCACCCCTGCACTTGGGTGCAAGGTGACAACTGGCTTCATCGACAAAGTGCAAATAGTTCCTATGATAGGATATTTTGTCGTATGCCGTGACCTCATAGTGAGCCCTTATCTAGGGACAGTCAGGCAGGAGCTACGTAGGTCAGTCTCTCAGCCTTAGGTCAAGTCATAATGTCAGTCCTTGTTCACTAGTACCCATTGGAGAACAGTAGGTTAGTGTTTACGTCTTAGGGTTCTAGGTAGGTCTAGGTCTCAGCCTAGGATAGGAGCTCAGAAGGGTCCCCTCAGTGCTAAGCCAATGAGCTCCCATAAAGGGAGAATGGCTGGGGGAAGGGATGCCTTTAAGACTTCCCTGTGCCCCTCCCTAGGCTGCCTTTTATGGGGCAAAGGGCCCAACCAGCCAGCCCAAACCAACCAACTACAAGTCGGTCAGTTTGCGGCTGGTTGGCCCACAGCCCCCTTTATAAAGGGGGCGCTGCAGCCCTTATTCCTCATTCAGCTCCAGCCTTCCCTGCAGCCTTCCGCCCCTCCAGTGCAGCCCGGGGCACCGAGATCCCCTGCACAGCAGCAAGAGTTGGCAGTGCAGATCAGCCTCAAAGGGGAGGAGTACACACAGCACTACAGTCGGGTTTTGGACCAGTGAACGGAAGAAGGTTTGGTGTCTGTTTCAGAAGCTCTTTTAACAGATTCTTTTACAGTTTTCTCAGCTCACTCACAGCTCTTATCACTCAGCTTTCAGTTCATATCTGAGCTCTCTTTTAGCTTCGATTACTCTCAGATTTCAGTCTTCCCCTCATCTCTCACACTCCCACAGCTCCGCTGCATGCCCAGGGACAGCACAAGCCTCTTCAATAGCCTTGCACAGTGGTCCACATCTTTCGTGTGGGCAGCGTGGTCTTGGTCGCAAGATTTGGGTTGCTTCTCAGGCAGTTGTGGGTCAGCTTGCCGTATCGAAGGCTCATCCTCAGAGTTGTCTCTCTTGCTGAACCTGGAAGACGAGCTCTCTCATCTAGCCAAGAATGGTCTGCTGGTATTAACCTATAGTGATAAGGTGATTACCCTAGCCCAGCAGTTAGGTGTGTCCAAGACCAGCAAACTCAAGCAATTCATTAAGGGGTTGAATTCTAACATTTGATTCCCAGTCCATAATTTTGACCCGCTCACTTATGAGTGTGCGCTTATATAAGCTCAGAATAGGAAATGGTGTTGAATGGGGAAACACCTAAGCAGGTCCAAACCAGCAGCCAAAGCCCCGCAGCAGTCCAACAACCCAACAAGTAAAGGTCCTCAGTCAAAGGACAATAGCTTTCAAAAGAAACACAACCAGCAATCTGCTAGTCAGAAAAAGGAGTCCAAGCCCAAGATGACTCCAGATGAAAAAGCTAAGGCGGGCATTACGGGAGGATACTTACAGCCTGATGAACAGAAGCGGTACCATGCAAAGCGCCGTTGCTTCCATTGCCACCACATCGCTGGGCATGGAAAGAAGGATTGCCACAAATGGTTGGCCGAGAGGGTTGGAAAAGTGCCAACTTCTACTGTTGCCACCACTGCTTTGGCACTCCCAGCTCCGCCTACAACAACCATAAATGCAGTTCTACCTGCTCTGAACGCCGTACCCTCGGTAGTCTTTGAAGGTAAGAAGGAGGGCATGCTCGACGAGCAAAATAAAGCCCTCATCAGAGTCTACGGCAAGGCCAAAGGACAATGCTTTGTTGTCTTATTTGACATGGGGAGTTTAGAAAGACGCTATCTTCCCTCAGCTTGCCAAAAGGATGGGATGCACTCTAGTGCCTCATGAGCTAGCGGTGGAGGGCTATGCACTCAGATCACACACAAGGCCGAAAATTTTTCTTTCTCAGTTCAAAAGGCCTCTCTCCAGCGTGACTTCATACTCACACCTCTTTTAGGTTGCGACATGATATTGGTATCCAATGGTTCCGAGAATATTCACATGTGCCCGATTGGCAGCAGGATTCCTTTACCATCCTAGAAGGACTACTTGAGCCGGCCATTATCCATGGGGACAGAAGCATTCTTGGTATCCCACTAAACTCTCACATCCAAGCAGCTCGTGCCGTTTGCAAAGGCGCCGTATGCACATTGGTGTATCAGCTCAATTCAGTGCAGCCAGCTCCTCCTTTGGGGCAGGTCTAATCTAGGAGTTCCAAGATATTATGCCCCGGGATGATCTTTCACCACAGCTTCCGCCTCATAGACCCGAGGACCGTCAAATTGAATTAGTCCCAGGCTCAACGCCTCCCAATAAGTTTCCTTACATATTATCTAAGACCATGGAGGAAGAGTTAGAACAACAGCTCACCCAGCTTTTAAGCGCTGGGTTTATCCAGCCACCCTCATCACCTTTTATGGCTCCAATTCTATTTGTCCAGAAGAAGGATGAGTTAATGTGTCGACTACAAGGCACTCAACAAGATCATCATCAATTTCCCATGCCCCGCATAGAGTATATCTTTGAACACTTAAATGGTGCTAAGTATTTTTCCAAGACAGACCTTAAGAGCAGCTATCATTAGGACCGCATTATTGACGTTGACATTCCAAAGACAGCGATCACGACAGAGCGAGCTCATTATGAGTTCGTAGTCATGCTATTCGGGCTCAAAAATGCACCACCAACATTCAACAAGATGATGTCGCGGGTGTTTGCTAAGCATGTTCATCTTTCTAGACGATATCTTTAGAGAAAAAGTGATATATTCCATTCAAAACGAATCATACAACAGGTGGGAGAGAAAGTACTCTATCCCTAGCCTCAACAATGTGGCAAAAAAGTCATGGTGGTGGTCTAAAATGCCACGACATCCCAAAAGGGGTCAAATGAAAAAATAATGAGCTGTCCCATGTCCTCAGGAAGGATAAAAGTCTCCCACGAGCTGCCAAAGAGGTGCCTGTACACCGCTCCCAGTGACTTCTGAGAGTGAAGATAATCTCTGCCCAAATGGAAGCGAGAGTGTCAGCCTCCATGCATAAATGGCCCCCAAGGACAAAAGAACATCGCAAACACCATATCCGCCAAGGGTAATGCTGGAAATCACCTCCCAGGCTGACCCTGCAGGTGAAGTAGGCATGGAATCCTGAGCTGGTACAGGTACCAAAAGTAAATCCTATGGCTCCATGATGCTGACATCTGTGGGACCCCGTCTCTGGCGATGCTGCATGAAGAAACCGTGGTCTCCTAGCTCTGACTCAAAGAGAGCAAAGGCTCCAGATCCTCTCCCCCAAAGGGCAACGCCCCATGTCATCAGAAAGGACTCGGATGTAACATATGAGAACAACCTGAAGATACCTGTCCATACCACTCTAGAGCTAGGGCAGCTCCATAAACAATGCTTACTAGATTCCTCTACAAGCTGACAACGCATACACAAGGAGGGTCTACCCATCTGCTAAAGCGAAGTACCCACAGGTATACCCCTATGTATAGTGAGCCAAAGAAAGTAGGAGACTTTCCTAGCTCTACTGATGCCCCAAAAGTGAGTCCAGTAGCTCAGCAAGAGCTCTGCAGTAAGTCCCTGTGCGTGCCAATGCTGTGAGGCAGATGGTAGGTGATGAGAGTCTCTCTGCTGAAGCCTGTAACCTGCCCTCGTCGAGTACTGGAAAAAAGAAAGAGGACGAACGCCTGCCACCGGAGTAGGCCACGCCCACTCACCTGGGTCCCAGTTGAGCTCCGTAAGAGGTCGACCCTGAAAATTCCAAAGTCTCCATCTAGGATCCTCTCCAATGGTCAACCTGGAAGGATCTGTGGCCCATTCCTTACCCAGGCAACCAATGACCCTGACTCTCTACCAAAGGAGCTCCTGTCGAGATCCAGGGGCTGAGTGGGATATCTGTGAGAGGAGTCCGTCTGAAAATAAGTAAACGGTGCCGGTCCTAAACAAACTCCAATGCATAGCCCAGCCTCACTAAAACAACCTGACCAAGTAGAGATGGGATGAACATAGGCTGGATTTGTAAGCATATCCATCCACTCCTAAGGAATAGCTCTCATGATTAGTAATCTGGTGGCAGCAATCTGTCCAAGTGGCCCGTGTCTATCTCTGATCTCCTCCTCTGACATCTCCACACCTCCTCTGAACCAATCTCCGACTGTCACAACCCCTTGAGCATGCCATCTGGCCAAGGGAGTCCTAAGTTCTGTACTAGGGGAAGATCCCTGATACCGAACCAGGGGGTTATGATAGAGTGGCTGTCGGGCAATTTCCTCTCTGAAGGAGGGAACTGCTCTGATGAGGTGTTGTCGAAAGTGATCCCATATCTAAATAAGCCTTTTCACAAGTGGTGAGGAAGGCTGAGAATGCTGGTCTGCCAAGAAGATCCAACTGACTCTACCTGCCACTGGCCTGCTGCTCTGGGGGTGCACTGGTGAATCCCATGCAGTAGGAGCTGCTTCCACGGCTGATCTCCTAGAGTCAAACCTCTAATAAGAAGTTTGACTAAAAGGGCTCTCCTCTGCATCTCAGGATCAAGAACCCCAAGTCCTCCCTGCGAGGAGGGTAAAGTGATAGTATCCCATGAAATCCTGGCCCTAGTGTCCTCAGAACCATTGCCACCACTCCACAGGAAGTTCCGGAGCAATCTCCTCACCTGACGGATCGAGTCAGCATGAAAGCACCAACATGACGCAACGTACCACATAGTCGCTAGTAGAACCTGGTTGAGTACCAGCGCTCTTCCGGCCAAAGAAAGTCTAGCCGTGCTCCAGTAGGCTAGCTTTCTCCAGATGCTCTCAAGAACTGGGGCAAACTGTTGCGTCGGGGACACCTCAATGCCAACCTGGAAGCCTAGATATCTCATGGAGGTGCCTCTGGGAATCCATACAAAGCCTCTGTCTCCTCCCCATGCTAGGGTATCCTGCTGAGCTCCTGTCCAAATGCCTTTTGATTTGTTCCAATTGACAAGTCCCCCTGAGGCTAGGCAGAACTTGTCAATTGAATCCGCAGCAGTAGCGAGAGTATATGCATCTCCTCTGACTGTCAGTGCCGTGTCGTCAGCAAACTCAGTGTCCAGAAGCTCCTGCTCCTGCCGGATAGGCAGATGGAGGCCCAAAGTGCCATGATTGGTAGCCTGCATAAAGTATCCCATAGCCTCCGCTACGAAAAGGAAAAGGTAAGGTGCAAGCGGGCATCCCTGTCGTACCGATCTGGATAGCTGAAAAGCCGGTCCTCTGCCTCCACAAACCACCATCCTGCTAGAAGAGTGGGAGTAAAGTGAGGAGACCCAAGAAATCCATCTATCACTGAAGCCTAGCCTCCTCATAGTGCCCTCCAAGAAACCCCAGTCCACCATATCATAAGCCTTCTCAAAATCGAGAAGAAGAACTGCAATCTCCTGCTGACTCTCCTTCGCCCAGTGAGTGGCCTCCCAAAAAGTGAAGATGTTATCCAAGATACTCTGATCTTGGACAAATCCTGTCTGAGTAGCTCTGATGATATCTGGGAGCATAGGCTTTAGGCGAAGAGCCAAGGTCTTCACTAGGATCTTGTAGGCTGTCCCTAGAAGTGTAATGGGTCTCCAATTATGTAGGACTGTCTTGTCTCCCCCTTTCGGGATGAGACAAATCATACATGTGCATAATGTCTCGCCCAAAGATCCTGTATCGAGAGCCTCTGAAAAGGCAGAGAGTAGATGAGGCCCAATCGTATCCCAAGAGCTCTAAAAAGAAGTGGCGACAAACTGTCCTCCCCCAAGCATCTGTCTCTGGGCAGCTCATGTAACGTGTCCATGATCTCCAAGAGTGATAGAGGGCTATCCAAAACATGACTCATCCTGTCTGAGACCATCAGGGGGACATGACTCCAAATCTCCTCTCTGGCTCTGATCATCTCCTTGGTGACTGGATCGGCGGTGTAAAGAGTGGAATAGAAATCAGAAGTTATCTCAACAAGACGGTGAGGGTCCGTCTAAAGAGACCCGGCCTCATCCACAAGTCTACGAAGACTGTCCTAAGAGTATCTCTGACCCACTGCCCTGAAGAACTCTCTAGAGCATCTATCCCCCTTCTGAATCCAAAAAGTCTGCTGGGAGTAAAACCTGAACTGGGCCCTCCTGCCCTGAATCTCCTCTAGTCTCTCCTGAGCCTCCGAAAGCTGCCCTCTAATGAAAAGAGAATGAGGAAAACTCTGAATCAATCTCTGAAGTCTGGATACCTCTGCTCTTGCATTCCGATCTCTGATTCTGAGCTTTTCCTTCTCCTCTTTTGCCCTCAACTGGCAGGCCATGCTGACTCTAGCCAAAGCCCCCTCTACCCACATCAACCAGCCCTGATCCATAGGAGTGTCCACTGACAACCAAGTCTCTCTCAACCGTTCCACGAACTCTGTATCCTGAAAAACAAAGTCCGGAACTCTCACAGAGCCTGTGCTCTCCAATCAAGAGGTAGGAAGAATCTGTAATAGGACTGGAGCATGGTCAGATAAGCATGGTCAGATAAAACATAACCCGGGCGGATCCCAATCTGTCCTCCTCTGGCCTGACCCCATTGGCCTGTTAGAATTATAGACATAATTCAGCAGTGACCAATGTAATATAATAAGCTAGTTAGGGGCACTTTTCCCTCATTAAGAGGTTTTTCCCCCTAACCGCAGTTAGTTCACTAACTATGGTTAGTGACTACTAAGGTTTTGTCACTAGGACAAAACCTTATCTTTTTCCTTCAGTGTGTTGTACTCTCTATTCTATTGCAACTAAGCCTTCAGCTTCCAAGCCTCCTGCTCTCTCACTCTCTCTTACTCTCTCTCACTCATTCTATTTCTTTCATTTGGTATCAGAGCGGGTTCAAGAGCCTCGGGCTCCCTGCTCCCTTCAACGTACCCCTTTTGCTTCACGTTACAAGCCTGCTCCAACTCGTCCGTACAGTCCGTACGACTGTACGGAATTCGACGTACTGCCTCCGTACATTGTTCGTACTGCCTCCGTACAGCCCCGTGAAGACTACCGTACAAGTCCCATGCAGCGCCGTACATCGTCCGTACATTTCTTCGTGCAGCACCGTACAAAGTACGTACAGTCTCCGTACATCACCGTACAGACTGCCGTACCTGTATCGCTCCTCTCCGTACAAAGTTGCCGTACAGCAGACGTACAGCAACCGTATAGCGCTGTACAGGTCGCCGTACCTTCGCTGCAACAGCCGTACAGTGATATTCCGTACCTGCGCTGACGTTTTTGTACTTGCCGTACAGTCTGGACGTACTGTACCGTACAATCCGTACTATATCGTACAATCTGTACCTTTTCTAGATTGGCGTGCATTTCTGTACTTTCAGATCTGAATGTGCAGATTTACAAAGGTTGTCTTCAGCCACAGGTGTTCTTTGACAGGCTCATCTTGCAGAAAACCATAGTTTGGTGCAGTTGTTTTGGAGTACATTTGGGGCATTTTGTATATTGCAGACATTGCAATCATTGTGCAGGTTTGGAGCTACATCAGGAGCAAAATTGCAGATCTAGTCTGAAATTTGGGGCTTTTGTTTAAAAATTGCAGATTTGGGGCTTTTAGTAATTTTTCCCCTTTCTGGCTGCAATTTCTAGCCACAAATTGGGGCTTTTGTGTTGAGAGAGCATTTTTTGGAGTATTCAGTACATACTGCCTTTCTTGGAGTGTTTGAAACACTTTTGGCAGATTTTGGAGAGTTTTTGATGCTTGGACAGATTTCTGACAGCTCAAGTACAGAAATCTAAGTTGCATATACAGCCCGTGCTTGTTGGCTGTGTTCTTTGGAAGTTGTGCATTCCATTCCCAGTAAGGGAATTCAGCTCTGTATCTGCTTCAATCTTTTTCTCAAGAATGGCCCATCAAAATCAGAATGAGTTTCCATTTGGTGGTCTTTCACAAGAAGACAAGTTGGATGGTACCAACTACTCCCTCTGGACTTTTATGGTACGTAATATTCTGATTTCTCGGAATCTATGGGATTATGTCAATGGGGATGAGATCCGACCAGCAGATATTGCACCTGCTACCCCTCCTCAACAAGGAGGTGGAAGAGGTCGTGCACAGGGTGCAGCTGCAGGACAAGTTGTTGGTGAAGCTACAATCAATACTCCAGAGCAGAAGAGATGGGATTCACGGGATGCCTTCGCTTTGTCATGCATCTCTCTTTCAGTGAAAAGATCTATCATTCCGCATATCCGGTCGTGTAAGACCTCCAGGGCAGCGTGGGATATCTTGGAAAGCATGTATGCAACACGGAATGATGCCAGGGTATCTTTCTTAAAAAGAGAGTTGCGCAATACACATATGGAGGAGGGTGACTCCATGTCAGTCCACCTCACAAAGCTACAGGATCTCAGAGAGCAATTGTTAAACATAGATGAAATTATTCCTGATTCAGAGATGATTACAACCACTCTGAATTCTCTTCCTGAGTCTTATCTCAGCTTTCACACTTCGCTGAACTTATCAAATAGGGGGGGTGCAAATCCCCTCACTTTTCATGAGTTGATAGGACTTCTGCTTCAGGAAGAGCAGACCAGGAAAAATTTGGCTTCACGTGCAGGTGAACAAGCCATGCTCTCAAAATTTAAATAAAAAACAAAGGGACAGGCAAAGACAACAGCAAATCAGCCTTCCAGTGGGTCAGGACAGCCTTCACAAAAGGCTAAAAGTGATGCAAGTAAACCCAAAAAGAAGCGTTTTTGTCACTACTGCAAAAAGCCAGGTCATCACATAGCAGAATGCAAGAAAAGGATCGCAAAAGAAAAGAAAAACAGCTCAGGTATGGCTGTTTCAGATTCAGCCCCTCATGCATCTGACAGTGGGGATGCTGCAGCCAACTTTGTTGGACAGAATTATGCCTTTTTATCTTGCATTTCAGATTCTAGGTTGGCTGTTCCAGATGCTCGGGATAGTACAGCCTCTTGCAGTGATGATACATATGCATTTTTGACTTGCAGCTTTGACTCTTCTACAGATGCATCTGCTTTCAGTGTTAATGAAACACTGAACACATGGTATTTTGACAGCGGTGCATCCAAGCATATCACTTCTAGGAAGTGCCTTTTTACTTACTTGCATCCACCTCCTGTTGGTAAGAAAGTCACTTGTGCCAACAACTCCTCATATTCAGTACGTGGCACAGGAGAGGTTGAGCTCACTGCCATTGATGGCTCAATTTTCAGACTTTCAGATGTCTTATATGTGCCTGGCATAACCAAAAATCTTCTTTCAGTGTCCACTCTTAACAGAGGGGGATTTCAAGAATCTTTGAGGATGACAAATGTGCTGTCCGAGACAGGGAAGCTAACTATGCCTTAAGGTTATCTGGTACTCTGCTGCGTGGGCTTTTTCAGCTTGATATTTTTGAGAAAAGAGCAGCCCATGCTCTGGCAGTTTCTACCCCTACAGCTGCCATGCATAATGCAGAATTATGGCATGCCAGATATGGCCACATGCATTACAACAGCTTAATGACACTTCAGAAATTTTCAATGGTTGATGCATTGCCACCTCTTGAGATACCTCCTCCACATGCCTGTGAAGGGTGCATTTTAGGTAAAATGCATAGATTCCCCTTCAAGAAGGATGGTTCAGTTAAAGCTATTCGCAAATTGCAGCTTATACACAGTGATGTCTGTGGTCCCATGAGGACTCCGTCATTGGGTGGTCATCTCTACTTTGTCACATTTATTGATGACTACTCCAATTTTACTAGGGTTTATGGGCTGAAAAAGAAATCTGAAGTGTTCACGGTGTTTAAACACTTTTCAGCCATGGTTGAAAATGAAACCGGACTCAGGATACAGACATTACGCACGGATAGAGGTGGGGAATACCTATCTGCAGAATTTGATGCTTTTCTCGAATCTCAAGCAGAAGGGTATTGTGCATCAGCTCACAGTCAGGCTGACCCCTCAGCAAAATGGCAAAGCTGAGAGGAAAAATAGAACCCTCATGGAGATGGACAGATGTATGCTGAAAAGCGAATACATGCCTCATAAATTCTGGCTAGAGGGTTTGATGTGTGCCAATTACATTTTGAACAGGGCTCCCACTAAGGCTTTAAAAACAAAAACTCCTTTTGAGGTCTGGAATGACAGGAAGCCTTCAGTGGATCACTTCCGAGTCTTTGGATGCCTTGCCTATGCACATGTGCCAGTTGAATTTAGGCACAAATTGTCAGATAAAGCCATCAAATGCATATTTGTTGGATACAGTGCAGAAAGCAAGGGGTACCGTCTCTACAATCCTGCTACACGCAAAATCGTTGTAAGTAGAGATGTGATATTTTCTGAAAATTCAGCTCACACTCAGGCTGAATTTCAAATGCCTTCGTCTTCAGAGAATGTCTTTGAAGGGTTGCTACCCATTGCTTTGGGTTCCCCTGCTGATTTTTCTGATCCAAATCAGAATTTACAGCAACCTCCAAATGCTTCAGTTCCGCCACAGGATGTCTTGCCCCCTCCACAGGCAGTGGAACAGGTGGTGCAGCAAGAAATTGCCGACATACATGCAGCAAAAACAGTCCCAAACTGGCTGTTACAGACTCTCAGGGAGAGTAAACTTGATGCTCCATTACCTGGCAGGACTCGCAGTGCAGCAAGGCACATGGAAGGTGCTAATTCAGTGGAATCAGCATATGCAGGTACTCTCCTTGATGAGGAGGAGCCTGCCACATTTGAAGAGGCAAAAGGTAATGTGCATTGGATGAATGCCATGCACGATGAGTTGCAGTCCATTGCAAAAAATCAGACTTGGGATGTTGTGGACTTGCCATAGGGTAAACATGCCATTGGCACACGATGGGTATTTAAAGTCAAACGGAAGCCAGATGGCTCCATTGACAGATATAAGGCTAGGCTGGTTGCTAAGGGCTATGCTCAGAAAAAGGGCATAGATTATGAGGAGACATTCGCTCTTACATCCCGGATGACCACCATCCGATCAGTAATTGCAATGGCTGCACATTTTGAGTGGAATGTTCATCAGTTGGACATAAAAACAGCCTTCTTAAATGGGGACTTGCTGGAAGAGGTGTATGTCAGACCACCTCTGGGCTTTGAAATTACAGCAAATGCACTTCAAGTATGCAAGCTCAATAAAGCTTTATATGGGCTGAAACAGGCCCCTCGTGCATGGTATGCCAAGATACATGCCTTTTTTACCAGCAAGGGGCTGCACAATAGTCCTACTGAGAGCACCCTCTACATCAAGATGGATGGGGGGGAAATATTAGTCATCCTTCTTTATGTCGATGACTTACTGCTCACAGGGTCCAATGAAAAAAAAATTGCAGATTTCAAAGCTGATTTGCAGACCAACTTCGACATGTCAGATTTGGGGCTGCTTCACTTTTATTTGGGGATCCAGTTCTCTCATGAGAGACGTGGCACTGTTATGTCTCAGTCCAAGTATGTTCAGAAACTCTTGGACAGATTTAACATGCAAGAGTGTAAGCCCATATCCACTCCTATGGAACCGGGGCTGAAACTCACAATGCATGATGCAGGAGAATTAGTTGATGCCACACTTTACAGTTAGGCTGTTGGATGCCTCATATATCTCTGCAACACTAGACCTGATATTCAGTTTGCAGTATCTCAGGTGAGCAGGTACATGCACAGCCCAAAAACTATGCATTGGTAGGCAGTTAAGCGCATCTTCCGTTATTTGCAGGGCACAAAGTCTTTTGGCTTACTATTTCCCAGGGGGGGTGACTTGCAGATGCATGCCTACAGTGATTCAGATTGGGCTGGTGATTATGACACTAGGCAGTCCACTAGTGGCAATTGTTTCTTTTTGGGTAAATCTTGTATTTCATGGCTGAGCAAGAAACAATCTACAGTGGCTACCTCATCATGTGAAGCTGAGTATAGGGCAGCTTTCACAACAACAGTTGAATGTGTTTGGCTGCGACGTCTATTTGCTGATCTTCATCTGTCTTTGGAGGGTCCCTCTCCAATTCTCACTGATAGTCAGAGTGCCATTGCAGTGGCAAAGAATCCAGTGTTTCATGCTCGCACGAAACACATTGAGGTTCACTATCACTACGTCAGAGAGAAGTTGCATGCAAGAGAGATCAGTATGATCTTTGTGTCCACACATGACAACGTTGCAGATATTTTCACCAAAGCACTACCACGTGAAAAGTTTGAGGCATTTCGCAGTGCCCTGAACTTATATCCGTTTGGTGATTGATTAGCCTTGTACATGACATTGGCACTGCAGGGGGGTGTTAGAATTATAGACATAATTCAGCAGTGACCAATGTAATATAATAAGCTAGTTAGGGGCACTTTTCCCTCATTAAGAGGTTTTTCCCCCTAACCGCAGTTAGTTCACTAACTATGGTTAGTGACTACTAAGGTTTTGTCACTAGGACAAAACCTTATCTTTTTCCTTCAGTGTGTTGTACTCTCTATTCTATTGCAACTAAGCCTTCAGCTTCCAAGCCTCCTGCTCTCTCACTCTCTCTTGCTCTCTCTCTCACTCATTCTATTTCTTTCATGGCCAATATAAAACCTATCAAGTCTGACCAAAGAAAGAAAGCCATGGAAAACCCCAGACCAAGAGAACTGAAGACTGTCAGCCAAGTGACAAAAGTCGTCCAATCGAGCTGCATCATGAAGTCCAGCATGCAAAACAAAACTATCCCACTCCACTCTCTCCCTATCAGAAAGGCCACCCTCTGTTTGACCCGACTTGTCTTCAACGAATTCAACCATGTTGAAATCACCTCCAACGATCCAGGTGTCTGCCTGAGGAAGGGACTCTCTGAGCTGTCTCCAAAAAGCGCGTCTATGGGCTGGATCCGTGGGAGCATACACATTGAGAACACCAACTGTTGTGCTCTCAATATGAAGAATAACATAGCATGCTCTGCTCTTCACTAGTGTACCCTCTTGGGTGATCTCTGAGGCCCACCTAGCTGAAGCTGAAATGCAAACTCCTCCCCTCGTGCCATCCGTTGGGCTCCAATATGTCCGGCTCTGTCCTCTGAGTAAGGATCTACATCTATCAATCTTGTCCTGAGAGAGCTTATGCTCCTGGATAAGCACAATGTCTGGAGGGGACCCTGAGGAAATAAACCGAAGGGAGTCCCTAAGCAACTGCAATCTAGGAACTCCCAATCTACGACCATCTGCATCTGAGGTAAATCTGCGGCCGTTCAGTCCTCTCACATTCCAAGAAATGATGGACAACCTAGACATCGGATGGAAGTGAGGGTGTGCCAGTGGCAACGGCACAAAACTCTCTCTCTCTCGGCGCAATCCGAAGTTGGTCTCTGATCAAACTCCAAATCTGCCCCAACTCATGTAAAATGGCTCCATCCAAGGGAATAGTACTTTGGCGTGAACCAAGGAGCTGAAAGTCAAACCAACCAGCACTCCTAGGCAAATCAAAGTCTCCCTGAATCTCAAAGAACAGATACAGAAAGGCCCTGCCACCGAAGCCAGGTCGAAGAGTCCGAGAGCAAGAATGAATCTGCGAGCTGATAATACGGTGAACCGCTGAAAACCGAGTCATGTTCATAAGCTGTCTAACAATCTCGCTGTCAAGTAACTCAGCTGACCAGCTTTCGCTCCCCCGAGATCGAAAGCTACCTGCGGAGAAACGAAGAACGTGCCCCTCTCTGGAGAGAGTAACAGATCCCAAGTACTCCTCTACCTCCTCTGACCGTCAGCAAAACACCGGTAGAAGTTCCAATCGAGTGAGGGAGTCTGTGATAACCCCTCGAGCCAAAAAGGGCCAAAACTCAACGGGCAGATCTATGTCAACCATCCTGGGGTCAGGTCTAGAAGTCAGAAAAGCTGAAAAGGGCTGAGCCGTCCTAACTCTGCTCCTGGAATAGGTGAGAGGGAGAGGAAGAATCTGCGACGAGGTGCCTGTCCGCGTGGGTGATTGATACTCTCGCTCGATCTCGTCTGCTAGGATCTCCCAATCCTCACGCCTGTCTGGGTACTAAGCAAAATCTGTGACCGCACTCACAAAAGATCTAGATAAACCAGGAGTGAAAAGCTGCGAGGACAAGGCTGTACTGGGAGGGGTTTCTAAAAGGACGCTCCACATAGCAACAAAGGAAGATACTATGCGACGGGGCTGTGAAAGGGGTCTCGAGGGAACCTCGTACAGGCGCATGAGATCCTGGGATGGGCTCTCACTCTGACCTGTGTCGTAAAATACCACTCTCTCAACGGACTGCTAGGGAGAGGCATCCATCCTAGTAACTGCAGCCTGAGCAGTCTCTTGTTGGATAATTGTCTCCATAACCAATATCTGAACCTCCGGGGTAGTAGTGTCTAGAGTCATCAAATCTTGAGCTACTGTCTCCTGCATAGTGTGAAGACCTGCCTGTGGATGGTCGTCCACCTCTCCCCTCTCCGGGGTCTCCTGCACATGTGTCTCCACTTCCAAAGCTACCGTCTCCTGCACAGTGTCAAGACCTGCCTGCGGATGGTCCTCTGCATCTCCCCTTTCTGGGGTCTCCTACACATGTGACTCGACTCCCTGAGCTACCGTCTCCTGCACAGTGTCAAGACCTGCCTACGGATGGTCCCTGCATCTCCCCTTTCCGAGGTCTCCTGCACATATGTCTCAACTCTCTGCGATCTGTGAGCTCGTACCTGGGGCTGCTCGTACTGCTGGCTCTCCCTCTGTCTCCGTCTCCTCCGAGCTCTCCATGAAAGTTGTTCCACTGGAGGCACCTCCAGGTCCTCTCATTCCACTGGAGGCTCCCCCAAAGAAGTCTCCTCTTGTTCTGTTGAATGAGTCGAAGCAGGCTCAGAGACCCCTGGAGGCTGAATTGAAGGCTCTGGGTCACTCGTAGGATGAGAAGGATCTGGAGTCTCTGATCGAGGCCGACGACTAGGGCAATCCCTAATAAAGTGACCTCTCTTCCGACAAAAAAGACAATGATCAAGAAGCCCCTCGTACAAAACCCTCTGCTGAATCTGGACCCCATCTCCCGTAGAGTACGATATCAAAGTAGGCAAAGGCCGAGGAGGGGGGAACTCTGAAGTGAGTCTGACCCTCGTAACACCTATACCAGCAAGTGACTGAGCATAGGAAAGTCTAGCACCTGATAGGGCTCTGTACCTGCCACGCTAGCCATATGCTCCACAGCTCTGCGACAAGAGCTGACCTCATCAGGAAGTCCGGGGAAAAGCATCCAAAAAGAGACCTAACGCAGTCCCGGGGAAGTAGTACTAAAGTGCTTTCGCCAAGGCCACAAATGGATGACTCTGCTCATAAGTACTCTTTGAGCCTCCTCTGCAGACTGAAGGCCAAAAGAAAAGTACCCTCTGCCAAGCAATCGGAAAACCCTAACTGAGACACCCAATGAGGCCATGCTCGTGTACACCCAATCACGTAACTGTTGGCCTCTACCGGGTAGAAAGCCAATGATGTGCGTCATGTGCGTCAAACGAAAACCCTCCTCTGCTACCTCGATCATCTGCACAATGTCAGGAGGAAAAGACTTCAATCTCCTTAGGTTCGGCGACGGGAGTGGCATTAGTGTCCTCCATTGTCTCAGCTTGCGCTGTCCTGAGGGGAGGAGCTACCTCTGCTGAAAATACCCACCAAGAACTCGCAACCAACCTCTAGAATCCCCAAAAAACCCCTGGTTAAAGAGTGCCCCAAACTTCAGCCTGCGTTGAATGAAAACAGGCCGCTCAATGCAGAAGCAGAAAGCTCCGCCAATGCCTCGAAGCAGCCCAGGAACTCAGCTCCCCGGAACATGAGCAGAACTGTCCCGGAGAGGGCCCTGAAGCAGCCCAGCCTGAAGCGCAAGGGAGGGGCAGACAGCAGCTACTGGCGGCCTGAAGGGCGGCCTAGATGGCAGCCTGAAGGGGCGACCTGAAGGGGCAAGGGGAGCTCGACCAGCAGGGCGCGACCAGCAGCAGCCAGTCGGGCTGAAGGGGGGGCGCAACGCGAGCGGGCTGAAGGGGGGGCTCGACCACCAGGGCACACCTGCAGCAGCCAGACGGGCTGAAGGGGGGCACGACGCGAGAGGGAAAGGGGGGGCGACCTGAGCAGGGGGCGCTGCCAAGGGAGCCTGCGCGGCCAAGGCAGCAGGGCGCTGCCAAGGGAGCAGGTCGCGGCCAAGGGGCAGGGCGCTGCCAAGGGCTGGGTGATGGCGACGGACGATGGCGGGGGGCAGCAGCAGACGGAGCTCCTCCAAGAATTCAGAAACTCCTAGACGATATCTTAATCTTCTCAACCACAGCAAAGAAGAGTTACATCATCAACGCCAATGGCATTCTCTTGGATCCTGAAAAAATTCAAGCTATCACCAGCTAGGCAATCCCGATGATGGCCCAAGAGATCCAATCTTTCGTAGGGCTTTGCCAGGCCTATAGTTCACATATGCCTGGATTCTCCACCACCTCATCCCCCTTGACTGACTTATTGAAAGGGGTGAAGACTCGCCAACAAAAGATAATCAATAACCGACTTAGCTTTGTAGGCCTTCCATAACCTACAACGGTTGGCCATAGCAGCTCCAGTAATGAAAATTGCATTGTGGGATGATTCATTCTTGGTTATCACTAATGCCAACAATGTAGCCATCGGGGCTGTCTTACAACAAGAAGAAAGACCCATGGCATACTACAGCAAAAAGCTTAACCCTGCCGAAAAGAATTACTCAAAGAAGAAAGACCCGTGGCATACTATAGCAAAAAACTTAACCCTGCCAAAAAGAATTACTCAATCTACAACAGAGAATTACTTGGCGCTATCCAGGCATTGAAACACTGGAAGCCGTTCCTCTACGGACGGACCTTCACAGACAAGACAGACCACCAGGCTTTAAAGTGGTTGCAGACAATGCCCAGCTCCTAGTGGAGCGATCGGCAATCCCAATGGAGTCAGATCTTCCAACAGTCCGAAGGCATGATTGAGTATGTCCGTGGCTAGAACAACCCTATCGTCGACGCTCTAAGCAGGAAAGCCTCCATTCAGACCATAGAAAAGGCCACTGTACTAGAGATTAAAGGGAAGGACCTTGACTCTATGAAAACACAACATGCGAACTCCACAGAGTTTGGCATTCAATATCATTTGCCCAGACTTTTGCCCAGACTCTTGCACCCAACCACTATTCAATTCAAGATGGATGGTTATTTTATAAGCAAAGAGTTTGTGTGCTCAAAGACAAGCGGGAGAATCTACTCCATGAGGCACATGACGTCCTCACAAGCCGCCGTAGAGGCATCAACAGTACATTGGAGAAACTAAAGCGATATTTTTACTCGCCTAAAATGAGGAAGGATGTATACAACTATGTGCAAAGATGCCAGATCTGCCAAAAGGTAAAACGTGTCCCATCAAAAGATGGCAAGATCGCTTCAGCCCTTACCAATTCCCGAAGGTCCATTTTAGGACATCACGATGGATTTTGTGGGACCCGTTCCAGCATCTGCAGGTATGTAATACTCAATGTCTAGCCTTTGTTGATCAGTGTAGTAAACTTTGTATGCTTATTCCATGCAAGTAGATAGCCAGTGCGGGTACCCGATTGGAGGATTGCCACAGACCATTACCACGGACATAGATTCCAAATTTATCTCACACTTATGGAGGACTCTGTTCAAAAACTTTGGCACCAAGATGCAAATGTCCAACGCATTTCGTCCGCAAACCAACGGGCAATCGGAGGTATATAATAAATTGGCTTTTAATGTATATTGTCATTATTCACAGTCCAAGTGGAAGCAATACCTTCCGTTGGTACAGGCCATATTAGACGATACCTACTCTTCAAGTATTTGGGCGTACTCCATATGAAGCTACTTTCGGCAGGAGGTTCTCTTCACTCCTCCCCCGGATGATATCGCCGTCCCTCGAGGCCAACAAAACTACAGAATCCATGGTCAAGATCACGGAGTCAGTTAAGGACCGCCTCGCCAAAGCTCAAGCAACATACATGCGCCAAGCCAATAAGTCCTAATGAGATGTCAATTATGAAGAGGGTGATTGGGTTTATCTGCGGATTATAAAGCAAAGGCTAAAACAGGTGGGCAAGCGAAGCCCTAAGTTATCCTTTAGAAGTTTTGAACGATTCCCCATCACTAAGAAGATCAACAATGTCTCTATGAAGCTGTGGCTACCCGAAAGTTGGACAATACATAATGTCTTTCACGTGGCATGGTTGAAGCCATATATTGGGCCAGCACTTAGCGATATCTCTGATGAGCAACAGCCTGAGGTGATCAACGAGGCATAAGTCATTGAGCCGGAGCAGATTCTCCTCCACAAATGGAAGCATGGGTCAGGACACCGGGTCCGCAAATTCTACACAAAGTTTCGAGATCGAGAAACCCATGAAGCAGTGTGGTTAGACAAAAGTTTCTTCCAGGAGTCCCGCAAATATTGGCCAGACTCCTTGGAGGCCATGCACCTACCGCCAAGTTAAGGAGGGAATGCCACACACACATCTCCACTTGGATGCAAGGCTTCATCAACAAAGTGCAAATAGTTCCTATGATAGGATATTTTGTCGTATGCCGTGACCCCATCGTGAACCCTTGTCCAGGGATAGTCAGGCACAAGCTACGTGGATCAGTCTCTCATCCTTAGGTCAAGTTAGAATGTCATTCCTTGTTCACTAGTACCCACTGGAGAACATTAGGTTAGTGTTTATGTCTTAGGGTTCTAGGTAGGTCTAGGTCTCAGCCTTGGATAGGAGCTCAAAAGGGCCCCCTCAAGGCTAAGCCAATGAGCTCCCATCAAGGGAGAATCGACTGGGGGAAGGGATGCCTTTATAGGCTGTCCAATGCCCCTCCCTAGGCTGCCTTGTATGGGGCAAAGGGCCCAACCAGCCAACCCAAACCAACTGACTAGACGTTGGCCAGTTTGGGGCTGGTTGGCTCACCCCACATCCTCCTGTATAAAGGGGGGCTGCAGCCCTCAGTCCTCATTCAGATCCAGCCTTCCCTACAGCCTTTAGCCCCTCCAATGGAGCCTAGAGCACCTCTAGAGATCCCCTGCACAGCAGCAACAGTTAAGATCAGCCTCTAAGGGAGGAGTACACGCAGCACTACAGCCGGGGTTTGGATCAGCGAACAGAAGAAGATTTGGTGTCTGTTTCAGCAGCTCTTTTTACAGTTTCTTTTACAATTTTCTCAGCTCACTCACAGCTCTTATCACTCTGCTCTCAGTTCATATCTCAGCTCTCTTTTAGCTTCCACTACTCTCAGATTTCCGTCTTCCCTTCATCTCTCACACTCACCCAGCTCCATTGCATGCCCGAGGACAGCACAATCCTCTTCAATAGCCTTGCACAGTGGTCCACATCTTCCGTGTGGGCAGCGTGGTTTTGGTCGAGATTTGCGGGTCAGCTCACCGTATCGAAGGGTCATCCTCACAGTTGTCTCTCGAGCTCTGGGAAGGAGTGTCATTTGTATTCTTTTGCAGTTCTCCAAGATGTAAAGCAAATTCCTTCCTAGTTGGGGAGGGGGGCCTTCAATGGGTACAAGGGCCCAATCTGGTGTCGTCCACATTCCCTCTCTAAACCCTACACTCTCCCTCTATCTCTTATGGTGCATACACCTACGCCTCGCACAAAGGTTTAAAGAAGGTCTTGCTGCGCATTACACAATCATTCACCGTTGCATGTTACACCTATGCCATTTTTAGTTCATTTGTAAGACAATTTTTTAGGGGCTGGTTGTGGTTACTAGCTGTTTGGAGATTCGAGAAGTGTTGAGTGCTTTGAGGCGTTAGGGTGATATTGCAGAGACTTGTTTAGGGCGCCACCCTAGTGCTTGGAGAGGAGAAATGAACATACATAAATTCACATCTATGTGTGTCTCGCATTTTCGATCGCGGCCCTTCAGGCTCCCTGAGGTATCCGTCTTATAGAATGTGCTTCTTAGCGGCCCTGGGGGCTGCCATGCCTCTATTGCATGGTGAGAAGCCCTTCCAAGGGCTCCTACTAGAGAAGGCACAATTAGAGCAGTGGCAGAGTCTAGGTTGCACCTAGGAAATGGCGCAATCCAAAGGAAGAGCTCAATGGCATCCAACCCTCTACAGCAGGTATGAATGACTAGGTCCAACAAAAGGGCACACGGTGGGAGTGAGGAGAATCCCTGGGAGGGAAGGGAATCCCACACCAAGCATGGAGGGGAGACAAACAAGCTGAGAGAGAGCGGGGTGGCCGGGCATAGACGTGAACATAAGCTGCAAAAGGTATCCTTAGTAATCTCAAAACAGGCAACTAGCCTAGGTAACCTAAGTGTGAAAAGATAGCTGAGGAAGCCTCATCTTGTAGTATTAAACTATGTCTGTGACTGCCCAGCCAGATCTAGCCCTAGTAAACTCCTCCAAAGTACCTCTTTTGTAAAAATGGGCGAGTCATTCAGGAGAAGCATGTTATCTTCCATCTAAGCAAGATATGGGCTTTAAGTAAGGTTCTGTGGAGTAAAATTAATTGTGGTGGCAAACCAAGTAACAAAGATACCCGAGAGTGGAAAAGAGAAAATGTTTCAAATGGAGGTGCTTCTGTGTAGCATCGGGTATTGTGCATGACGCAGGACTGAGAATATCAGAAAGACATTTAAATGTATTTCATCAGCCCTAGAGTGAGATTATTAGAAAGGCATTCAGATCTATCTTGTTAATCCTTCTTCATATAACATCCACATATAACATCCACATATACAGTGAACAAAAGAATGAAAATGTAACAGTAGGTAATTTATCATAAAATATCCACTCATTAACATAGAACTTTGAATTACATCTCCTGTGTCTCAATTCCGCATGGTTGTAATTGTGATGGAAAAAGAGCTTTTAACTTGCCTCAATTGTGAAGTCCTCGTAGCGCTGCTGAGGTGGATAGAAGGGAACCTGTCGTAAAGTAACAAGCAGGACATTATCTATATAGCACACAACCTCCTGTTTGGTTATATATCATAGTACATTCTTGGAACAACTGACACAAAACACATAGAAAGATATGAAACTATCTCAACCTTACACCTTTCGCCAGGCAATCCAGTAGCTCTCATAGTTTTTCAATATATTCAAGCACTTGGTTTTGGTTCACATACTTAGATGAGCTTACAAAAATGAGATTTTCTCCAATTTTGACAACATTTGCTTGCTATGCATTCTTGAAATCATCTGATAAAGAATGCATTTATTTTCTTTGCAGGTCAGTAAAAAGGAACCCAAAAACAGATTCTTCAGCTTGTCATACAAGTTGCTTTTCTTTCTTTTTGCCAAAAAGAGACTTCTATTAAGTAAGAAAGAAACTCGCTAGAGCAAGCTCTGTGCGAAAATACAACATGCTAAGCATGTAATAAAAACACCTCAGAGGAATGAGGTAGAAAGAAACCAAGGCTGAGGCTGAAAATGCCAACTCAACCCTGTAGAAGTCTCATCAAAGAAGGGAGAAACCCAAATCTGTAAAATATCCTCCGTGAGGCTCTCCTCTGCATAAAAAGCATCTGGAATCCTGACACTGGCAGGACGTCCTCTCCGATGAGGCTCAAGAATCTGCAACACCACTAGAAAATGATCTAAGGTGGAAACCCCAGTAGAAATGCATACAGATCCTCCTCTGTCAAGAGCCCAATCGTCTACATAAAATCTGTCAATACATGCATGGATGGGCATGTGTATTCTCATGTTCGACCAAGAATACATGAGTGACTGTGGCATAACATGAAAGGCATCATCCAACCAAGTGTCCTTGCCACTGTACTGAAAAAGAAAGGCATCCCAGGCTGCCCTCTCCAAAGAATGAATTCCACCCTGTCTCCCTCTCTTTTTGTCTGATGGCAACTCAGCCATGTTAAAATCGCCACTAATGATCCAAAAATCTCCAATGGGGGCCCAAGAGAGTAACTCCTTCCAAAAGGAGATCCGCTCCCCTCTGTTGTTGGGAGCATAAAGATTGAGAAGACCAATCTTACGCCCTCCAATCAAAATAATGATCCATTGAGCTCCAGAGGGGGAAATAATACCATGACCAGCAACCAAGGGGAGAATAGAGGGAGAGACCGAAATGCAAGTACCTCCACTTGTGCCCATAGCAGGCGACCAGAAGGTATGTCCTAAAAGCAGTTTGCCCGATTTAGAGCAATCACTCGCATCCAACTTGTGTTCCTCGATAAAAAGGATATCCATTGCACCTCCAGTGACACCTGGATGAAGTTGATTCCGGATCAGCTGCCTACGGCGACGGTGTGGAACTCCGCCTAGGCCCTGTATGTTCCAACTAACTATCCTCATCGACGGGAGGATGCTGGATGGAAAGGCTTACCCGACCTAGTAGAGGAGACCATCTTCCCCTAGGCCGAAACACTCCTGCTGAGGGCAGGAAACTCAAAAGGTGAGAGGATCCCCATACCTGCTGAAGGGGAGGCCCTATCAAAAGGGATCCCCATGACCGGGACCCCTAAGGTGGAGGGCACAAACTCATCATCCATGAAAGTCGCCGACTCTGCCAGTGCCGAAAAAGAGTTCCTCATAAGCAAGTCTGGCCGAGGAGTGCGAAGAAGACCTACACTCGTGGAAGATGGAGGAGAAGGACCTGCTAGACCTCTATCAGCAGAACTGGAGCTAGGTGCTGAGGAGGCCTGAGGTTGGACTCAAGAGGAATCTGGAGTCCTCATATGTGCCTGCACTTTCTCGGTCGTCATGACTGCGGTAGGAACAATTTGCGGGGAAGAAGTGCCTGTAGTGTTCCAGACGATAGAGTGGTCAATGTCCCTCTTAGGTGGAAGATGTTGGGGGCTAGATCAGCTGAGAGTTGCTGCAGTAACTCCTGCACGTCACTATCCTCAACTTCCAGCCCATTACTATCTTGTGTTTTGGCTAGAAGCATAGATGCCACAAACACCTTTGAGATCCTTAGCTAGTCTTCTTACAGATATGACAGCTAACTTAAGTGATGTAACGCCAGCTAATGTGATAGGCTTACCATCATGAATGAACTTCGTTAACATCTTGTTCAGGTCCAGGAGAACTCCCCCAATGATTTCATCCACTCACATCCCAAAGCCACATCAATAGGGCCCATCTCAAGAACAAATAGATCACCCACAAAGATGTAATCTACAGATGATTGGATACTAGTGGCTGAGCAACATTGCTGGGAAGGGAATGCTATCCACTAGCCACTTCCACTTTAATACCCCAATCCATGATAGTGGGATGCAACCTCACAGCTTGGATAGACTTTGAGCTGATGAAATTATTTGTGCTTCCACTGTCACATAATATGTGGATAGGCCTGTTTTATATGAATCCCTTCAAACAAAGAGTTTGAGCTCCTTTACAGCCGATAATAGCACCTTGACATTATGCTGAAAAATTCAGCCCATGCATCAGAATAACTCTCAACATCCTCTTCACAAGAATGTGCATCTGAAAATCTCTCATCAAGAGAGTAGTCATAAGAACATCAATATTTCATTGCTGACCAGCACATGGACATTTCGCTTGGGAAGTAATGTTTTTTCTGAGTGCTCACTTGCTGAATGACCAGGGTCAAAGGGATATGAACTAACCCTTAGCAACTTCATTATCCTCATACTTACTGTCGTTTACACAGTCATGAAATTCGATTTTTGTTACAGCTTCATCAGAAGCCGAGTCCACATCAACCTCTATAATCATGCTAACTTTATTAGCCTTGCATTTGCTCCTATGATCCAGGGATGATTTCTCCCCACAAAGCTACCATAGATTCTTTTTTTTTTCCTTCCTCCATAAGAGCTTGAGAGAGATGTTAACTAACTTCTCTTTCTTGTCCCCCATATCTTCCCCATTTGGAAAATCCTAGCCTTGTGAGCTGCCAAACCATTGGAATGATAGGCTCTCCTAGCAAGGGACATAAAACCCACTGGGTCAGCTTCAACGGGATCATCATCAGAATCAGGGTCTGCTATAGCCTCTTTTTCTCTCTTGGATTTGGCTTCTCTTCAGTTGATCAAACCCCCTGTTCATCGTTGAAGAGTGGTTCTGTAATCTCTGGTCCATCCTCTGATTATTCAGCCTGATATGTTGTCCCGCTGTGCTGATAACACCTACTCGCTATGCTAATAATGCCTAGTCACTATGCTAATAACACATTAGTCAAGTCCGTGAATACTTGGAGCATTGGTCCCATGCGATTTTGTATTAATTGCTCTGAACAAACCAGATTCTGACCTTGATTATTAGTCTCTGTAGAAACTGACTCATCGCCTTCAAGCTCCTCCCTATGAAATGAAGCCTCAGCCTGCTCTCACTTTATAGGTCCAGAACCCTGGATTGCAGTGCCAGCTGTCTTTACTGAGTCTTCAATGTCTTCACCATACACTCTAGGATCTGAGTCCATTAGTATCTATCCTCCGGACTGTTTTGCAGGCAGTAAATGATTTAAAATTTGGGGAAATCTTGTGTTTTTGGATTAGATAAAAGAGTCTCTGCTGCTATAATACCTACAAGGTATCCGATAGACCCAACGCAAGGATTGAATGGAGAATTCCCACTATTGTTGAAGAGTTAGCTAAAATATAGTGAAATGAACAATTGCTTCTGGCATTAACAAGCCTGTATTCCGCTCCAGAATTCCACTAATTCCCAAATGTAGAGCATAATAGAGGTTCAATGGAGCATAGGCAGAGGATAGACTAGGAAATCTGGGCTTAGCTTAAGGAAGACGTGAAATTATCAGTTGTGCCAGGTAAGAGGGGCAACTGATCCACTAACAGGGCGACTGTTACAGGTTTGATTGCAAAAAAACGTGGTACACACCTTAATGATGAGATTGCAATCCAGTATCACCAACTAGAACGGAATTTGGGGCATTGCTCCAGGATATCGTAGCAGTTCAAGCTATCTACTTGCATCTGCACTCAGCACCAGCATGCAGCTCCAGACCCAAAATTTTACAGCAATTTGATAGGGCTTTACTCCACTAGATTGCAGGGATTTCTGAATCATGCCTGAGTCAGCTTTTAGGGCCAAAACACAGATCCAAAGCAAGAATTTTGCTGAAGTCTCTTAGGGCTTTGATTCAAGAGAACACTGTGATCACATTGATGTAAAAAATTTGCAAATCTGAAAATTTGAAACTTTGACTCTCTAACAGTGCATGGCAGACAACGATTGGGACTACTTTTGGTGACCAAATTTGGTACAAAGGTGTGTCATACGCTCAGAATTACTTGCTCTGATTCTCAAGTGAAATGGACAACAAATTCCCACGGTATTACAAGATTTATGCTCTGATACCAATGCAACAGGACTAGCCCTAGTTCTGTTTATCTAGACAATTCTAACCCGTGGCTGACCACTAGAGGATTGTGCAATAGCAAAGGAATATGGCCTAGGGTAGCATTGCAAGGGAAAGTAGCAAGAGGTACCTTCATTAGTTGGAAAGAATGGAAGTCAGGGGCTAGACCTGCCACCAGGAATTGTGATGAGCTGCGCAAGGACAGGAAGAGTATTCTCCTTAGATTCCAGCTTGAGCAAGTACTCAGCTTGAGAGAGTCACATTAATTTTTGGTAAATAAGTGATCAATCATATGTACACATGAAATAAATCAGCCTATTTATAGTTCCAGGACTAGCTGCAAATTATACGATTGCTTATGGGATAGATCCCAAAGTGCCATGTGGCAACAACACAGCAACCTACTAAAAAGACTACTAGCTAGCTAACTAGATAGTAACTAGCCCCTTTGTTATAGATTGGAGTGAAGCAGGGATGCCCCCTCTCACAACCCTCTTTGGTCTCTACATCGATGAGATCATGGCCTTCATTGACCACTTGGGAGGTGAGGCATCACTGCTGGCTCATTTAATGATAAAGATACTGCTATACACAAACGATATAGTCCTCATATCCTCCTGAAGAGCAAGCCTACAGAAACACCTAGATGCTTTAGAGGGAGAGAAAGGTCATAATTTTCAACACTTCACGGGCAGTACTTCATTGACACAAATTCCCTTACTAAGGGGATTCAGTGGAGATCGTGCAGTCCTACACTTATCTAGAAGCCGTCTTCACAACCGGTTTTCACAATGATTCATGCAGCCAGGGCACAACTTACACAAGTCAGGGAGCTCTAGCTCGATAAGAACTACAATGCTTTCAAGAAGACCCTTTGATGAAGGGATGGCTATTTGATACACTAGTGAGGCATACAGCCATGTATGTAGCACCCTTCTAGGGGAGTGATCTCCCAGCGAGACTGACTGGAGGAGATTTGAGAGACTATAGATGATTATGGGATCCTAGATCATTCAGAGTAAGCCTTCCAGTCCTCATCAGATAGTATAGGTGGAATTCGCCACCATGACACCACTTCGGATTTATTCATCTTCCAAATGGTGATATTTATACATAGGGTTTGGACTTAGCCTAGTTGGATATTACCGAGGTTGGCACTAGAGTCATCCAGAAGACTAGCTGATAGAGGGGCTAGCATGACATGGTATGCACGGGTATCTAGATGGTTCGCTATTCAAGGTATTCAGATGGACCCACTCCCCCCCTTTCAATCAACTTGGATGCACTGAACCCCCTAATCCCACAAGATGAGATTAACAGTATCATATGATTGGATCTCCAACTCTATACGTTAAGGGACTTTGGGGCACCACGAATTCCCCACCAAGATCCAGTTCTAACTGCGACCACTTCTTGAGAGTATCAGAGGATGAAGTGATCAACATACCCCAGTACCTAGAGGACAGAGGAGTTTCACATGTATTGAGGATTGTGATTGTTACAGATGCGGGTCTCATCCCATCAGTTGAGGATCGAGGTAGGGAGAGTTGCAGGCACACCTAGAGAGCAACAAATTTGCAGACTGTACGCGCTGGAGGAGGTGGAGATAGACAAGCCTTTCTTGTGCTCTCCCCAGTTTATTATGAGATTCGGGGAATATGCCACTCTCTCTTTCAGGAGAGGCTCAGCTTTGGATCACTCTCTCGGCTGATCCAATTCCACGACCAGGTCTGTGTTGGCCTCTACGTGACAACACAGAGAGACCCTATTGAGGCAGATCAGGTAGCAGCAAGAGATTACCATCGCAAGAGACTGAGATAGACCGAGCACAGGGACATGTCACGCAATTCCACGCATTTGAGTCAGCTCCAAGACATAGTGGGGTGGAAGAGGAGGAGCTAGCCAACATGAGGGCCGTGGGAAGAGACAACGCAAAGCTAAGGAGCCAATGAAGCAGAGACCATGCACGATACAGAGGCTGACCACAGCACACATGATGGAGGTCCAACCTATCTTAGCTCTTCTCTAAGGGGACCGTTAGAGCTGAGGTGTCAATCTTGATATGGCTCACCGAATACAGAGATCACGGAGACCATGCCCGCTGCCACAACGAGAGATGACTTGATAGACACTAATACGAGATATCTTTGCAGCTCACAACAAGACCACTTGTAATGAAACTACGAACAGCTATGGACAGGTCCACTCTCATGAGCATGAGGGCAACCCTGAAAAGGACCAGAGTTTTTTTGGATGACAATCTCACGCTGTTGCAGCAGGAGCATCGGAGAGAAGGGATGATACGGGTTATGGCAGCAAGAGATGCAAGGAAATGGGCTGCCTACAGGGATGGCAAGGTGATTATTCGAGAAAGAGTTGATAGAGGTGACAAGGGAGAAGGGGAGGAGAAAGAGGGTGAACTATGACGGTGCCAGAGCCAGGAGAAGAGTGCACAAAACAAGCTGAGTATGGCTGTATGGAACTGTAATGGCACACTTTGGTCCGACCCAGGTGGCTTCTCGGAGACATACACAGGCAAAGACATCATCTTCTACACTGAGACACATGAGAGCCCAGAGAGAGGGCTGCCCACAATGACAGGGTACACCTGGGAGTCTGCGCATAGGAGAGAAATGAGGAGAGAAAGTGGAGTACGAGGCTTTGGAGATGTAGCTGTCCTTTTCAAAACACACTTGAGACCACTCATATCTATGGTACAGAGAGAGGAACATGCACGTCACATGTGGATACGAGTACAGCCACTAGATGCCCGACTGATCTTCATTGCAGTATGTTATTTCCCTCCACATATGTCATCATATGCCCATGATGTCACTACAGAGGGGCACAGCCCTTATGAGACGATACATGAGGATATCATGGAGTTCTCCAGACAGGGAGACACCCTCCTTCTGGGGGATTTCAATGCAAGGACGAGGGACAGGCAAGTGGGCTTACTTGACTTCACATATGAGAGAGATCCCCACATGATGCTAGAGTTAGATGCAGTAGAACTTGGGATTCAGAGACTTTCTACAGATACTTCGCATGTGACAGCATACGGGCGATACCTGCTTGAGTTGGGAGCTGTCCACAACCTCATCATCTACAATGGCCTTCAGAGATGGCCATCATCTGAGAGATTCACATGCTTCCCACATGGAGGCGAGACTAGCACAATGGACTACCTACTGGGCCCATTGGCTTTTGTCTCACGGATACATGATCTCACCATTCCCCCCCCCCACGTGGAGCTGACCACTCATATTTGGCCTTCGATGTTTTTGCTACTACACCAGGCATAGGGAGAGTTCCTACCGCTACCCGTACCCAGATCCACTTTGACCATGCCCTTGCTCCAGTGTATGTGTGTCACTTAGCCAGAGAGCTTCCGGTTGCTTTGTAGACTTTCGAAAGGCCTTCAACACTGTTCCACGATCCCCCATGATCAGGAGACTACAGGAAATGCAGATCCTAGAGATGCTGATTTGGGGTGTGATGAGCTTATATGAGTCGGTCAGAGGCAAGGTCCGTGCCCCAGGCGGCCTATCGTATTGAATCGAGAACACCATTGGGGTGAAGCAGGGCTGCCCTCTCTCACCGACTCTCTTTGGACTCTACATTCACGAGATCACATCTTTCATATATCGCCTAGGTGGCGAGGGCTCATTACTAGGGCATCTCCTCATATAGATATTGTTATATGCTGATGATATAGTCCTTATATCCTCTTCAGCGGAGGGGCTGTAGAGAGATCTGAAGGCTTTAGAGGTGTTTTGTAGAGAAAGAGATATGACGGTCAACCTTGGGAAAACTAAGGTTATGATCTTTAACACCTCACAAGCAATGACTAACCGACTCACTTTCACCTATCGTGGTGAACCAGTGGAGATAGTGCAGTCATACACATATTTGGGAATAGTCTTCACAGAACCCATCTTCACGATGAAACATGCAGCCTAGGCACGACTCACACGAGGGCGTAGTGCTTTGGCTAGACTAGAGCGGCAGTGTTTTCAGGCACACTTCTAGGATCCACCAACGAAGGGCTGGCTTTTGAACACACTAGTGCGGCCGACTATCATGTATGCAGCACCTTTCTGGATGTGCGATCTTCCGAGGACAGATTGGAGGAGCTTTGAGCGGCTACAAGTGACGATGGGATCCAGGATGATGATCCGATGTAAGCCCTCAATTCCACATGAGATAGTATAGGCAGAGTTCGCCATGACACCTCTCTATTAGCATAGATTAGTACTCAGCAAGGCTCCTAGCGTACCCTTTGCTTCAGCCCACTGAGGCTTGTATGAGTTCGCTTTTCTGTGCACTTTGTCCCATAGGCCCACGAGGTCTCCCGTGGACATTAATATATCTTTCTTTCTTTCTTTCTTTCTACTGGGACCTCTTAAGAGCCTCAAGGAGTGTATTTCTCTTTTTCGAGATTTGAGTTTTTGAGATCATTAGCTCAGCATAGCACTCAGCTAGGGCCTTAGCGAGCCCTTTGCTTCAGCCCATGATGGCTTGTATGAGTTGTTCTGCAGTTTGTACGTTAATACAACTCTCTCTCTCTCTCTCTCTCTCTCTCAGAAGGCCTTTGATTCAATACTCTTTGTATGACTTTGAATCCTCAGTATTGGACATAATGTTATCTTTCAAGAGGCCAATTTGCAAGAAGCTTCCAGTGAAGGCATCAAACCAGTAAGGTCTCTAGAAGGCAAGATATATCTGAATTTCAGATTCTTCCCAAATCGAATCCCATTGAACTCCTAAAGGTGTCTACCCTTCAATGTAACCTTGGGCTTATCTTGCACCGAAAAACATGTTTCAGTTCGGTTTTAACATGCCAGTTCTTAGGGTTTGCTGAAATCTTTTACATTTGAATACTGATGGGCCAGTGTGACACGCAATAATCATTAATGTATTTGCAAACAGCCACTGCTACCTTCGTCTTAACTTTGCTTGCCTTTGATTGCCTAGAAAGCCTTTAAGAAGTTCTTAACCTATCACCTACTGTTCTTCATGAATGTCCAACTTTACTTCCAAATAAACTCTTCTTCATCCTGCATATCCATGACTTAAACAACAGAAAACATAAAATTGGTGCCTTGAATCAAAATAGAGAGAGAAACGGATTATGAAAGAAATAAAGATAAGACAAATGCTTTATGTCGCAGCAGCTAAACGTGTTCAACAATATGGCATTGGCAGTATTACAACTGCTGATAAACTACTTCCAAGTCTTGGGCCTAGGATCTAGTCAAAAGAAAATTCAGTCTACCTTTGAATTAGTGCCAGAGAAGGTCACGAGACTCTATATCCAAGAAAAAAAAAAACACAATTAGTTTTTAGCTTGCCCAAGTGATTGCATTGAGGTACCTGAACAACAAACTCGCCCAAGCGGAGATCGTGTGCAACAAGTACTCCAATGGCTTTAGGACTGAAAACAAAATACAGCATTCCAGGTCTACTTTCAAGGTACCGAGCCAGCTCATTGCTAAAAAAGTGGATGCTGATTAAATTTTGTAATACACTTTCTCCTTCCATTCTTACAGCCATTGACCTTCTCACGGTACTTGCTGCCCCATCTGCTCCTATGAGAAAGTTACACTTGACTGTCAAAGAACCTTGAGCACCGCTTCCAGCGACTGAAAGTCCAGCCTTAACTCCTTCCAGTTTCTCCTCAATAAAGATGCATTCATGACCAAATTTAATTTTCCCAATGCATTCATCTTCACTCGATGTAGAACCACAACCTATAGCCTGAGGAACATGCAAACCAAAACTTTCAGCTCGTTGAAGAAGCAGAGGCAGAAGTCGATGCTGGGAGAAGTGAGCCACCCAGGTAGGGCTGTTACTTCTGGAAAGATCTGTCATGGAACAATATAACTTACCAAGTTATACATTTTAAAAAAATACCATGCATACTTGAGGTGAATATTACTAGGAAATCATATGAAGAAAAGGAGACTAAGGTGAACATGTAAGTCAATTCCAAAGAGCAAAGCAACTACAATTATACATATTCAAAGATTTACAAAACAGGAGGCACACACAGAATCTCTATAAAAGCATATGAACAATTTTGCTGACAGATCCAAAAGCTCGGTAGCATTTATAAGGTCAGCTCCACTATGGTAAATCTTTAGATAAAGAAACCTCATGGTGTCTTTATTTAAGTACCCATGCAAACCAAAAGAAGCTCCACACCACAATCACATTAGAAGAATTCCTAATGGCATTCGAGAGCAATAAACCCTACCCTTCTTCATTGTTCTCTAGACTCTACTTTTCAAGGTTCTTGTCAACTTACCCATTCAAAACATGTTTTCCAACAATATCAAGGATGGAAGTATGAAACCATCAAATACGAGTATTGCCATTACAAGAAAAAAATTGAGGTATCAGCTGTGACTACATGTCCTAAATCAGCATCAATAAAGCTTTGGAATCTCTTACTTTTACAACAACAAGGTTCTCTAAGGATGGAAGATTTTGAATGCTCTTGAAAGCCTTTTACCTATCTCTCCATTGAAAGCCTTTTGTCCTAAAGTTTTTACATACTTCCAAGCTACTACTGGATGCTTCCAAATTCTCCTCACAAAATGAGGGAGAGAATCCATTACTTCAGGAGACTTCAAAATTGAGTTTAAGCCTATCTTGTCAAGTGAGGGAGAAGTAAAAATACAAATCAAGAGTTCCTTATTTAGATAGACTTCTTTGCTTTGAAAGGAAGCTTTTACTTTTAAAAAGCGATCCAACGAAGTTTTAAGTTGTATATAATGGAGCTTATTTAGATTCAATTCCTCAAAAGAGAAGTTTTCCAAGGTGTATTGAAGTTTAAAAAGAACCTTGACATTATATTTTTCAAAAACTTTTATTGAAAAAAGACCCAGAGACATTAATCTATCTAGGTAGAGTAGTCTTCTTTTATAGTCTCGAGAAACAAAAACTCTTGGAACTGAG